>NC_143573.1:55847500-56178437 GCF_054136105.1 Typopeltis vanoorti
TCATCTTCTTCAATAATAACAATGTCATTATTATTATTATTGTTAATTCTCAGATTGTTAATTCTCATTCCGTGTACAGACATTCCTTTGGCATCTTCCTTCAATTTGTCCATTGCGCTTTCTAAATGTGCGATGAAAATGCTTGGTGATATTGGGGCTCCCTGGCTAGTACCTCTGCTTGTTTTAAACCATTTCCCCAAATCATCACCTATTCTATCTGCTGCAACTGCATTCTAATAAACATCTCTTAATATAGCTATTAGTTTTTTATCAATTCCATAGGATTCCAGAACTGCTAATGTCACATTCTGGTCAATACTATCAAATGCTTTCTGAAATTCAACAAAACAAGTATATATGTTTTTGTTTTTTCTCCTAGCTTTCTCTGCTATTAACCTCATTGTCAAAGTCTGTTGAATTGTAGTTCTATCCTTCCTAAATCCTGCTTACTCATCTGCAAGGTATGCTTCCAATTGTGTTTTCAATCTTTCTGTCAATATGATCTCATCACTTTACCAAGGTGACTTATCAAGGCAATTGTTATATAATTTTTACATTCTAGCTTATTTCCTTTCTTGTATAATGTTTCTAATATTGATTTCACCCACTCCTCTGGCATTTTCCCTTCTTTCCTTACCATATTACATAGTTGGTGCATTTCTGTAATGTAACCATACGTAATGTTATCGTTACCAGGACTCTTGTTGTGTTTTAGCCGTCCTATTGCTTTTTCTACCTCTCCTCTTAAAATGTCCATATCATTTGTGTGTGTGTATTGTGTGTGTGTGTGTTGCCATTCTATAATCCTGTAATGAAAATGCCTATAATACTAGGTGAAAATTTTACATTAAATGAGTTCTTTACATGAGTTTTCCTCCATGTTTATATTATTTTGATCAAATTAATAGTTGCTAACTCTCTTTATCCAACAATAGATGGTGCCAATTAGGACTTTTGTTCCTTGTATTGTACATAGCAATTTTAACTGTCCCCACTTTTAACTAATTGTTACTGTTCTACTGTGGCAAATTATTTTTTGTGCTCTGAAGATGCTGGGTATAACACCAGCAAAACATCAGCAAATAAATAAATAAATAAATATTATTTTCTTTTTATTTTTGTGTTGTGAATTAAAACTGTTAAATAAACTAAACATCTATTCTAGCCAACCCAGCCTCTCCAGCCAGCACCTTAACCCCCCCTCTCCCAATACACACAAGACTGTAATTCAAAATTTCATTTTTATTACCTTCTACATGAAGGTGAGTAAATATGCTGGCTTTCCACTACTTTGGATCACCCTGTTGTAGGGCACGTGGTTTGTGAGGGCTCCATTAACTTACAGGAACAGTCTCTCTTAAGACACAGTGATCTGCCATCAAGTTGTACTACCTTAATTAACATCAAATTTACTTAATTCTTCATATACCTCTTCTCTATCATTGTCAGTCCCTCCTACACCATGATGTCATGGTTATAAGGATGAAATATCTGGATGAATTGCTCATTGAATACCCTGACTATCTCTATAGCATTTTCATTCTAACATTATTCTCCCATAATCATTCTTTCTTCAACTGGCTGCATAGTTGATTGGGTAATTTCCCCTCTGTACTTTTGCCATCCTTATCAACCAAATCATTTTAGCCTGCTCTTTGTCCATCCTTATCAACCAAATCATTTTAGCCTGCTCATATCAAGCATGCTTGTCACTTTGTCATAAAATGCAAATGGCTTAATCAATACTTACCATTTACAAATCCATCCTGACCATCCTAAATAATACTATGTCCATCAATCCAATGTTGTAGTTCTTAAAACCATACTTGTGGAATGATACTATTTTGCTTTCTTTCCACTCCTTAGGAACCTTATACACTGCATGACTTTCATTAAATAATCATGTCAAGAGCATAGCTAACTGTTGTGCACATCCCTTAAGTATAAGTGATATATCATTCATACCCACAGTATTAGCATCTAATTATTAGCATTAGACCTTATTAGCATCTAACCCAATCAACACCTGATTCTTTCACTTCTAATTCTCCTAATACTTGCCCTTCTGTATATTGCATGGCATCATTTACAAAGTATGCTACACGATAAATCGCTCAATTAATAATTCTACTATTCTGTATAATATTCTACATTCTGCTGCTATGACTATCTACCATTGTCAACCTGCCATAATCATTCTTTCTCTTTCTTGCCATATATCGGAAAAATTCCCTTAAATTAACATTAGGCTGTGCAGCCAATTTCCTCTCATATTGTACCTTTTCTTTCTTTACTATGCTTATCATCTTCGTAGCCTGCACTTTATACTCTTCATGGATCCAATCGCCACCAACTATCTTGTACATTTCACTTATACATTATCACTTATACTTAAGGGATGTTGTGCACATCTCTTAAGTATAAGTGATATATCATTCATACCCACAGTATTAGCATCTAATTATTAGCATTAGACCTTATTAGCATCTAACCCAATCAACACCTGATTCTTTCACTTCTAATTCTCCTAATACTTGCCCTTCTATATATTGCATGGCATTATTTACAAAGTATGGTACACGATAAATCGCTCAATTAATAATTCTACTATTCTGTATAATATTCTACATTCTGCTGCTATGACTATCTACCATTGTCAACCTGCCATAATCATTCTTTCTCTTTCTTGCCATATATCGGAAAAATTCCCTTAAATTAACATTAGGCTGTGCAGCCAGTTTCCTCTCATATTGTACCTTTTCTTTCTTTACTATGCTTATCATCTTCGTAGCCTGCACTTTATACTCTTCATGGATCCAATCGCCACCAACTATCTTGTACATCCTCCATAGCAGTTTCTTTACTAACACAGCTTGCTTTATTCCAGTGTTCATACATTTCACTCCTACTCTATTTACTTGCTTAACCCTTGGTATGTAGTTATACGTTGCTCATGTCTGATACTGCCTTGTGAATTTCTATGCACTATTACCATTGTTTCACCTTAGCTAAACAAGTACCTCATGATCACTCTCACCAACTGGCAGCAGTGTTATTATTATTATCTGATACAACACAACAATGCTCATCCAACTGTGCCTTAAACCGATTCAATGTGTCTATATTCACATTCTTAGGCAATGCATTCCACTCACCAACCACTCTCCATTCAAAGATCTTTCTCCTCACTCCTTTGCTCACACCCTCCTTCTATAATTTTTAGTGACAGCCTCTTGTTCTACACCCCTCCCCCCTCCCATTCTATGAAAAATCTCTTCCATGTTGACATTATAACAATCCCAGTTCAACTTATATGACTCATATTCCCCATTACTCCTCCTATTCATGAGGCTTTGCAATTTACATTCTCTCAATTTGACCTCATACTTCACATTACAAAGACTGACTACTTTTGTGAATCTTCTCTTGACTAACATATCCTTTCTAATGTATCCTCATCACCATGAAACACGCTCAAATATCTGTACACAATAATCCGAGTCCTGATCAAGACCTTATGCAATAACATCATAACCTCTTTATTTCTGTCAAAGTTCTTCACATCATTGCTGTTATCCAGTGTGATGTTTTCACAACTTATGCAATGTGGCCCCCTGAATTTCAGGTTCTTCTCCATCACCACTCTCAGATTTCTCATTTCCTCTACTTCGTTTAAAGTTTCCCATCAAGTTTATATTTTGCAATGTTGTTACTGAATTTCAAACCTTATGTTTTGCAACATTGAATATCATTTTCACTGACCTGCCCATTCATGAAATCTATTCAAGTGCTGCTGTAAAGCCATAACATCTGCTTGACTCTGTATTGCTCTCCCCAATTTTGCATCATCTGCAAACAGTTGCATATCAATAGTCAGCCTCATACCAATATCATTAACATACAAATTGAACAACAATTGTCCCAAAACTGATCCCTGCGGCACATCACTAGTGACCTTTCTCTTTCAGAATTCTGCACTATCATATACAACTTTCTGATACATATCTGACAGCCAGTCACTGATCCAACTCAGAAGTCTGTTATCCAATCCCATTTCTTTCAATTTATTTAATCCCATTTGTTTCAATTTATTTAATCCCATTTGTTTCAATTTACTTAACAGATTGTCATGTGGCAATCTATCAAAAGCTTTTGCAAAGTTTAAGTACACCACTGTATATGCATCTCCCCTGTCCAAGGTATTTCAAGCTAGGAAAACATGATCTTCCTTTAACAAAGACATTCTGATAACTATAGAGAATACTGCTGTTATCAACCCATTTTTGTATCCTACTTCTCATCAATCTCTCTCTAGTACCTTCATCACAATTCTAGATTTACATATTGGCCTATGATTTGAAGCCACAGCCTTATCACCACCTTTATGCAGTGAAACAATTTTACCTTCTTTCCACTCCCTTGGAATCTGTGCTGTTCTAAGACTTATTAAACAGACATGCCAATTCCCATAAGACGTTTCTTGAAAGGTCATCAAATTCTATCACCATATTGATATCAAGGTTATTTATTTCATCAAATACCTCCTGCACACTCACAATTAAGCTATCCTCTCCTATGTCTTCTACACTTAAGTTACTCATGATTTCATCCCCGATGAGGATGAAACATCCTCATAAATTGATCACTGAATACCTCAACAATGTCTTCTGCAGTAGTTACCATTCTACCTTTTCATCCATGAATATCATCTTACCTAATCATTCTTCTTTCTACTTGCCATATATCTAAAAACTCTCTCTGGTTTTTCTTTGCCTGATTTGCTAATTTCTGCTCTTACTCCACGTTTGTTTTCCTTATTAACTGAGTCGCTCTCCTGGCTTGTTCTTTATACTCATCATGTAGCTGATTATTACCATTATTCTTCTTGTACTGCCTCCAAAGTACCTTCTTCCAGATTTCATGCTTAAGTTCCTCAATCATCCATTTTACATCTGCCTTATTCAGCATTTTGGCCTTCGGAATACATTCACACATTGATGTTATTATGTATTTCTTTGTCACTTCCCAAGCAGCATATATTTCCTTACCACTCAACTTCTCATTCCATGCTATAACTCCAAGTTTTCTCCTAAGCTAGCCTTGTACTTCCACATATATCCTTTCCTCACAGAAATCTGCATATGGCTAGCCACACCCCAGGTGATTACTTCGTGATCACTCTCACCAACTGGAGGAAAGTGCAAAACCCCAGTCACAATTACATCCTCTGAAATGATCAGATCCAAAACTTGTGATCCTTGCTTGTCCTCCTTTACATACTGCCTGAAACAGTTTTTTTCAAAAACTCAAACTTGGTTCCACTACTTTGAGACTACATACTACCTAAGATAGTTGTCTAAAGAAATTAATTTTCCTTATTCCCAAATGCTACTCTTCATTCAAATCTTCTTCTTTTCAGCCATTTTCTATCCACTGCTAGATGAAGGCCTCCTCCAGTATCTCCCACATTTCTCTGTTCTTGGCCATGTTTGACCAATTTTTCCCAATGAAATTTGAGAATTTATCACTCCACCTTCTTTTAGGACATCCTCAGTCTCATTTCCCTTCTTTTAGAATCCAGTTCATTAGTTTGGTGGTCTATCGCTCACCATCTCTTCTGGATAGATGTCTGGCTCATTTCCATTTTAGTTGCTTGTGGTGAAGAATGATGTCCGTGATATGAGTCTGGCTTCTTATCCAGATTTTTCACTTCTTATCTTTTAATGTGATACCAACATCAACCTCTCCATTTTTCTTTGAGTTGTTGCTAGTTTATTTGCCAGTGCTTTTGTTAGAGACCAAGTTTCGCAACCATATATGATGACTGGAAGTATACACTGGTTGAATGTCTTCCTTTTTAAACAGAGTGGGTCATCATTGTTTTAAAAATTGCTTTTCAATTTCTGAATGCACTCCAGGCAAGTTGAACTCTTCTATTTATTTTCTTTTGGAGTCCACAGTTTAGATCAATGAGATGACTTAAGTATGCATATGAAGAGACTCTTTCCAAGAAATTGTTTTCTATTATGTTTTTTGGTGTTACAAAATGATTAAACATGATTTTAGTTTTTTCTCTGTTTATTTTTAGACTGACTTTTCTGTTTTCATGATATAGATCTTCTATCATATCTTAAGGTCTTCTGGAGTGTTTGCAAAAATTATGATATCACCTGCATATCTTAACTGTGTTAAGTCAAATGCTCTCTTCATTCAAATCTATACTGCTATAATTAAAGTCACTCATAATAATTACCCTTCCTTTGTTCACCAATCCAAGTTGTTTATACGTTTCATCAGCACTCTCCACATTGCCTGGCTTATAGCAACACCAACTAAATATGTCTTCTTATCAACACCTACTTCACACCATGCTGCCTCATAACCATTGCCACTATTTCCCTGTTTTGTGTTAATCTTATGTGGGCATAATTCCTCTGTTATGATCAGCAGCACTCCTCCTACCTTGTTCTTTCTATCCTCACAAAAAATACTGTACCTTTCCATTTCCATTCCAATTAGAATATCATCTTCATTCAACCATGTTTTACTTATTCCAATGATTTTGGGACGAATAAACTCAATCAATAAAACCATTTCGTCTCCCTTATTTCTGATACTTCTGACATTTGTAAACAAACACAGCAGTTCATTTTTAGGTTTATAACCAGCCTCCATGGAGATGTTGTATTATTTTTAAGGCATCTCCATGAACTCCAGAGACTCATTGCTGGAGATCCAAATCAGTCATCATATACACAAATCCTATCATACCTCTCCTTGTATCCGCTCACTGTTAGGGAACTCATGACCAATTTTGGCAATCCATTCCACTCACTTACCACTCCCCATTCAAGAAATCTGGTTTGCACATCCTTACTAACCACACTCTTGTACAACTTTCACGGATGGCTCCTAGTTCTCTATTTGTCATATATTGAAAAATTCCACTTGCATCAATTTTAGAAAACCCCTTTAATATCTTAAAAGTTTCTATCATGTGTCCTCTTTTCTGCCTATTAATTAAACTTTGTAACCCACAAATCTTCAGAAGTGGCCAATTCATAGCTGTGTATCTTTACTGTTAGCATGTTTTTCAACATCCAATCTTGAGCTATTTTACCAACTTTTGCAATATGCCCTCTGAAACTCAACTCTTTATCCAACAAAGAGTTGAGTTTCAGCCTCATCAATTTCCTGCTAACCAATACCATCAATATCATATGCCATATTCAACATTTTCAACCCAAAGTGCATACCTTACATTTTGCAACATTAAATGGACAATCATTATCCTTTGTTCACAATGCCAATTTATTTAAATCATCCTGCAGGATATCTACATCACCTTTATCAACTATTGCTATCCCAGTTTTGCATCATCAGCACACAACTGAATATCCCCTCTTAAATCTTTCCATATGTCATTGATATACAAATTAAACAGTAGTGGCACTACTAGTCAACATCATTCCACTAGATTCCACTCCATCATATACTGCTCTCTGGTGTCTGTCCATCACCCTGCCCCCCCATCCATGCTACTAGCCTTACATCGATTCCCATCCCGTCCAGTTTTTGTAATAGTTTTCCATGTGGTATTCTGCCAAATTCCTTGGCAAAGTAGCAGTATCATGGTGTAGCCATTGATTGATTGATCTCATCCATCCCTTTAGGATGGGTAGAGTCCCCTAATGAAGGGTTTACAATGAATTTAATGCGGCTGGTTTGTTACTCCATTCCTTAAGGGAAGTATTGATGACTGTAATCTGTGTGTGTTCGTGGGGCCACTTGCCTGTTCTGGGGGTTGAAAAACCTTAGTTTTCAAGTGAAAAAAAAATCCTTACCTCCATATGAGACCGGCTAACTCACATTTTCGAGACCAGATAAAGGTTCCTCACATTAATGGGAATTGAATCCAGGTCTTTCCGACCAAAGGGCTTTGTCTATACCAACTGAGATACAGAGGCTCTGGTGTAGCCAATTCTGCTGTCACTTTAATGGTGTTAATAGCTCATTAACAACTGCATCTTGTGACTATATCACCATATCCAAAACACTGAAGCCTCTAGTTGCTTCAGTCAAATGTTACTTAAGATATTTAACCCTCAGAGATTTGACCAACTCACTCTCGTTGTTCCCGTATACTGTTTCCCCCTTCCATTCTATGTTCCTTTAATTAGACTACCATCAGGATCACCTTCTTTTTACATACCTAAGCAATTTGCCTAATTATTTCAAAGTTAATATTTTTTACATCCCCTGGCCTATAACATCCTATTGGATATATTAACCTTTTAATTTTAACTTCATACCGCATAGATTCAAAATCTGTGCATGTATCAATTTCTGCACTTTGTGGACACAATTCCTCTACAATCATTAACAGCACTCTCCATCCTCTTTTCACCTTCCTATCCTTCAAGAAAATTGTATATCCTTGCATTTCTATTCCTGACATCACATCACCCTCAAGCAACAAAGTTTCACTTATACGAATGATCTTTGGGCAGTTTTAGATAGTAGATATCATGGTAACTTTGAGGTTACCTCTCTTTTCACTGATATTTTTCTTTCTCAAACTTTAAATCTGCTAAAAAAAAATGCCCCCCCCACCAAAAAAAAATATCATGGATCTTTTTAATTTTACTATTCATTCTGGCTACTTTACTATGAAAGATACCATTTATAAACAGATTGAAGATACATCCATTGGTTGATGGAAGTTTTTTCACTTGGCTATGCTTCCAATTATATATTTGGTTTAATCCTTTATCCAAGTGTAAGCAAACAAAGTTTGCACCTGAAGTTCAGGACTGGGGCAATTCGTGGCAAAGGTGGTATAAGTTCTCATCACTTGCCTTAGTATCCCAATAATGCAAAGTGCATATCCTTACAGACATCTATAATGCATTAAGGGAAAGGTCACTACCCAGACTGGTTTGCATTATTAAATACTTGAAAATACTTCAGGCACAAACTTTGTTTGCTTACGCTTGAATAAAGGATTAAACCAAATACAGTGGGTGATCGGTTAACGAACAGTTCGGACTGCAAACAAATCAGACAACAAACAAACACATGTTCGGATAACGAACACCTCACAGAACAAACACAAGAAGAAGCGACACTATGTGTAAGATTTGTAGAACTGTATTTTACTGCCATCTATGAACAGTTTCTGGAACGAGACTTTGATAGTTGTATACATAACCTTTTTGTGCACTAGTTGATTTCGGTTCTCTGAATTTTTGTAAGCACTTTTCTGAACTTTTTATTTAAAAAAAAAACAAACAAACCGATAATATTATGGGGGCCTAAAAAGAGTGGAGTGTCAAGAACTGTGCTCACCATAGAAACCAAGCAAAAGATAATAGCCAAGGTAGAGAGTGGGCAGAAGATGTCTGATGTTACTATAGACAGTATGGCTTGAACAGGTCTACAGTATGCACAATCTTAGCTAAGCAAGTTATAATCAAGAAGACTTAAGCAGCTAAAGGAGTAACGAAAATCACATCTGAGAAACAATGATGTGCCATCCATGAAAAATTAGAGAGACTGCTTTTAGTTTGGATAAAAGAAAGGGAAATGAAAAGAGATGTAACTAGTATGACCATCATTCAAGAGAAGGCTAGAGAAAATTTTGAAGAACTGAAGAAACAAACTCCACATTCGTCACATGAGGAGATAGAATTCAAGGCTACCACTGGATGGTTTGCAGAGTTTAGAAGGAGATCTGGCATTAAATGTGGTAATGCACAGTGAGTCTGCTAGTGCATATAAAGAAGAAGCTGAGAAATTTTGTTTCAAATTTCAAGAATTCATTAAAAAAAGAAGGATACTGTCCACAACAAATTTTCAATTGTGATGAAACTGGTTTATTTTGGAAGTGCATGCCGGACCATACCTACATCATGAAAGATGAGAAAAATATTCATGGGTATAAATCCATGAAAGATCGATTGATTACTTTTGGGAGCTAACGCTAGTGGTGATATGAAGCTTAAATGGCTTCTTGTCTTTCACTCTGAGACCCCTAGAGCATTCAACAAAAAAACCCATAATTAAAGAAAGACTTCCAGTGATGTGGAGATTGAATGAAAGGATTCGATCAAACCCAAAAGACCTTGAAGATAACTTGTTGGAAGACTTTTCCTGGCTGACAGTTCAGTTTCTGCCTCCAAATACCACTTCGTTGATTCAGCCAATCGATCAGAAGGTTATTGCGAGTTTCAAGAAATTGTACACTCTCGTGCTGTTTCGTCGGTGTTTTGAAGCATGCCAGTTCTCCTCAACGATGACATTAAAAACATTTTGGAAAGAAAAATTTGATATTCTTGAAGCTATCCGGCTCATTCAAAAGGCGTGGTCAGAAGTCACCCAATGACAGTTGAATTCTGCTTGGCAAAAGCTTTGTCCATCGTGCATTCAGGGAGATGGAGATGATGTCTCTGAAATTATGGATGAAATTGTGACAACTGCTAGAGATCTGGAATTGGAGGTGAATGAAGATGACATTGAAGGGCTCATAATGGAACATGAAAATGATCTGACGACAGAAGAACTCCAAGAACTCTTGAATGAAGAACACCGAGAAACTCAGTGAGATGTGTTTTCTTCTGAAAAAGAGGAAGACGAAAGAGAACCGATGCCAACATCTGCTATTAAAGATCTTTTGAAGAAGTGGGAGGATGTCAGAATAACGGTCTTAGAATGGCACCCAAACCAGGTTGAGGCTTGGGGATCTCTACAACGACAATACTATTAATCACTTCCGAAAAATCCTGAAGAAGAGAGAAAAGCAATTGACATTGGACAGTTTCTTTAACTCCCCACAAACGGAAAAAAAACACAACTGATTAAAATGCAAGACTGTGTATGTATGTATTATTGTTATTATAAATAAACATAGTAAGAAATTATATAATTTCTTATTTATTTTTTTGGGTCTCCAGAACGAATTAATCAAATTCCCGTAAAAATCTATGGTAAATCGATGATCGGTTAACGAACAATTCGGGTAGCGAACATAGTCTTTGAATGGATTATGTTCGTTAACCGATCATCCTCTGTATATAATTGGTAGCATAGCCAAGTGAAAAAACCTCTATCAACTCATCTCTAATCCAGAGAATTTCAATAATAAGGTGTGTGACACCTTTTGGCAACTGGCATATGGAAATATGACTTCTCCATTACTTCTGGCTTAGTATCACCACCTCTGGGTCTGGCTCCTACTGATGAGACCTCAATAAAGGTCAAACCAGTCTGGGTAGCGACCTTTCCCTTAATGCATTATACATGTCTGCAAGGATATGTGCTTTTCGCTATTGGGATATCCTAAGGCAGGTGATGAGAACTTATACCATCTTTGCCACGAGTTGCCCCAGTCCTGAAAATACTTCAGGTGCAAACTTTGTTTGCTTACACTTGGATAAAGGATTAAACCAAATATATAATTGGTACATCCATTGGCTCCACCCCCATAGCCAATTATTAGATGAAGCACTTTGAGTATCATGCTTTTGATACTGCTGCTCTCAAAAACCTAACTGGGTAAGTACATAAAGAAAGGTTTAGGTGTGGTTCATTATTCATAATAATGCTTAGTAGTATAAACAACACCATGAAAGACTGTGGCTAAGATACATTGATGATGATGATTGATGACATTGATTTTCTATTTGGCCACATAGCTCAGACACATTAGACTCCTTCCTTTCCATCTCAACAGACAGCACCCCAGAATCCAGCCAGTTCAATATTGAAAAAAAAAAGAAAATAATAATAGCCTGCCTTTCCTAGATACGATAATCACATCTTCCTATTGGCACCCTTTCTTTTTTTTTTTTTTTTGCAGAAACCCACCCACACAGGTAGATTCATATACAGACTTCCGGTTATCTGCTTTCTCAACAATAGAGTATTATTAAAACCATTGTTAATTGAGCTTTAATCTCTGTTCTTCTGAGGCTAAATTTACAGCTGAGCTTTTCTTTTTTCACCAGACCTTCTTGTTCAATGGTTACAATGCCAAAAAGATCAAAAAATTGATTGTTCTTCCCATCTCCTCCTCACATTCCTCTCAACTTGCTGTAGCAATGCTGTCATTGTTCCTTATGTCTGGGGCATCTTGGGAAAAATAGCTACAACTGAAAAAAAATAAAATAAAATAAAAAAGTACAGTGTCTGTACTGCATTCAGACCTCATTGTAGTGGGCTGCCCTCGTTCACTCACCCAAGGATCCTCTACTCTGCCATCTCTCTCTGTTCTAGGTGTTCACATCTTCCTATTGGCACCCTCATGTTCATTGTTCCTGATCATATGATATGGTCAAACTGGGAGATCTGCCTAGAAGAACATAAGAAATAAATCTGCAAATCTGCACCCATATTTATGGTTAGTCAGGTCTAGCTGACTAACCATAAATCTGGACAGAGTCAAATGGGGGGGGGGGGGGAACTACTATTCTTCATAGAAGATTTATTTTAGAATCAGCAGTAGATTTAAAAACCAACATAATCTTAATAAGTATGGTTGTATTAAGCTTCCCAAGATTTGGGAAACTTGAATTCTTAGTCCTCCTATTCAACAGCTAAGGCTAACCTACAGCAGCCATAGAGAGTGCCCCTCATAGGACTTGGCTTTCAGTCGAATCTTTTCTGCTTTTTGTTTTGTGCAATTAGTATTGTTTCCAGTTAACCCCTCCCTTAATAGAGATTACACTAAATCTATCACCATTCCATATATCCAGGACATGTCTGAAAAACTCACAAAAATCCTAAAAAATATGACCTAACTACCTATTACAAACCACATAAGAAATTGGCATCCCTTATTTGCACCACCAAAGACCAGCCACTTCTCCTAGACCTACCTAGTGTCTACCAGGTCCCTTGCAGCTGTAACCTGTCCTACAACCAAACAGGCAGGACAGCTAATATCAGGATTTCTGAGCACAAAGACTACATCCAGTTTCACCAATAGTCACCCAGGACTTGCGGACCATGCACTAGATTCCCACCACAGAATACGCTGGAAGAAAGCCAATTTACTACACCGTAGCAAATATAAATATGAAAGATTGTTCTTGGAATCAGCCTCAGCTCTAAAAAACTTCCCAAATCTCAACAAATTTGGGTGCATGAGACTGCCCAAATTTGGGAAGCATGCATCCTTAGCCCAACAGCCAAGACAGCCCAATTTAGCCTGCTAGAGGGTACCTTTAGGACTCTTAAGACCAATGTCAATTGCCTTTCTCAGCCTCATTTGATCATTGTTAGTAACTATGTGTACATATCATAGTTTTATGTTCCCAGAAGATGGCAATGTAACATTGCCGAAATATAGGAAGGTATTGATTAAAGTTTTTAATTAATATTTTAGTATACATTGTCATTTCCTAAAAAATTTAAAGTCAAGTGTAACCAACGTATAAGTTTATCTACAAGAATTAGTATTGTTTCCCTAATGATGTCTCAGTGAAAACACCTGTGTAACAATGCTTCATACGAAATATACCATTGATTAAATGCGTTCTTTAATTATTTATATTATTCTTGTTATATGGGCACTTCCATGGAGTCTAGACTCATTGCAGATGACCCAATCTATTCACATAATCTATCATAGCTCTCCTTGAATCCATTAACATACAAAGCACTCACAACTGACTCTGGCAATGCATTCCACTAATTCACAACTCTCCAAGCAAAAAATCTAGTCCTCGCACTCCTACTTACCACATCTTTATTCAACTTCCAGGAATGACCCCTTGTTCTAGTCCCTCTAACCAAGTGCTGAAACATTTCTCCTGCATCTATCCTATAAAATACTATGAGCAACTTAAATGTTTCTATCATATGCCCTATTTTTCTCCTATCAACCAACTTCTGCAATCCAAACACCCTCAATCTATCCTCATAGTGAACATTCCACAGGCCACTCACCTCTAAATCCTCTCAACCGCTACTTTATTCCCTAGAAAAAACCCAGGGGACCATACTTGTGCACAGTAATCCAGAATGGGCATATTATTAGTATTACCAAAGACCCCATGGAGTCAAAGATTCATCTAGGAGGTCCTTTTATCATACACACAGCTCATCATTCCGTGCTTTAAACACACTCAAATTCTCTGCCGACACTGCACTCTCTCAGACATGGCACTCCAATCATTCACAACTCTGCATGAAAAAAACCTGCTTTTCACTCCTATTCGCATCCTCTTTATACAGTTTCCAGGGATGACCTCTGGTTCTCCCCCACCCAATCTCCCACTATTTTCTGTAGAACTTCTTCAGCATTGATCCTATAACAACCCCTTACCAACTTGTAGGTCTCTATCATATCTCCCCTCTTCCTCCTGTCCACCAGACTCTGCAAATTGCATCTTCTCAATCTTTCCTCAACATTCCAGAGGTCAGAAACTACCTTAGTCAGTTGCCTTTGGACCCTTTCCAACATCTCTTCATCCTTCTGAAAACTAGGTAACCAAATCTGGCCACAATAATCCATGTGTGGATTAATCAAAGCCTTATACAAAGGAACAAGAATCTCCCTACTTCTACATGTCAGTGTCCTCCACATCATTCCCAGAAGCCTTTGTCTTGTCTTCACAATTTTAGCTATGTGTCCCCTAAATTTCAGATCCACTATCACCCCCAGATCTCTTATTTCCTCCACCTCCGACAATATATCCTCACCAAGCATAAATTCTGCATCCCATTTTTGTTTTCCAAATTTTAAAACCTTACATTTTGAAACATTGAACTCGCATCCCATTCCTGTGCCCAATCACTCAATTTATTCAAGTCTTCTTGTAAGGCCACAACATCCTCTCTACTCTTCATAATTCGTCCCAACTTTGCATCATCTGCAAACAACTGAATATCTCCATTCAAATCTTCACCCTAAAACAGACCCCTGAGGCACTCCACTAATGACTTTCCTTTTCCTGGATATCACACCCCCCATACACAACTTGTTGATACCTATCAGATAGCCAGTCTCCAATCCAAGGCACCAATCTAATATCCAACCCTATCTACTCTAGTTTGACTATCAATTTATCATGCAGTAATCTATCAAACCCTTTGTGAAATCTAAGTATATTACTGTGTATCCTTCTCCTTTGTCCATGGAAGCAGTCACCTTATTGTAATAAGTAGATTACTAAAACATGACCTCCCTTTAGTAAATCCATGTTGTCCATGAAAGATAATACCATTGTTGTCAACCCAATTCTGGATCCTAGTTCTCACAACTTCTTCCAACAACTTAACTACACCATCTGACACGCACACACACACACACACACATAGGCCTATAGTTTGATACTTGAGTTCTGTCACCTCCTTTATGAAGTTGCGCAATCTTGCCATCCTTCCACTCCTTAGGAACCTGACCGAGTGCAAGACTTGTATTAAAAAAAAATATGTCAAGACCGGTGTCAACTTCCTGGCACATTCCTTCAGAATACGTAGTGATATATTATCAAGTCCATCAGCCTTATTTACATCTAGTTTGCTCAAATCCCCATACACCTCTAGCTCACGTACAGTCAGTCATCATCAACTGTTCTCAATCTCTCCATGAAGTCACATTCACAAGATTGAAAGGCCTTTATGAACTGCTGATTAAGTATCTCCACCACACCTTCTGCAACAGCTGTCTTTATACTATTTTCTCCAATCGGTATCATCCTTCCGTAATCATTCTTTCTTTTGATGGCTACATATAGAAAGAACTCCTTAGGACTTCATTAGCTGACTGCTGTTCGTTACTCTCTTTAGCTACCCGCCTTACCTGGTCTTTGGTTATTTCCACTTCTCTTCTGCTGCCTCCATAATGCCCTTTTTCTCTGTATCGCATGCTTAATTTCTTTATTCATTCATTTCACGCCTACCTTATTTAACCCTCTCACCCTTGGAATACATTTAGACATTGCATCTACTAGATAGGTTTTGAATATCCCCCATGCTATATTGATCTCTTTTCCAGCTAACTCCTCATTTCATGCTACACCTGCAAGCTGTCTCCCGAGCTCTTGATAATCATTCCCCCCCCCCCTTGTAGTTCCACATATACCCTTTTCTTACAGAGGTCCTCACACTGCTGGCGACCTCCCAAGTAATCACCTCATGGTCACTCTCACCAATTGGTGGGTGATTTGACATTTCATTTATAATTACATCCTCTGATGAGATGACCAAATCCAAGACCCCTTAATCCTCGTGTGCCCTCTGTTACATACGGTCTGAGGTAATTATCCCTCAAAAAACTCAAGAAACTCATTTTCTTTACTTCCAGTTGGTATCTCATCATTCCAGTCTATATTGCCATAATTGAAATCGTCCATAATGATCACTCTTTTCTTATTTGCTTGGCTAATTTGATTATGCATTTCATAGTCACTACCAACCAAGTATTTCATTCCATTCACCTCTATCTCACACCATACTGTCTCAAAACCACTGGCACTATTTTCCTCTTGCATCTTTACTTTGTATGGACATAAATCTTTCTCTATCATCAATAGCAGCACTCCCCCTCCCTTTTTACCCCTTCTATCCTCACAAAATGCATCATACCCTTCTGTCTCTATTCCTGTCAAGATGTCATCCTCTTCCAACCATGTCTCCCTTATTCCAATAATTTTTGGGTGAACAGACTCAATTAGTGCAACCATTTCATCTGCCTTGTTTCTTACACTTCTAGCATTTGTATATAAACACAACAGCTGGATTCCTGGATCTGCAGCTAGTTCCATTGATACCATACATTTGATGTGATCTCTCCATGCTCGACTGGGGCCATTTCCCTTTCTGCTTCTTCATTTTAGAACCCTTTTCAATTCCAACTGTTTTCTCTTGATCTGAGGTCATCCCATTCCTTTCCTGTCTACATATGCTCTCACATCCTCTTGTGAGCAACCACCTATTTCACACTGTGTATCCCTATTCACCCTGAGCCTCCCCATTTCTCTGTTCATCTTGCACACCCATTTTCTCATTTTCCATACTCATCAGGGGCGGCTCGTGCATAGGTACTGTGGAACTGCCACACCCCCAAATTTTCCCGATATATAAATATATTTATTAATTATTGATATTTGCTTGTAATATTTAATTTTTTCATCAACAATCCTATACAATTCTCTTAATTTATAAAAAAAATAATGAAAATACATCTTGTAGCACTTAGGAGGGTGAAGCTAGCTGCACTGTTTTCGAGAGTGTCATATTGCTACACGCGCAAGCATATACACGTCATAGTGAGATGCGAGTTAGTAGCGTAATGCGGCACTGTCCATCATGCAGTTCCACTTGTTTATATGCAGTTTGCACCAGTAGTAGAGTGTTCGTAGTGCTTATTGTGTTTTCTCTCTCTTTAAATATTTGGACATTACAATGAAAGACATAACATTTGTTATAGTAATTTTTAAGTAACTTGGAATTATACTAAACTGTATAATTTTTTTCGATAATAAAGAATATTTTTTTATGAAACAAAACAAGAAGAAGATATTTTATTTTTAAGTAATTTTGAATTATACCAAACCATATAATTTTATCGATAATAAACAATATTTTTTCATGTTAAATTTTTTAAAAAATATTTACCATAATTTTGATATTTTATCCAAACACGTATACACTGTACTTACAGTGTGTATGTATATTTCGAAAGTGCAGCACCCTCCACGATTTCAAGCCAGGAGTCAGCACTGATACTCATGTCACTTACTTCTTCATTCATAACCACCTCTTCAATCTCTCCTGTCCTACTCTCTTGCTCTTCCACATCACTTCCCACTTGATCTGATTCATTCTCTGTACTCACTTCTCTACCTTGCAGCAACAGTCTCTCCAAGCAACTCACACCATAACCACTGAAATGCAGTCCATCGCTCCCATGAAGTTCACTTCGTGCTTCAAACTCATTCCACATATTAACAAATTGTACTCCTCTCTCCTCACACATTTCAGCCAACATATCATTCATAATCTTTGGTCTCTGTCTCATATATCAAGACCTTATAAAGAGGTATGACAACTTCCCTATCTCTACTTGTTAATGTGTTCTTCAGTAGCCAAGTAATCTTATGGGCTACCTTAGAATATGTCCTCTAAACTTTAACTCTTTGTCTACCACCATTCTAAATCTCTAGGTTCACCTATTTCCTGGAGTAGAGTGCCATTAATGTGATACATGGCTTGTAATCTATTTATCCCAAAATGCAGAACTTTACATTTCTCGACATTAAACTGATACCTATTAACCTTTGCCCATACTGACAGTCTATTTAAATCATCCTGCAAGCTCTCCACATTGCCTAGATTAACTATTACTCTAACTAATTTTGCAAAAGCAGCAAACAACTGAATATTTCTTTCATGGATACAGGTTATTTCCTATATCTATTAATTCCTATTGTATTTATTATTTATTTATTTTCAAATTAAACAGCAAAGATCCCAGCACTGAACCTTGTTACACACCACTAGTCGTCTGTTTTCACCTTGATTCTGCCCTTCCATATACTACTATTTGATATCTGTCCAGCAGCTATCCACTTAACCAGTGTCATATCCATCCCCATTTCTTCTAATTTGTGTAACAGGGTTCCATGTGGTATTCTGTCAAATGCCTTTGCATAATCCAGCAAAATCGTGTAGCCATTTGCTTTATCCAACTCAGCTGTTACTCTATTATAAAAAGTTACTAAATTACTAAGGCATGACAAACCCTTCACAAAGCCATGTTGACTCTCATATAGTATCATATTTTTATCTACCCATTCTTGAATTCTCTTTTTGACCAATTTTTCTAGTACTTCTACTGATTGGTCTATACATTATGAAACTTATGGATACATCTACCATGTTAGAGTAAAACTTTAGTTTAATATAAACCAAAACTTTGGTTTATATTAAATAAAATATACACCTGATGTTTCGACCTTCACATTAAGATAATCTTCTGGAGTATACACACACACACACATATATATATATATATATATATATATATATTAGGATAACCAAGTTATTTTATAAACTTGGTTATTTTTACTCCTAATCCCAAGTATGCAAACAATTAAGTTTGCACCTGAAACAAAGTTCAAGTCTAATGATGTTACAACACCAGGGCAACTCATTGTAAAGGTGGGTAAAGCTCTGATCACTATTCTTAGTATTTTCCCATAATGTAAAGCACATCTCACTAGAAGATGTATACTGCAATGCATTATGGGTGGGGTCACTACCCAGACCGGTTTCAGCCTTTTTTGAGGTCTCCTCAGTGAGTAGCTAGACCTTAAATACCAAGGTTATAGTAATACGGAGCTTTATCAACTTTACCTATAGAAGTTGCAACAAGGTGTTTTTATTTTTAAAAAATCTCTGGAGGAGATGTATAGATGTAATAAATGTTTTAACTTGGGGATATTGTATATGGATAACCGAGTTATTTTATAAACTTGGTTATTTTTACTCCTAATCCCAAGCATGCAAACAATTAAGTTTGCGCCTGAAACAAAGTTCAAGTCTAATGATGTTACAACACCAGGGCAACTCATTGTAAAGGTGGGTAAAGATCTGATCACTATTCTTAGTATTCTATAGGTAAAGTTGATAAAGCTCCGTATTACTATAACCTTGGTATTTAGGGTCTAGCTACTCACTGAGGAGACCTCAAAAAAGGTTGAAACCGGTCTGGGTAGTGACCCCACCCATAATGCATTGCAGTATACATCTTCTAGTGAGATGTGCTTTACATTATGGGAAAATACTAAGAATAGTGATCACAGCTTTACCCACCTTTACAATGAGTTACCCTGGTGTTGTAACATCATTAGACTTGAGCTTTGTTTCAGGCGCAAACTTAATTGTTTGCATACTTGGGATCAGGAGTAAAAATAACCAAGTTTATAAAATAACTTGGTTATCCTAATATACAATATCCCCAAGTTAAAACATTTATTACATATATATATATATATACACACACAAAGAAACAAGCTGCACTACAATGTACGTGGCATCCTAAAGTTACTGATCAACCGTTAAACCTATTTGCCTGACCTCTGGTGCTTAAAAAAAAAAAAAAAAAAAAAAAAAAAAAATGCATTAAAGCTAGAGTCCTGTTATTATTATTATCTATTAGGTTACAAAGTTAAATTGAGCTGGAGAGTAATGTTTAAACAGAAAATAATAGATAAATAAATAAACAGAAAATAATAGATAAATAAATAAACAGAAAATAAATTATATAAGTATACATATATTACTGTTACTGTTGATCAGTAATTGTTACAAGTTACTGATCAACCATTAAACCTATTCATCTGACCTCTGGTGCTTAAAAAAAAAAAAAAAAACTCACTGCATTAAAGCTAGAGTCCTGTTATTATTTAAGCTGGAGAGTATCATTTAAACAGAAAATAATAGATAAATAAATAAACAGAAAATAAAATTACTTATATAAGTATACATATAAATTGCAACTGGTATGGATGGTGGCCAATAAAAGTGAAGAATTGCTTAGAATCCTAAAGTCAGGGTTTGCTGGAAACTAAGTGGGCTGAATGTGTGCAGTCCAAATTCTTGGGATTTTTAAGCCCATTATTATTAAGATTATGGTGGTTAATCACAATTTCACAGGCTTCTTTAAATTTCTATTCATACTAGAATATGTTTGGCTGAATTATCAGTGATTCTTTCAAGCACATTTAAAATATCTGGATTCATATAACTAGCCAGGATCCCGATATTATGGCTCTCTTTTTCCACGTACTACGTTCTGGTTACTTCGTGTGGCAAAATAAATTTTACCTACAAAAAAGAAGGTACGGCCATGGACTCAACACTATCCTCCCCAATTGCTAATCTTTATATGGAAGCTTTTGAGCAACGTGCTCTTGATTCCTTTACTGTAAAACCTACAGTTTGGCTTAGATACGTTGACGATGTTTTCGTTATCTGGCCACACGTCCGCCAAACGTTAAACACATTCCTTAGCCACCTGAGCAAACAACATGAGCACATACAATTTACTATTAAAATTGAAAATCAGAACTCACTCCTATTCCTGGATACACTAGTCACACGTCTTCCCTCAGGCAGTCTATTATTATTATTATTATTATTATTCGTGACACCTCCAAGGTGACTGAAGACTCATCGTGGGAGGACACCTACTGTACAACTCTATCTCCACTACACTGAACCTCTACTACCAATCACCTACATCAAAGCTATCTACTGCCCACAACCACCACCGCTAGTGCTTTTTGTCTGTAAATTGCATGTGTTCTGATGGGCCGATTTGTCTTCAGGATGAAAAAACCCTACCACCTCCATATGAGATCAGCTAACTCACCTTCAATTGAAAAAGTCCATGTAAAAATTCCTACCATCATAACAAGAATCGAACGTAGGTCTTTTCTAATCGAAGGGCACAACGTACCGTTGTTCTTCCCAATTGCACTATGGAGGTGCTTATTTTTCCTGTTTACCTAAGCCTACACACCGGCCAATATATACATGCTAACTCATATCACCACCCTTCGCAAAAATTTGGAGTCATCAACACTCTCAAAAACAGAGCTATAACAATTTGCTCTAATGAACAAGCTCTTAAACAAGAATTAAAAATTATTAGCAATACATTTTTAAATAACGGATATAACAAGAATAATATTAATAAAATTCTTCATAAAACTTCATCAAAAAGTAATATAGATTACAGTAAAACCATAATACTCCCATACATTAAAGGGTTATCAGAAAAAAATCAATAGAATCCTACATCATTATAATCTTAATGTCACTTTTAAACCATGTTTAAAATTAAAAACATATTCAATACCTCTAAGGATCCTCTTTCTCCATTGGCACACCCTGGAGTTTATTGCATCTATTGGACCCCTGTAACTTACCTTATATTGGGGAAAACTGGACATACAATCCCTATCCATTAAAAAAAAAAAAAAAAGACACATTAAATATAATAATTTTGGTGAAGCAGGCCTCTCAGATCATGCTCTTAACTCCCTACATTAAATTGATTGGAAAAGTACTTGTTCTTTGCATGATACAAAAACTAGGTATGAATGGAAATTTAAAGCAGCCTGTGAAATTGTGATTAACCACCCTAATCTTAATAATAATGGGGCTTAAAAATACCAAGAATTTGAATTGCACACATTCAGCTTTAGGACTCTAAGCAATTTTTCATTTTTTTATTGGCCATACCAGTTGCAATTTATATGTATACTTATATAAGTAATTTTATTTTCTGTTTATTTACTATTCTATTATTTTCTGTTTAAACATGTTACCAGCTTAATTTAACTTTGTAATCTAATAGATAATAATAATAACAGGACTTTAGCTTTGATGTAGTGATGTTTTTTTAGCACCAGAGGTCAGGCAAATAGGTTTAACGGTTGATCAGTAACTTTAGCATGCAATGTAGATTGTAGTGCAGCTTGTTTCTTTGTGTGTATGTATATATATATATATACATACACACTCCAGAAGATGACCTTAATGTGAAGATCAAAATGTCGAGTGTATATTTTGATTTATATTAAACTAAAGTTTTACTCTAACGCAGTAGTTGTAACCATAAGTCTCATGATGTATTCTGATCACCGTGTAAACATGACAGAAAGGAAAACGATTGGTCTATAATTTGCCACTGTAGTCTTAGAACCTCCCTAATGCAAAGGAATAATTTTGTCCTCTTTTTTTTGTCCCCTTGGAACTCTACCAGAGCTGAGACTTAAACAGCCTAATCAAAGGCATTGCCAGTTCTCTTGCACATTCTCGCGAAACCCTAGCTGATATCACAGCTGTATTTACATTGGGATTTTGCAATATCCTAAGAACCTCCATTTCATCTGCCTGTTTTCCCACATTAGTGTCTGTCACATAGGTTAAAGCAGTAACCTCACTACGATGATATAGCATTGCAAAGTGGTCATTCAGTACTCAATTATTTTATTTGCTTCTGTCTTCTTGTGATCATCATCACTCATTAAGATTAATCTTCCATAGTCATTCTTCCACTTACTTGCCACATAACGAAAGAACTCTTTGGAATTTCCTTGAAAATGTATTAACTGGTATTCAGAAACAATGCATGGCTCTGCCATCTCATGGTGATAAATATAATTAAATAGTTTAGTTGTTTGGTTTCTGGAAATTAAGCACTAATCATATTCTTAAGTACTACTGAAATTGAGAAACTTATAGAAAAATGGAGTTGATCAGTTAACTTCTGAGATTCTCTATATGATGTCTTTTGTCCATTAAATTCCCTCCATACATTTATAACCCATGCACCATTCTGCTTACGACATGTACAGCAATTTTTTTTTTGCATTACAGCAGACTACTCTTAACCCTCTCATGCATGATTTTTATATTCATTTATAAAAAATTATAATGGCATGATACAGTACCATTTAATCTTACAGTATGACCATGAATTCATTAATTTTGCTAAATTTGTGTGCTGTATATGTTAAAAATGATGTCCTCATCTGAGGACATCATGCACTAATGCCAACAGACTACAGACATATTTCTATGGAAATGACTTAGACTAAGGAATTTGTTTTCATTGGAAGACATTACAAGTATGAAAGCAGATTATAAACAATTTATATTTTGCTGAAACACTGCCTGAATGATCAAAATTTTGGATTACTTAGTATGTACAAAAAAGTAGAACAATTAGAATTTGCAGTAGAGCTATGTAAATCAAGTCTTATTCCCTTTGCCTCATTTTGTATGGTAAGACTGAAAACATTCTGGACAGATTGGAACCTCGCATCTACCACAGATGTATCTTGTTTTACTCTTGCAGTGTACTATTCTGCAACAATTGGCATTAGCACCTGTTGTCTTCTTTGAGAAGTGTCCATCGCTGCCAAAACGTTTTGTGTTTTGAGTTTTGTGTTTCTTTAGTGCTGGTGGTGTCTGAGTTGAAGGGCATCCTTGTTTCTTTGTACCTAGCTGAGCTAAACCTTGATATATCAAAGCAGTTGCCACTCTTGATTTGAATTCCAACAGATCCAATTTTTCTTTTTCTTCCCATTTCCAAATGATCCGTGCATTACAAACAAGTACATTCAACATATGGTAAAAAATTCTCATATACCATTGTTTGTTCCTGGTATCATTTCGATACAAAGCCACAAGAGAGGCCATAAGTTCCACTCCACCTATATATTTGTTATAAAGAGCTATGCTGCGAGGTAGTGGAATTTCAACATACTTTTTCTCTTTCCGGCCTCTGACATACACTGACAGGCTCCTTTCCTAAGTAGCTAAATACCACATGTACTATTGAGTTATACTCATCTAGTGACAGTAATGCCATCAGAGGATGTGGTAACTGATATATTTCCTCGTCCCATCTTCTGCAAATCCTTTTCATTTTACAGTTTCTTGTCAGCATCTTGAAGTCGATTTCTTCTGCATATACCTACATAATAAATATCATCTTCCTTTAGTTTCTTAATTAGGGGGATGCTCGTGAAGAAGTTGTCTGCATATAGATTGAAGCTCTTACCAGCAAGATCATGACAAAGCCTAAGTACTACATTTTCACTTGCACTGAATGAGTCTGTCTTCCAGGATCTGCACCTACATAAAGATCAAAACAATATACATAGCCTGAAATGCCTTCCCTCACCCAGATTTTGAAACCCCCTTTTTTTTTTTTTCCTTAGGTAAATATTGTTTGAGTTGTGAACATCCCTTGAATGGAATCATCTCATCTACACATTGAAATTTTTCTGGGCTGAAAACAGCATGGAATGTTTCATGAAACTTTTGCAACACTGGTCTTATACATATTGCTTTGTATTTATTGTTGATAGGTTTGTGTCTGAATCAACAAAATGCAAATATTGCCTTATGTCCTCCCATCTGTTCACTGACATAGCATCAGCTATAACATCCATGTACAGTCCATGTTCAGAAGACCAATACTGCCTTACACATGGGTAATTTCTGTATGCCATGACAAGTACAATTCCAAGGTAAATTTTCAGTTCAGTCACAGTAAGCGCTAAATTATCTTTGCCTTTATGGCATGCATACAGATTAGTTTGTTTCACAATTTCATCCATCAATTCATCTGGAAACAGCTAGGAAAAATAATCTACAAGGCTCCCTCAGTGAATATTTACTTGGTGTTTCCCTTTAAACTGTGGTTCAGTACCAGCAAAGAAATTATCTTCTCATTAAACCACACTGGTTGTGCATATGACCAGCAACAGCTGTATTTTGCAGACTAGCTGGACTTTGAACGTTGTGAGTCTGACCAATAAGGGAATGACACTGAACATCGCTATCTTCATTTGAACAGTCATTCTCTGGATCATAAATAGGATCATTTTGTGGCTGCTGGTATGTAGAATCATCATCAGAATCACTCAGCTCCAAACTATCTTCAGATTCCTCCAACAGTTTTTCAATCTCCCCTTCAGTAAGTCTCTTGTGGTAATAGGCTTTTTTATGCCTGATGAACATAGCTTTTGGTTATCCATCTGTAAAAGAGATGATAATGCCAATTAACACACTTACTATTCATTTATATTTGCAAAAATAAAATAAATATAATTCTAAAAGTATTGTACAAGAACTTCCTAACATCAAACTATTTGCCACATAGATTACCTTACAAACATATTGTCCTCATGTGAGGAGAGGTTGTTTTAAAGGTTTTATGAATATGGTAATAAGCATGAACAAATTAAATATTCACACTTCATCTACAAGGTATAACAATATATAAAAAGCAATCTTCGCCAATATCATTAATATATAAGTTAAACAGAAATGGCCCTAAAACAGACCCCTGAGGCACTCCACTAGTGACTTTCCTTTTCCTGGATATTGCACCCCCATACACAACTTGTTGATACCTATCAGATAGCCAGTCTCCAATCCAATGCACTAATCTAATATCCAACCCCATCTGCTCTAGTTTGACTGTCAACTTATCATGAGGTACTCTATCAAAAGCCTTTGCGAAATCCAAGTATATTACTGTGTATCCTTCTCCTCTAACCAAGGAAGCAGTCACTTTATTGTAACAAGTAAGTAGATTTTTAAACATGACCTCCCTTTAGTAAATCCATGCTGTCCATCAAAGATAATACCATTGTTGTCAACCCAACTCTGGATCCTAGTTCTCACTAGCTTCTCCAACAACTTAACCACAACACCTGACACACAGATAGGCCTATAGTTTGATGCTTGAGTTCGATCACCTCCTTTATGAAGTGGCACGATCTTGCCCTCCTTCCACTCCTTAGGAACTTGACCAAGTGCAAGACTCGTATTAAACAAACATGTCAAGGCAGGTGTCAACTCCCTGGCACATTCCTTCAGAATATGTGGTGATATATTATCAAGTCCCACAGCCTTATTTACATCTAGTTTACTCAACTTCCCAAACACCTCTTGCTCACTTACAGTCAGTCTCTCCTCCTCATCATCAACTGCTCTCAATCTCTCCATGAAGTCACATTCACAAGATTGAAAGATCTTTATGAACTGCTCATTAAGTATTTCCACCACAAATTTGCAACAGCTGTCTTTATACCACTTTCTCCAAGCAATGTCATCCTTCCATAATCATTCTTTCTTTTGCTAGCTACATATCGAAAGAACTCCCTTTGGATTCTTTTTGGCTTCATTAGCTAACTGCTGTTCATACCTCTCTTTAGCTTCTCTCATCAACCAAGTCACCCTCATTGCCTGGTCTTTGTAGACCTCATGAAATTGGTTATTTCCACTTCTCTTATGCTACCTCCGACATGCCCTTTTTCTCTGTATCGCATACTTAATCTCTTTATTCATCCATCTCACACCTACCTTATTTAACCTTCTCACCCATGGTATACATTTAGATATTGCATCTACTAAATAGTTTTTGAAAATCCCCCAAGCTGCATTGCTCTCTCTTCCAGCTAACTCCTCAATCCATGCTACACCTGCAAGCTGTCTCCTAAGCTCTTCATAATCACCTCCCTTGTAGTTTCACATATGCCCTTTTCTCACAGGGGTTTCTGCACTGCTGGCAACCACCCAGGTAATCACTTCATGGTCACTTCCACCAATTGGTAGATTATTTGACACTTCATTTATAATTACATCCTCTGATGAGAGGACCAAATCCAAGACCCTTAATCCTCGTGTTTGCTCTGTTACATACTGTCTGAGGTAGTTATCCCCTCAAAACTCAAGAAACTCATTTTCTTTACTTCCAGTTGCTATCTCATCGTTCCAGTCTATATTGCCATAATTAAAATCGCCCATAATGATCACCTCCTCTTTCTTATTTGTTTGGCTAATTTGACTATACATTTCACTATCACCACCATCCACATTACTTGGTCTATAACAACATCCCACCAGGTATTTGATTCCATTCACCTCTATCTCACACCATACTGCCTCAAAACCACTGGCACTATTTTTATCTTGAATCTCTACTTTGCATGGACATAACTTTTTCTCTATCATCAATAGCACTCCCCCCCCTCCCTGTTTACCCCTTCTATCCTCACGAAACTCATCATACCCTTCCATCTTTATTCCTGTCAGGATGTCATCCTCTTCCAACCATGTCTCATTTATTCCAACAATCTTTGGGTGAACAGACGCAATTATTGCAACCATTTCATCTGCCTTGTTTCTTATACTTCTAGCATTTGTATACAAACACAACTCATTTCTGGATCTACAGCTAGTTCCACTGATACCACTCACTCGATGTGATCTCTCCATGCTCGACTGGGGCCATTTCCCTTTCTGCTTCTTCATTTTAGAACCCTTTTCAATTCCAACTGTTTCCTCTTGATCCCTGGTCATCCCATTCTTTTCCTGCCTACACATGCTCTCACCTTCTCTTGGAGCATCCACGTTTCTCACGCTGTGTACCCCTGTCCACCCTGAGCCTCCCAGTTTCCATGCTCCTCTTGCACACCTATTCTCTCATTTTCTATACTCATACCACTCACTTCCCCATTCATATCCACCTCTTCAATCTCTCCTGTGTTATTCTCCTGCCCTTCCACATCACTCCCCCCCCCCCCCCCCCCGATCTGATTCATTCTCTCTATTCACTTCTCTACCCTCCAGCAGCAGTCTCTCCAAGAGACTCACACCATAACCACTCAAATGCAGTCAATCGCTCCCATACAGCTCACTTCATCCCTCAAACTCATTCGACACATTTAGAAACTGTACTCCCATCTCCTCACACATTTCAGCCAGCATATCATTCATAATCCTTGCTCTCTACCTCATTTCACCACAGTCATACCTAGGCAGAACACTTACTACCCTTCCTGTCACACTATTCTCTTTTATCCTTCCAAGCAGCCTCATGATATCTATTCTGACATGCTCTCTCAAATCATTTGTACCAATTAATACTATTAACTCTTTTGCTCGCTCCCGCCTCATATCCAATGCCTCAATTACTCTACTCATTTTACTGCCTGGATAACATGCCTTGTGCCTTCTATCCTCTAGCACACCTTTAATAAAGGAGTCGCCATACAACGCCACTTGCTCATCTTTCGTTAAATCTTTCCATCATGATTTCTTTTATGCCATCATGATTTATTTTAATAGTTTTGACGTGAATTCTCTTAATTTCATTCCGCATCCATTTCATTTCTTGCCTAATCCAATTCAACTTCCGAATCTCGTGACACATTCTCTCTCTATCATTCAATCTTTCTAACTTTCTAATTCTTGACCCCCCCCCTTCTCACTTTCACTCTCATTCATCCTTCTTTGTTTCCGTACTTTCAGTCCAACATACATCCAACTTTCACTCTCATTCATCTTTGTTTGTTTCCATACTTTCAGTCCAACTTTGGCCATCATTCATTTTTTTTTTGCTATCATTCATTCTTTCGATTTTTTTCGATTTCTGGTCACACCATTTCTAGTTTCATTCGTTGTCTCAGTTTCATTTCCTTCCACCACTCTCGCCTTACTTTCGTCCCTTTTAACATCCGTTATGGTTTTGAAATCGCTCTTTTTCTTTTTTACTGATTTTTTAACATTTTTTCACCTATCTTACTCACCATCCTTCTCTTTCAAATGTACACTCATTTTCCCTGTGACATTCTCGCTACTAACACTTTCTGTCATCAATTTCATATTTGAATTCATCAGTTCTTCCTCGTTCAGGTCACACACACACACTCTTCTTCCATCCACTCTAAACATCCACAAACGTTTATGTTATCGAAAGAATACATATAACAGACCTCACATTTAACATAATGACTGAAATCTAAATTAAAGTCATGGAATGAGAATGCCGCCACTAGTTTTTTTTTTTCCCTGCAGGTTACTAGGTCTAATAATAACAATTTCATAATTATGTTTAGGCAAGAAAAATCCCCCACACTAATAATACCGGTAGTGCACAATGTTTACAGCCACTCTCACTCAAACAATTACACATATATACTTAATTATTCCTGGAATAACTTATCTCAATCAGCAGCTCTTCTTAGGCACATTCACAGCGCTTGGCTCACTAGTGCCCTCTCCTTTTAACCACGTTTTTCATATGATAATCATACTCCTTGGCTAAAACAACTGAATCATAATCACAAACTCATTGCCCTTTTTTCTGATGCTTATTGCATTTGTAAAGTTTTATTAATCTCTTTGAAATCCCATAAGCAACCATACAAGTGTCATTGTCTGGATAGTTATTTACTATAATTCTTTACTTCCCGAGTAAGGAGTTTGCCACCTACTAATTATTGCATTTATTGTGAATATCTTTTTTATCCATTCTCTTTCAGCCTTCACTTCACTCAATCTCCTTTATTTTCATCTTTCAATCTTTTTAAAAACAGTCAAGTTAAGTTCATACAAATATTCTGCACATGATTCTATTTACACAGAATTGAAACAGTGACTTCTATATTGATTGAAAAAATTTTTTTTTTTAGCATATCTCTGTACTTAGAGAAATACATTCTTTATTTCTTATGTGAAGACTTCCCTGCAATGTTTCTCATCAGTATAAATTATTCAATAAAACATTATATAAGAAAAATATTTCTGTTAATTTCATTTCAGTACTATTTCTGTTAATTTCATTTCAGTACTATTTCTGCATTTTTTTAATTCAGGAAACTTCATAAAGATGGCCTTAAACATGTGATGTCAATAGTGGTTATTAAAAAGTTTCTATATTGGACTGACCTGGATAGCTATGCACTATTTTTCTTATCCTTGGAAAATCCAGACAAAGTGTTTAAAATTGTTCTGCCACAGAATCATAATAGATCTGCTTTGTTAAAAATCACCTATATAAACCCTCTTAATGAAGGTAGGAATGGTAAACTACTTCCTTTTTGTGTCAATTTTAAAAACTGTAATCATGTCTTCTGTTGTATATAAATAAGAATTTTTGTCATTACTTTTGTTAAGAACTTTATGATCTTATTTTGTTTGGGTATTATTCACAATATTTGAATCTCAAATTCCAAAGGAATGGAAGGAAAACAAGATTGTACTACTTCATAAATAAGATTACAGAACTCGAGCATCATATTATAGGCCAATCAGTTCACGGACAATTTATTGCAGGAAAAACTCATTGCAGAGGAAAATTCATAGAGAGGAATTTCTAAATCGCTTAGGGAATTGAAACAACGTAGATTAATAAACAACAATACAGTAACTCGGTTACTGTATTGTTAGTGCCTGTGTGCACCTGCCTTTTTGTAAGTTCCTTTAGAAAATGGCAATGTGACATTGCCGAAATATCGGAAATATCTATTAAAGTATAATTTAATTTATATTCGGATCTACGTTGTTTCAATTCCCTAAGTGATTTAGAAATGCATAACCAACGTGTAAGCCTGTCTACGAGAATCATAGAGAGGAAAATTCATTGCAGGAAAAATCATCACAGAAAAAATTCGCTCAAAGCATTATTCGCTAGAAAATTGAAGTCAGTTTGGTTTATCATGTTATGTAGAGGTGTGTAATATTTTATAGTAAATTGTATCTGAAAGATACTGCAAACTCCAATGTCAGTATAGTTTAGTTGTTTTTTCTTATCTGTGTCTTTTTTTCAATAATTTCTAGATTGTAACTGAAAATAAATAAACCATCATGTATTATATTCGTAGTGTTTTTTTTTTTTTTTTTGAAGTTTTATCGCATTTCAGCACATACTAGTGATGAATATATCTCTCGGATGCACGCAACCTAAGCTGCAATTTTTTCAACCGCGACCTTTGCAGGGTTATCCTCCCAACTGGCCAGGACGTATATATATACGTCCAGCAAATCCTGAATGCAAGTCAGATTCAGACCACCTATTGAAAAAAGCAATATGTAGTTGGCACCCAACCTCCTCCTGGTAAGAAATGCTACCAAGATACTGCAAAAAAGACTTCAGCTCATTATTAGTAATTATGAAAATCTTGAAATTCTTCATTACTTAAGAGGACTTGCCCATAATTTTTTATTTTGAAAACTTTGTGCCTATGCATTCACCTTTTTGTTTCACATTGGTCCATACTATTTTTTTTTCCATACTGCTCATCTTTGAACGCTCTCTCTCTCGGATCTCCTCATGTCTAAGGACTCGTGACCTTCCTGATGATGCTTCGCCATTTCTTTCTCTCCTGTGCCTCTCTTATTGCTTGTTCTAGTTTAAACTCAGTGAGTCTTGATATTTGGTCAATCGACCTGTTGGTAGGTTTTCCTCTTTTCTTTTCCCACATGGTTTACCTTGGATGATTACTTTTTCTAGGCAGTTCCCTTCCCTTCTACATATGTGTCCAAAATATTGCAGTATTCTCTTTTCGATTATGTTTATTAGTCTTGTGTGGATATTCAGTTTTAGAATACTTTTGTTTGTTCTCTTTTCTGTCCAAGACACTCTTAACAATCTTCTCCAGCACCAATTCTTCTTCTGTCATCTTTTGTCATAGTCCAACACTCAGAAGTATAGAGAAAGATCAAAAAAACTAAAAAAAACTAAGGTTTCTACAAGCTTAATTTTTGTCTTTTTGGAGTTGTGCCTGTCTTTCCAGATCTTGGTTAAATCAGTCATTGCTTTTTTAGCTAGTGCTATTCTTCTTATTATCTCTTTTTTTTTACATCCATCTTTTTTTGTTATCATCACTCCAAGGTGGTTGAAATGGTCGACAATTTCAATTCCTTCTACATCTATCTCTTCTGCATTGTTTAAAATCATTATTTTCGTTTTATCCTGCTTTATTCTTAAACCGTGGCTTAGGCTTTCCCATTCTAATTGATTCAGGATGGATTTTAATTCCTGTTTGCTTGTTGCTATTATCACTGTGTCATCTGCATATTGTAGGTTAGTGATTGTTCGGCCACCTAATTTAATGCCTCCATTCCACTTTTCTAGAGATCTTTTCATTATAATTTTGCTGTAAAGGTTGAATAGTAATGGTGAGAGTATGCACCCTTGTCTTCATCCTTTTTCAAATTGGAATGCACGCATCAGTGAGTTTTCAATTCTTACTGTTACTTGATTTCCTTGATATAAGTTCTTTATGAGGGTTATTAGATGGTTTGGTATTCCTGGTATTGCAGCTTTGAACAGTATGAAATAAAAAGTGTTCCTTTTCATGATCATCAAAACAGTCCTTTTCAGGACTACAAATATTGATAGAGAGATGCCTTGATTGTATTGATTCCAGTTCCTCTTGAAGAGAAATTTTTAAGTTGTTTTAATAACAACAGAATAATAATTATAATAAATTTAGTTTAATCCTTTATCCAAGTGTGACCAAACAAAGTTTGCACCTGAAAGTATCTTCAGGACTGGGGTAAGGTAGTACAACACTGGGCAACTCGTTGCAAAGGTGGAGCAAGATACCATCACTCCTATCTCAGTATCTCCCATAATGCAAAACACATCTCCTTGCGGATTGTATAATGTTATGCATTAAGGGAAGGGCCGTTACCAAGACTAGTTTCGACCTTTATTGAGGTCTCTTGAGTGGGAGACAGGCCCAGAGTTGGAGACAGCTTGCTCCACCTTTGCAATGAGTTGCCCAGTGTTTGTACTACCTTACCCCAGTCCTGAAGATACTTTCAGGTGCAAACTTTGTTTGCTCACACTTGGATAAAGGATTAAACTAAATTTATTATAGTCTAACCAAGTGAAAAATAAACTTTCAGAATAATAATTGCTCCTTCGAAGTGGCTAATAGTACAATTTTGAAGGAATAAAATAAAAACAGAGAGGACCATCATGACATTCATGCCTTCTAGGTGCACAATACTTGTTTTAATGTGTTTTAGCAGATAACAAACAGTTCAAATAATTTTAATTTTCACTAATTTTCATGCTATCTTTTCATGTATAATATCGTTTACGGTGTTCTTTTACCTCCTAAAAATAAGTCTCGATTATTACAACTGCTGATTGTTGTCAGAAATCTGAGATGTTTAATAATCCTTTCGGTTACTAGACAGTAATCACTAGGCTAAAGGCTACGTCTTAAGATTGCCACGATATTAGTTGGATATAACTATTCTCCCTAAATATTCTTAAATATGGTGCTATTTTTCCCTCACCATCCTATTCCAGTTCTGTAACAATTAATATTCCATCTACAGTGCCTGTAGTAAGAAAGAATATGAATAACTTTATACGTAAATTTTTTTAAAAATATTTTTTAAAAGAAATATTTTAAAAAAAGTTGTTATATAGGAAATTTTTTTTCACATATATCCATGAAAAGGGAGGTTATGTTTTAGTAATCGACTTACTTATTACAATAAGATTACAGCTTCATTGGACAAAGGAGATGAATTTGATGATGATGATGAAGTAGTATACTTCATCATCATCATCAAATTCCTGACATGTACCCTCAAGGGGTGTACAGGATATGATAGTACTACATGAAAAATTTACATCATTACTAACTTCCTATCCTCCAAATCAGTCTGTTACTTGTCAAGACTCCAACATTATCAGATCTTATATTTCTATCGTCTAAGACACTTTGTACCATATCAATCCACCTATAAACAATCCACCTTTGCAAAATCTAAGTAGTATACTTAGATTTTGCAAAAGCTTTTGATGGATTATTATTATGATTCAGGCCTCTGGATTCAAAATACTCATCATGGGAGGCTCTTTCTAGAAAACACAGTCTATCATACCACTCTGCATGATGTGGATGGGTTTGGATATTAGACTAATGCATTGGATTGGAGATTAGATGTCTGATAGGTATGAGCAGAAATTACGATTTTGGAAAGCTTTGAGATGTGGATTTGGAGAATGATGAAAAAAATCAAATGGACAGATGAAATAACTAATGAAGAGTTTTAAAAAGAGTAGAAGAAGAACGAAGTCTGTTAAAGAGGATAAAAAGTAAGAAAATGAAACTGGATTAGACATATTCTGAGAGGAAATGGAATCATCAGAGATGTCATCGAAAGAAAAATAGACAGAAAAAGATCCAAAGGAAGAGTAAGGAAAACAATGCTAGACGATGTTGAATGGAGACAGGTACACAACCTTGAAAGAGAAGGTTGAGAACAGAAGAGAGTGGAAGAAAAGTTTTGGCTACTAAGAGAAGAATCTGCTCATTTGCAGAATACTGAAGAAGAAGGTATGAGCAAGTTCTGTATTGTGTGTGTGTGGGGGGGACAATATCCCAGAAGAGGAAAGTCACTAGTGGTGTGCCTCAGGGATCTGTTTTAGGGCTGTTGCTGTTTAACCTCTATATTAATGATATTGGAGAAGATTTGGATGGGGATATTCAGTTGTTTGGAGATGATGCAAAGTTGGGATGAACTATGAGGAGTAGAGCAGATGTTGTTGCCCTACAAGAAGACTTGATTGGGAATGATGTGGAGTACAATGACTTGTAGATATAAGGAGATTCTTGTTCCATTGTATAAAGCTCTGATTAGGCCACACATAGATTACTGTGCACAGAATTAGTCACTTAGTTTTCAAAAGGATGAAGAGATGCGGGAAAGAGTCCAGAGGTGACTAAGGTAGTTTCTGATCTTTGGAATGTTGAATATGAGGAAAGGTTGAGAAGATGCAATTTACCGAGTCTACTGAATAGGAGGAAGAGCAGTGAGATGATTGATATGTACAAGTTGGTAAGGGGTTGTTATAGGATCATTGTTGAAGAAGTTTTTCATAAAATGGTGGGAGATTGGGGGGGGATAACAAATCATCCCTGGAAGCTGTATAAGGAGGGTGTGAAGGAGTAAGTGAAAAGCAGGTTTTATGCATGCAGAGTTGTGAATGATTGGAGTGCCTTGCCTGAGCATATAGTGTTTACAGAGAATTTGAATGTGTTTAAGGCAGGATATAATGAGCTGTGTTTGAGTCTCTGACTTCATGGGGTTTTAGGATATAATATCTATATATGATTAAATAAATTAGTATATTAAAAATTAAAAACAGATATATTTGATGAATCTGATAAGATCTGCAACTGTTAGGTCCAAGAAGAAAATTGATGAAAGTGACAGAATAATGACTGTTCCCATAAAAATAATGAGTTCAGTGAATTAAAATATGAACTGTTAAAACAGATGAACACTCACGCAAGAGGCATATCATCATCCCTAGGTAGGAAGCTGAACAAGTACAGCTTCCTCTCTCTGTGTATTGTGCACAGATTGGACTGCCATTCTGTGCACAATCAGTCAATAACGATTTCAGCATATTTACTGTAAATAACTATTTTATAAATTTCTAATTTATAAATTTTATAATTTTATAAAATTCTTGAAAAATAACTATGGAATGATATAATTTTATTGTTAAGAAGCAACTTTTTGCTTCTTAACAGCAAAAAGTAATAGCCTAAACTTGAATGATAATGTGACTTATGTAGAGGATAAGATAGGCACATCAGTAATTTTAGGCTTCACAAAGTATATGACAGGTGCATTTGATCTAATTCTTCTTTCAAAATTTACATTATCTGCAAACAACTGAATATCCCCATTCAAACCTTCCCTAATGCAATTAACATACAGGTAAATATGACAGGTGCATTTGATCTAATTCTTCTTTCAAAATGTGCATTATCTGCAAAAACAACTGAATATCCCCATTCAAACCTTCCCTAATGCAATTAACATACATGTTAAATAGCTATTGCCCTAAAACAGACTCTTGAAGAACACCGTTCTGACTTTCCTCTTCTGGAATATTGTTCCCTCACACACAACTTGTTAATAACTATCAGAGAGCCAATCTCCAATCCAATGCAGTAATCTAATATCCAACCCTATACATTCTAGTTTTAACTATCATCTTATGTGGCTATCTATCGAAAGTCTTTGTGAAATTTAAATATACTACTGTGCTTCTAAATTTATACATATTCTTCTTTTTGTTACTATTCTTCTCCCTTGTCCAAAGTGCCTGTCACCATATTGTAATAACTAAGCAGATGTTTAAACATGACCTTCCTTTAGCAAATCTGTGCTCCATCAAAGGAATTACCACTGTTGTGAACCCAATTCCATATCCTGATTCTCACTGACTTCTCCAACACTTTAACCATAATACCTGCACACAGATTGGCCTATAATTTGATACTGCAGTTCTGTCACTTCCCTTATGAAGCAGTACAATCTTGCCTTCCAGTGTGAGACTCGTATTAAACAAATATACCAAGACAGATGTCAGCTCCCCTGCACATTCCATTAAAATATGTGGTGATATATTATCAATTCCCACAGCCTCATTAAAATCAAATTTGCTTAATTCCCTATATATTTCTTCTTCACTCACAATCATATTTTCTCTTTCACCATCCTCTCAGGCATAATCGATTCCATGCTCCTACCACTCTACATGCAAAAAACTTGCTTCTTACCCTTTTACTCACTACTTCCTTTTGCAGCTTCCAGGGATGGCCCCTTGTTCTATCATATGAAAAAACCTCCATAGTGATAACCCTACAACAGCTTAAATGTCTCATTCATATCCTCTCTTTTGTCTTCTATCTGCCCAGCTCTGCAGTTGGCATTCTTACACTTTCACAATTAACATTGTACAATCCTAATATCACTTTGGAGCTGGAGGAAAAGTTGAAGGCTTACTCAGTGCTATTGAGAAGAAAGGGGAGAACACTAAAGTCACACTAAAGTGCCTCAGGCTGTAGTGCAGAATATGTCAAGAATGTCTTGTTTCCTTTTCGATTGTTGATTACCTATATCCTAACAGAAATACTGACATTTCGTTTACATGCTTATACATTATTTATGCCAAAATAATTGCTTAATTTATAATGATCAGTTTCACTTTTATTATCAAAAATTAGAAATTAAATCATACAATTATCTTGAAAAAGAGGATTTGAATTATTTTCAAAGAAAAGGTGCATATGCGTTTCATAATCTTCTTTTTTTGGGGGGAGGGGTATAGACCTAATCAATCTGCGGATATTTCAGATAATTTATTTCATAAATCGTTCGCAAGACAACTGTTACAAACGTAAATCACTTGGAGAACATACCCATTCATTTTAGTGTAAAATAGTAGCAAAGGTTCAGTTACTTTAGATATGTAATCTAGAAGAAAATGTTATGTCTGCTGAGATTAGAATCTTACGTGAATAATTTTTCTGCCATGATTTCTCTATTCGTTATAATGTAATCAATTTCCAGATTTTTTCCCTCATGCAGACTCCATGTTATATGCAGTGATTTTTTCTTTGTACTACAAGAAAAAAAAATCAGATAAAAGAAGAAAAATATGTAGTATTTTCTTTTCCACTGGCTGAATTTACAATGTTTTTCTTTGTGTTTTGAAGAGAAAGTGCAAATGACTTTTTTCTTACTATTTTTGCCATTATAACATCTCATATAATTATAAGAATGACATTTTACTGTTTTTCTCCCACACGAGAAACAGAAATATGGTAGTAATAATATTGTTGATTATGTCAAACTTCATTGTAGCAGGAATTTTTATTACAAAACTTTGTAATATATTTATCTCCGAAACAAGAAATTTGGAACCCATATCACATAAATGTTGAGTGTTGGCAAGGTGAAAATGTTCCCATTATTATTTATATATTTCATTTATTAACTGGGGGGGGGGCATAGCCCCCCCCCCCCCCCGTGTTCTAGTCTGGTAGGCCAGTTCTCCTTCAATTGTGATAACTTGAAAGGGGGTTCTGCCCCTGAATTCTGATGACTTGAATTTTGAAAAATCGAGACTCAGGGTAGCCCTGAGTTTCAAAACATTTTGAAAAACATGACATAAAAAGGCTTATCATTTTATATGTATATAGGGTAGATTTTATTTCATTATTTTTTATTGTTTTGGTGAAATACTTTACCTGGAATACTCTTTCCAGTTCCTCTTATATTTTATTTCTTCGAAAACATCATTCTGTGTCATAAAAAGAACTTAAAAATTCGCCTTCAAGCTGAAAAGGAAACAGTTCATTCAGGTATCCCTCTATCAATATTTGTAGTCCTGAAAAGGACTGTTTTGATGGCCTTGAAAACAAACATTTTTTATTTCATACTGTTCAGAATTTAAAATTCTTGAACAGTGTGGAACACCTTGAAGCAAGGGTAAACACACAAAGCAGTTTTACACTCAGGGCACCAGATTTTTGTTTCCTTTCTGATATTTTTTTATTACATACATAACATTTGAGTGCAGGTTTTTTTTTATTAGCCGTTGGTGGTAGATTTTCGGGAAAATGGTTGGAGTTAGCAGCGTTCAACTTCAGATGTCTGGCAGGATTTCCTGTTTTTCTGCTTGCTGAAGAAGGTGCATGCAGCAATGCTTTCACAATTTCTATTCTGTATTCTAGATATGTTATGGTAGACAAACATTTTTTCTTGTGCAGGAGGAAACTGTTCCAAATAACAAAATCCAATGCATGTCCAAACACTTTTTTGTAATATTTTTTATGCTGTTTCCTCATTACAGAGTAGAATGATAGCTGCTGATGGCACCTGTCGACTCCACCCATACTGTCGTTGTATGCACACACAGCAATGGGTTTTTCTTTCTTCAAACCATGCTTCTCCACGGATTCAGTTGTTGGATTGTGCGGGGAAGACAGCAGAAAAAATCTTTTTTATCTTTCCAACGTAGTGCAAAGACTTTCCCTCGCTGATAAACTCAGATTTCCCCCTTCGATAGCTTTCCTCAAGGCAGATCTAGAGGCATATCTCACCTTTTTGCATTTACAGTACCATAACTATCTGTACAATGCTGTAAAAGCAAATTAGCGCGTTCAGGACACATATAGTAATTATCCATTGTAATGCAGTAACCTTTCCCCAGTAAAGGGTCTCTCAATATCAGACAATATACATAAATAATATGTATATTGTCTGATTTATAATTTGTTAATTTATAATAATCACCACATAGTTTCAGTATCGAAAAATTAAAGTTATGTGGAACAATTACTAGAGAAAAATAACGAATTAAATAAAAACTGTACCTATGTTTCATAACAGTTTTCGGTGTGTGATAGTAATGACACGGGGGGGGGGGTTAAACTATCAGAGGCGAAATAAAGTTCAATTCTATTGTGAAAGGAAATGAAATTTTGATATACATATTTTGAATGATAAAAATAAGCAAATCTATCGCTTACTTTAAAAATTGGAGAATAAAATATCTTAATTATGCAGAAAATATAAATTTAAATCATAACTGTTAATTTCATTTTGTAATGACCAATTATACAAGGAAACCAAGAAAGTGAAAGTACAAAGAAGAGTAGATTACTATACAACATGAAGAAAAAATTTAGTAATATGATTAAAGAATTTCATGTTATTCTCTATAAAGCAAAGTTGCTCAAGCGTGTCCTAAAGGAAATCTGTGAAGTATTATTCAATTTCGAAGGTTTTGTACAAAAATAAAAATAATATAAACTGGAATGTCGGCAGCCGGTTTTCTTTTCTTTTTTTAAAAGAATATTTCAAATAATTATCATGAATTAATTTCTTCGAGAACAAAGAAAATCTTTTGTCTAGTACGCGATTAGAAAAAAATTAGCGCAAAAAAATAAAAAATTAAATTGGTTCTCCAAGGTAAAGCTTTGTTCACGTAAATATTTTTAAGTGAACAAATTATACAAGATCTTTATTTTGTCCAGACATTAAAATTGCATTGTACAATAAAAAGAGAAAACAAAAATATAAATAATTTCTCTATTTTTAGTCTATCCTATATAACTAAAATCCAGTTGACCAGCATGGAACAAGGAAGCGCGTTTCTTGTTATAGGCAACTGACAGGCAGCTACGAACGCGAGATAATCCGATTAACCGTTCACTTCAGTGTGAGGGTTTATCACACTTTCTAATGGACTTCTTCTGCAGCTTCTCCCACTTAAGTGGGGTCACTGTTTCTTATGAGTCTCCTCCACACCTTCCTGTCTTGGGCTGTCACCACATCCAAGTTCTTCATCTTCAAGTCCTCTTCTACCAGCTCCCTCCATCTCTTCTTTGGCCGCCCACGCTTCCGCCTTCCTTGCACATCCATCTGCATGACCCTTCTTCCCACATATTCGTCCTCCCTCCTCATCACATGACCAAACCATCTCAACCTTGCCTCCTGTATTTTCGCTCCTAAGTTCGTAACTTTCACTGTTCCCCTGACATAGTCATTTCTCAGACGATCCTTTCTGGTCACACAGCACATCCACCTAAGCATTCTCATCTCTGCTACTTCCATCCTGCTGATATTATTTTTCCTCAGGGCCACAGTTTCTATAGCATATGTCATAGCTGGCCTCACTGCTGTCCTATAAATTTTGCCTTTCAGATTGATCGGCACCCTCTTATCGCATAACACTCCAGCCATCTCCCTCCAGTTCCTCCAACCTGCTTGTATCCTGCATCCCACTTCCTTCTCACCTCCTCCATCTTCTTCCACTGTCGAACCTAAGTATCTAAAGTCTCTCACCTTCCTGATGACATTTCCTTCCAGCTCCAGGTCTGACTCCTGGCCACCGCCCACTGCGCAACACATATACTCTGTCTTACTTCTGCTCAGTCTCATACCTCTCTCTTCCAGTACTTTTCTCCATCTTTCCAGTTTAGTTTCCGCTTCTTCTCTTGAATCTACACATAGCAAGATGTCATCTGCATACAACATTGTCCAAGGTGCATCTTCTCTCACCTCCTCTGTTACCACCTCCATCACAATATTAAACAGAAACGGACTTAATGCTGACCCTTGATGCAAGCCAACTGTTACTTGAAAACTTTCTGTCTGTCCCAAACAGGTCCGAACACTTGTCTTCACATTTCTGTACATTTCCTGCACCAACCTGACATGTTTCTCCGGCACCTTCTTCTCCCTCAGACACCTCCAGACTTCTTGCCTTGGCACTCTATCGTATGCTTTCTCCAGATCAATAAATACCAGATGTAGCTCCCTTTGTTTCTCTCGATATTTTTCCATCATCTGTCCTAACCCAAAGATAGCATCTGTTGTTGATCTACCAGGCATGAAGCCAAATTGTTCCTTTGCAATCTCCACCTCCTCCCTCAATCTACCATCAAGAACCCTTTCTAGGATCTTCATTGTGTGGGACATCAACTTTATTCCTCTGTAATTTTTACAGTCTTGTGCATCCCCTTTACCCTTGTAGATGGGAACAAGAGTACTCTCCCTCCATTCCTCGGGTATATTTTCCTGTTGGCAAACTTTCATGAACAGGTCCCACAGTAGGTCAATTCCCTCTTCCCCCAGTACCTTCCATGCCTCCACTGGAATTCTGTCGGGGCCCACCGCTTTTCCATTCCTCATCCTCTTCATGGCCTCCATCACTTCCATTCTACTGATGTTCTGCACCATCCCCTCAGAAGGCTGCCCATCTCCTCTGTGAGTCCTTACATTTTCCTCATTCAGAAGTCCCTCAAAGTATATTTTCCATCTGTTTCTTATGTCCACATCCCTCCATAATACTCTTCCTTCAGCATCTCTGATCTGCCTCACATGTAAGATGTCCTTAGCTGCTTTATTTCTACATTTCGCTAGTTGGTAAATTTTTCTCTGACCTTCCTTTGTTTCTAATTGATCATACAGATCTTGATATGCCATGGCCTTCGCCTGTGCCACAACTCTCTTGGCTTCTTGCTTTCTCTCTTTGTACACCTCTCTGTCCTCTTCCACTCTTGACTCATCCCACTTCTGCTTTGCCTTCCTCTTAGCTGTCACTGCCACTTGTACATCATTATTCCACCACCAACCCTCCTTCTGCTCTCTAATCTTTCCAGATGTCTCACCAAGCACCTCGATTGCACAGCTCAGGATTACTTTTGAATTATGTTTCCACCAATGTTGTACACTTTCCAGTCCATCCGAAATCCTCTCTAACACTCTCTCCCTAAAACGATTCCTCACACTCTCTTCTTTTAAGCGAAACCACTTAATTGTCTTCATCCCATGGCAACCAGAAGTTCTTATCTTCGATCTTAATTTAAAGTCTGCACACAGCAGTCGGTGTTGTTGTGCTACTTGATCTGTTGGAATTACCTTACAATTTGTCACAACCTTAAGATGTTTTCTTCTAGTCAAAATGTAGTCAATTTGTGAGCTGTTGTTACCACTTCTAAATGTTATCAAATGTTCTTCTCTCTTGAAGAAAAACGAGTTCACACTTTCTAATGGACATGATGGTCAAATTGCACTTCTTATCCAGGTTCTTTAAACAGGTGGGCTGAAACATATCCAGATTTAGTTGGACGTCTATAGACGTCCTAGCCGTTTGGAAGGTTAATTGTATTTATATTCAGTTTTTCACATGATCAGGAAACCCTACTCTAGAGACCAAATATTGAACTTTTACAATCTCCACTTCAGGCATCCAATAAACAGCAGTGGTCTTACGTGTGTGTGTGTCCTACATGAATGGTTGCAAGATTAGACATAGTGATTGGACTATAGATTTTTTTAAATAATTTTTTAATTGTATTTAAGTTTTTTATATTTATTTTTTCAAATAATCTGGAAACTCTCTGGAGACCAAATATTGAATTTTTGCAGTCTACTTCAGGTGCCTTCAGTAAGCAGAGCAGCAGTCTCACTCTAGACCAGTGGTTCTTAACCTTTTCGAGTCATGGAACACTTTTTATTATAAGAAAAATTTGGGGAACACCAAAAGCATAAGGGTCATGAAACTAACAATAAAAATATGCATAAACTTGCCTTTTATAAAAATCGAACTTATTTTAATACGATACTTGAGATTGTCAACTTTTGCACATTTCAGCAATATCAGGTCTAATATGTAAAATAGCTACCCTTATCTTTTTGTCTATAGTAGTAAGTCTTTCAAGCTTTTTAGTTTTTATATTGGTTAATATTGAGAAATTGAGCTCACACAAATATGATGTTGAAAACTGTAACAAAATTTTCAGTGCTCTTGTGGAGAGAGCTGGGTATTCGGCTTGGACAAAAATCCAAAATTTCTCAAGAGTTATTTCAGAGAATTTAATTTCTAGAGTATGATTCGTTGACAAGGTAACTAATTGTTCTTCTTCTTGTAATGAAAATTCACAACTTGATGCATTAACTGTGCCAAATGGATTTCGTATCCAGTCATAATTGTGTGTATTTAAGTAAGGAAAGTAACTTGAAATCTTTTCTTCCAATATTGTTAAATGTTCTGTTATAATGGAAATAATTCCCTCGACATTTTATTCTGGATCGAAGGAAACATATCCACTGTATTTCTTTCTGAATGCAGTTTTTCCAAAAAGATACTTTTTTCTGAAAAGCTGACAGTTTGTCAGTGGATGTCAAAATATTTTCATTTTTCCCTTGGATACTTGTATTAAAGCTATTTAAGTAATTAAAAACATCAGCTAAATATGCCATTTTAGCACACCAAATATAATTTTGAAGACATTTTACAAAAGCATCTGTACCTTCATTTTGAAAAAGGCCAATAATTCATTCTTAAGTTCTAAAATTCAGAATAGTACTTTACCCTTGGATAACCATCTTATTTCAGTGTGCAAAAGCAAAGATTCATACTTGGCTTCCATAGATATGCAACATTTTTTTAAAAAGCGTGCCTTTAAAGGTCTTGACTTGGTGTAATTTACTATTATATTTTCAACTTGGTCTAGTACAGGTTTTAATATTGCCGGTAATGTTTTTGAAACTAGGAATTCTCTGTGCAAAAAACAGTACGTAGATATAATATTTGGCTTTATTTTCTTTGCAAGGGTAACAAATCCTTTTATAGAGCCTACCATTGATGAAGCAGCATCCGTACAAATTCCTACACACAGCTCCCATGAAATTTTAAAATTTTCTAAATATGACATAATAGAGTCAAAAATATCTTGTCCTGTTGTACGTTCTGTAAGTTCTCTGCAGCATAGAAATTGATTCACTATTTTGTTTTCATTAATGAAATGAACGAATCCTAGTATATGACCTTTACCGCTAATGTCAGTAAAGCAAAATGTTGTTTGGAAAGGTTATTGGTAACTCTTTTATCTATATCATCTGACATTTCTTTAATTTTATTTTCTATTGTATCTTCCGAATGAGGAATTTTCATAATTTCCTTTTTTGCTTCATTGCCAAACATAATGTTTACTATTTCACAACATGCTGGTAAAATAAGAGATGGCTACAGTATGTGGTTTTAATTTTACAGCAATTAATTCAGCTACCTTATATGATGCAAGTTGTGCCTTGTCTTTTCAAAATATTTTACTTGTTTAACTTGCATGTTCAACAATCTCTTGAAATAATCTTTAGTTTTCGAAGCAAGATTGGCGTGCTTCATAGTGAAGTGTCATGTGACATCTTTCACCAGCGGAACGCTTTTAACCAGTTCGCGGAACACAAGTGTTCCGGGGAACACTTGTTAAGAACCACTGCTCTAGACTATGAAATTTATCTCCCACCTAAAGACAGTATCAATATTCAGGATTAGAACTGGATTTAAACCTGCAGCCATTTGGTTTGGAGAGCAGGTTGAATGGTTGCTGCATTAGATATAGTCATTGGGCTAAGGATTTTTTATTATTTTTTAATTGTATTTAAGTTTTTTGTATTTATTTTTTCAAATAATCTGGAAACTCTACTCTAGAGACCAAATATTGAATTTTTGCAATAATTTTGCAGAAATATTTAACAGGTTATGTTGCAGTCAGTCAGGCCAGCAAACAAATGTAGGTTTCATGTGAACTGTCCTCATGATTAGGCTACTTGAATATACCAATTAATAAGTTGCTTTCTATATCTCACTCAGCATATTTCCTTGGTCATGTATCATGCCATGCATCATGGTGAAAGTTCTGCCCTGAGATATTTGTACTTTATTGAGATCTCATTAGTGGAGCAAGAGTTTTACTGATGAGGCCTCAATAAAGTACAAGCAAATCTTGGAGATTCACTAGTAGATCCTGAAGAAAACTGATTGATTCCGCCATAGAGGCAGGGATCTGAGAGATAGGTTAGAAATAAAACAGTTGATCCATGACTGGAGACCACAAATATGAGAATTCTGAAGAAAACTAAGGGCCTTAACAAATAGCATCAATGGCAGAATTGTATTAAAAATGAAGATATTAGAAAGGAACTTAATATTGTTAGCTTTCAAGAATGTGTGAGCTGGGCTAATCTAAGATGGTATGGTCACTTAAACACAATGGGAGAGGAAAGGTTAGCAAATCAAGTGTTTTTTCATTAAGATGGCAAGAAAAAGACCAAGATCTTGGTGGATTGATTAAGAAGTGCCTTAGCAGATTGAAATATAATATCCAATAATATTTTAGTTCTAACAGATTCATTTATAAGAAAATTGTTGATGGGAAGTTAGTAATGATGTAATCTTTTTGTGTAGTACTATCATAATATTCTGTAATTCCCTTGAGGATGCATATCAGGAATTTCATAACAGACAGAGTTGAAGTTCAGAGGGCATATTGCAATAGTTGGCAAAGTAACTGAAAGGGTTATTTGGATGCTGAAGGACACATTAACAAGTAAGATAGAGATGTTATCCCTTTTTATAAAGCTATTCAGCTGCATCTTGCCTATTGTGCACAGAGTTGTTCACCTGTGTTTCTTGAGTTTCTGGTGGTAGCAGAGAGAATCCAGACATGAGTGATCTGAATGGTGACAGAGGGACATGATAGAAACTTATAATTTACTAAAAGGATTCTATAGGATTGACACTAGAGAAATTTTTCAGTACATGATGAGTAAGAAGAGAACAAGGATCACCTAAGGAATAATGGTTAGCATGGATCACCCATGATGAGTCTTTTGACTCCACCTGTATAAAAAAAAAAAAAAAGAATGCCTTGACGTTGATATTGCAAATCTAGAACTTCCAGCTGTGATATAGGATTCTATGTTATTCCTCTCCTTATATTATACCTGTGATTTTTTTTTCCATAATCCAGTCAATGACTATATTACAAAATATATCTTAGCATCAGTCCTTATCTCAAATCATTCTGATGTTTTCTGTTCAGAAGCACATTTTTTACTTTTTTTAAAATGTATTATTTTTATTATTCTAACATATTTTTCAGGAATTCCATGGCTTCCAATAATTATTAATAATGTCTGAAAGAAGGAAAAAGAAGGTATTTTGGAGGCAGTATAAGATGAATGATGCTAATAATCAGTTTTATGAAGAGTATATAGAACAAGCCAGGAGACTGACTGAGTAAGGAAAACAAAAGTGCAGTATGAGCAGAAATTGGTAAATCAGGTGAAGAAAAACCCTAAAGAGTTTTTTAGATATGTGACAAATAGAAGGAAGAATGATTATGATAAGATAACATTCATGGATGAAAATGGTAGAATGATAACTACTGGAGAAGACAGTGTTGAGGTAGTCAGTGATCAATTTATAAGGGTGTTTCATCCTCGTTACGGCAGAATCGTGAGCAACTTAAGTGTAGAAGACATAGGAGAGGGTGACTTAATTGTGAGTGTGTAGGAGGTATTTGACAAAATAAATAACCTTGATGTGAATAAGGTGATAGGATTTGATTACGTATCACCACACATCTTAAGGGAATGTTCCAGGGAATTGGCAGTAGCATTGGCATGCTTGTTTAATAAGAGCCTTACAACAGCACAGGTTCCAAGAAAGTGGAAAGAATGTAAAATTGTTCCACTACATAAAGGTGGTGGCTTCAAATTATAGGTCGTCAATCGGTATATCTGAAGTAGTAGTGAAGGTACTAGAGAGATAAGTACAATACAGAATTGGGTTGAAAACATCAGTATTCTTTGTGGTTATCGGCATGGGTTTGTTAAGAGAGATCTTGTTTTACTAACTTATTTATCTATTATAACAAGGTGACAAATACTTTGGATAGATGAGATGCATATACAGTGGTGTACTTGGATTTTGCAAAAGCTTTTGCAAAATTTTGAGAAAGATCACTAGCTGTGTGCTGCAGTGTCAGTTTTGGGGCAATTGTTGTTCAATTTGTATGTTAATGATATTGGGTTGGGTTTAACTAGTGATATACAGCTGTTTGCAGATGATGCAAAGCTGGGGAGAGCAATGCAGAGTCAAGCAGATGTTATGGCCTTATGGGAGGACTTGAATAGCTTGCTTGAATGGGCAGGTAAGTGGAACTATCAGTTCAATGTCGCAAAGTGTAAGGTTTTGAAATTTGGTAAGCAATGATGGGATGCAAAGTATACACTTGGTGAGGAAACTTTAATGAAAGTAGAGGAGATGAGAGATCTAGGAGTGATGGTGGACAAGGACCTGAAATTCAGGTGCCACATTGCACAAGTTGTGAAGATATCACATCGGATAATGGCAATGATGCAGAGGACTCTGACATGTAGAAATAAAGAGGTTATGATGCCATTGTATAAGGCCTTGATCAGGCCTCATATGGATTATTCTGCACAAATCTGGTCACCAGGCTTTCATGGTGACGAGGATATGTTGGAAAGGGTCCAGAGAAGGTTCACAAAGCTAGTCAGTGGTCTTTGGAATGTGAATGAGGGCAGATTGAGAGAATGTAAGTTGCAGAGCCTTGTGAATAGGAGGAGGGGGTGATATGATTGAGACATATGAGATAGTCCAGGGTAATTATTAAGTTGACATGGAAGAGATTTTTAATAGAATGGGAAAGGGGAGTAGAACAAGAGGCCATTGCTGGAAACTGTATAAGGAGGATGTGAACAGAGAAGTGAGGAGTAGGTTCTTTGCATGGAGGGTTGGCGAGTGGAATGCATTGCCTTAGTGTGTTGTGAATGTAGACACATTGAATCAATTTAAGGCATGGTTGGATGAGCATTGTATGCAATAGTGTGTACCTCCCATGATGAGTCTCTCGCTCCATAGAGGTCAGATGTTAATAATAATAATGTCTGTACTTTAAAATGCTTTCACAAAATTATATAAAATTTAGATGCAATGATGTTCCAAATTATGTACTTTTTTCATTGACATTTCTTAAAGTATAAATGTAATGTACCCTACTACCACCTCTTCTAAATCGTACTCTTAGCTTAATATCTTTTCTGTTTCAGTTTTAATCCTGTTTGCGGATACTGACAATAAACTAATTTCCCTTTCACATTTAGTGAATAAGCTTTCTTTGGAATTATTGTCAACATTCATTATAAATAATTAATACTGAAATCACTTGTGTTAATTTAATTTAATTGTTCTTTTTTTTGTGATTGTTTTCCTATAATTGAAAATGGCTAGGAATCATAGCCCAAAATTCTACAAATAAAAATATTTAAATTAATGTTGATTCCATTATTAATTAGTTCTAATGAATTCTTCCACGTACGTCTCAATTTTTAGATCAATTCTGTTGTCATTGTTGTTTCTTTCCTTGTCTAGGTATTATTTCAGTCCCTAACACATTAAATATCACTTGCAATTAATCAGCATCAATTTCTTTAGTTGTCTTAACAGAAGATCACAGAGGTCTTTGGAATGTGGAGTATGAGGACAGATTGAGAGAATTGTTAGTTGTGAATAGGAGGAAGAGGGGGGAGGGATATGATTGAGACATGTAAGCTAGTCGGGGGGTTGTTATCACTTCAAAATTTAGATTTTTCATAGAATGGGAGAGGGGAGGGGTGCGGTTGAACAAGAGTCATCGCTGGAAACTGTATAAGGATGGTGAGGGCAGAGGATTATGGAGAGTAGCTGATAAGTGGAATGCATCGCCTGAATGTGTTGCGGGTGTTGATGCATTGAATCAGTTTAAGGCATGGTTGCATAACCATTGTGTGCAATAGTTTATACCTCCCACGATAGTCTCTGACTCCATGGAGGTCAAATTTTAATAATAATAAGAATTTCTTTTCCTACATTATCATTACCACATGGTTTTCAACTTTTGGTTTTCTCAGTTACAATCATTATTCGATTTTTGTTTTTTTTTTAGATATTGATTCTGATGTAATATTTACATTGATATTTATAGATGGTACCTTCATTATTGAACTTCTTATGTCATCGATATTGTTTTATTATTAATAACAGACCTCCACAAAGTCGAGACTAATCATGGCAGGTACACATCATCACACACACAAGCTCATCAAACTGAGCTTTAAACTTATTCACTGTGTCTACATTCACAATACTTTTAGGTAGTGTATTCCACTCAGAAATTACTCTCACTCCATTGCTCACACCCTCCTAATACAGTTTCCAGATATGGCCTCTTGTTCTCCCCCCCCCTCCCACTGAGAACATGAGAGCAGGGAGGGAGCGGGTAGATCTTTCAGTGTGCAATAAAGAGAAAAATATGAGGCTTTGCAAATTCATTCTCTCAGTCTGTCTTCCTACACCACATTCCAAAGATAAATCACCATCTTATCGATCTTCTCTAGACCTTTCTAATATATCCTTATCACCATGAAAACCATATGACTAAATTTGTGCACAGTTATTCATACTTTTATACAATTTATACAAGGCTTTATACAAGAGGATCATGACCTCTTTATTTCTGCATGTTAAACTCATTCATGTCATTGCCATAATCCAGTGTAACAACTTCACAACTTACATAGTGTGGCTCCTGAACTTCAGTTCCTTGTCCACCATAACATGCAGATCTCTCATCTTTTCTGCTTTCTTCAAAGTTTGTCCAACTAGTGTATACTTCATCTGAACTTTGCACTTTACAACATTGAAATGACAGGTACACTCACCTGGCCACTTGTACAATCTGAGTTTTCTGTTTGAGTGCTCATTGTTCTCAACAATTTTGTAGTTGTTTTCCCCACCATTTACAAACCGTTGCACATCTCCATTTAAACTTTTCCCAATATCATTAATATACAAGTGAAATAACAGTAGCCCAAAAACAGACTCCTGCCATACTCCACTGGTGACGTTTCTCTTTCGGGATCACGCACCCCATATTTAACTTCTTTATACAACTTTATAGGCTGCTTGGAAAGATAAAAGAGAACAGTGTGACAGGAAGGGTAGTCAGTGTGTTGCCTAGGTATGACTGCGGTGAAAAAATGAGACGGAGAGCAAGGATTATGAATGATATTCTGGCTGAAATGTGTGAGGAGATGGGAGTACAGTTTGTTAATGTGTGGAATGAGTTTGAGGGATGAAGTGAGCTGTATGGGAGCGATGGACTGCATTTGAGTGGTCATGGTGTGAGTCGCTTGGAGAGACTGCTGCTGGAAGGTAGAGAAGTGAATAGAGAGAATGAATCAGATCGAGAGGGGACTGATGTGGAAGAGCAGGAGAGATTGAAAGTGGATATGAATGGGGAAGTGAGTGGTATGAGTAGAGAAAATGAGAGAATGGGTGTGCAAGAGGAGCAGGGAAACGGGGAAACTCAAGGTGGACAGGGGTACACAGCGTGGGAAAGGTGGATGCTCCAAGAGGAGGTGAGAGCATGTGTTGACAGGAAAAGAATGGGATGACCTGGAATTAAGAGGAAACAGTTGGAATTGAAAAGGATTCTAAAATGAATAAGCAGAAAGGGAAATGGCCCCAGTCGAGCATGGAGAGATCACATCGAGTGAGTGGTATCAGTGGAACTAGTTGTAGACCCAGAAATGAGCTGTTGTTTGTATACAAATGCTAGAAGTATAAGAAACAAGGCGGATGAAATGGTTGCACTAATTGCGTCTATTCACCGAAAGATTGGCGGAATAAGTGAGACATAGTTAGATGAGGATGACATCCTGACAGGAATAGAGATGGAAGGGTATAATATGTTTCGTGAGGATAGAAGGGGTAAAAAGGGAGGGGGGGGAGTGCTATTGATGATAGAGAAAAGTTATGTCCATACAAGATAGAGATGCAAGAGGAAAATAGTGCCAGTGGTTTTGAGGCAGTATGGTGTGAGATAGAGGTGAATAGAATCAAATACTTGGTGGGATGTTGTTATAGACCTGGTAATGTGGATGGTGGTGATAGTGAAATGTATAGTCTAATTAGCCAAGCAAATAAGAAAAGGGTGATCATTATGGGTGATTTTAATTATGGCAATATAGACTGGAATGAAGAGATGGCAACTGGAAGTAAAGAAAATGAGTTTCTTGAGTTTTTGAGGGTAACTACCTCAGAAAGTATGTAACAGAGGGCACACGATGATTAAGGGTCTTGGATTTGGTCATCTCATCAGAGGATGTAATTATAAATGAGGTGTCAAATCATCCACCAATTGGTGGAAGTGACCATGAGGTCATTACCTGGGTGGTTGCCAGCAGTACAAGGATCCTGTGAGAAAAGGGTATATGTGGAACTACAAGGGGGGGGTGATTATGAAGAGCTCAGGAGACAGCTTATGGGTGTAGGATGGAATGAGGAGTTATTTGGAAAAGAGATCAATGCAGCTTGGGGGATTTTCAAAAACTATCTAGTAGATGCAATGTCTAAATGTATTCCAAGGGTGAGAAGGTTAAATAAAGTAGGTGTGAGATGGATGAATAAAGAGATTAAGCATGCGATACAGAGAAAAAGGGCATTGTAGAGGCAGCATATAAGAGAAGTGGAAGTAACCAATTTCATGAGGTCTACAAAGACCAGGCAAGGAGGGGGACTTGGTTGATGAGAGTAGCTAAACAGAGGTATGATCAGCAGTTAGCTAATGAAACCAAAAAGAATCCTAGGGAGTTCTTTCGATATGTAGCCAGTAAAAGAAAGAATGCTTATGGAAGGATGACATTGATTGGAGGAAATGGTATAAAGACAGCTGTTGCAGAATTTGTGATGGAGATACTTAACGAGTAGTTCATAAAGATTTTTCAATCTTGTGAATGTGACTTCATGGAGAGATTGAGAGCAGTTGATGATGGGGAGGAGAGACTGACTGTATGTGAGCAAGAGGTGTTTGGGGAGTTGAGTAAACTAGATGTAAATAAGGCTGTGGGACATGATAATATATCACCGCATATTCTGAAATATAATTAATACGAGTCTTGCACTTGGTCAAGTTCCTAAAGAGTGGAAGGAGGGCAAGATCGTGCCACTTCATAAAGGAGGTGATCGAACTCAAGCATCAAACTATAGGCCTATCTGTGTGTCAGGTGTTGTGGTTAAGTTGTTGGAGAAGCTTGTGAGAACTAGGATCTAGAGTTGGGTTGACAACAATGGTATAATCTTTGATGGACAGCATGGATTTGCTAAAGGGAGGTCATGTTTTAGTAATCTACTTACTTATTACAATAAAGTGACTGCTTCCTTGGACACAGGAGAAGGATACACAGTAATATATTTGGATTTCGGAAAAAGCTTTTGATAGCATACCTCATGATAGGTTGACAGTCAAACTCGAGCAGATGGGGTTTGATATTAGATTAGTGCATTGGATTGGAGACTGGCTATCTGATAGGTATCAACAAGTTGTGTATGGGGGTGCGTTATCCAGGAAAAGGAAAGTCACTAGTGGAGTGCCTTAGGGGGTCTGTTTTAGGGCCATTACTATTTAATTTGTATAATAATGATATTGGCAAAGATATGGATGGAAATATTCAGTTGTTTGCAGATGATGCAAAGTTGGGACGAACCATAAAGAGTAGTGAAGATGTTGTGGCCTTGCAAGAAGACTTAAATAAATTGAGTCATTGGGCAAGCAAATGGGTATGTGAGTTCAATGTTCAAAATGTAAGGTTTTAAAATTTGGAAAACAAAGATGGGATGCAGAATTTATGCTTAGTGAGAATATATCTTAGTGAGAGACTGCTGCTGGAAAGTGGAGAAGTGAATAGAGAGAATGAATCAGATCTAGAGGGGAGTGCTGTGGAAGAGCAGGAGAGTAAGACAGGAGAGATTGAAGAAGTGGAAATGAATGGGGAAGTGAGTGGTATGAGTATAGAAAATGAGAGAATGGGTGTGCAAGAGGAGCAGGGAAATGGGGAGGCTCAGGGTGGACAGGGATACACAGCGTGAGAAAGGGGTCAGGAGAGGGCACTAGTGGGTCAAGCGCTACGGACGTGTTTTGAAGAGCTCCTGATTCAGATAAGTTTTACTAGAAATAATAAGTATGTATGCATAATTGTTTAAGTAAGAGCGGCTGTAAACGTTGTACGCTACCGATATTATTAGTGTGGTTTTTTTTTTTCTTGCTTAAACTAAATACGAAATCGTTAATATTAGACCTAGTAACCTGTAGAGGAAAAAAAAAAAAATGGCGGCGGCATTGTCATTCCATGATTTTAATTATGATTTCAGTCGTTTCGTTAAGTGTGAGGTCTGTTATATGTATTCCTTCGATTACATAAATGATTTGTGGATGTTTAGTGCGGATGGAAGAAGGGTGTGTGCGAAATGTGACCTGAACGAGGAATTGATGAATGCGAATATGAAGTTGATGACAGAAAGTGCTAGTACCGATTGTGTGGCGAGTGCACGTTTGAAAGAGAAGGATGACGGGAAAGACAGGCGAAAAAATGTTAAAAAATCAGGAAAAAAGAAAAAGAGCGATTTGACAACCGTAACGGATGTTAAAAGGGACAAAAGTGAGGTGGAAAGAAACGAAAGTGAGAGAACGAATGAAAGTAGAAATGGCGTGATTCAGAAATCGCAAGTAAAAAAAATCGAAAGAATGAATGATAGCGAAAAAAGAATGACTGATGGCGAAAGTTGGACGCATGTTGGAACGAAAGTACTGAACCAAAGAAAGATGAATGACAGTAAAAGTGAGAAGAATGATAGCAAAAGTTGGACGCATGTTAGTTCGAAAGTACGGAAACAAAGAAAGATATGTGAGAGTGAAAGTGAGAAGAATGATAGTGAAAGTTGGACGTATGTTGGACCGAAAGTACGAAAACAAAGAAGGATGAATGAGAGGGAAAGTGAGAAGAGGGGGTCGAGAGTTAGAAAGATTTATTGATAGAGAGAATGTGTCGCGAGGTTCGGAAGGTGAATTGGATTGGATGAAGCAAGAAATGAAATGGATGCGGAATGAAATTAAGAGAATTCAGGTCAAAACTATTAAAATAAATCATGTTGGCATGAAAGAGTTAACCAAAGATGAGTGATTGGCGTTGTATGGTGACTCCATTATTAAAGGTGTGCTAGAGGATAAAATGCACAAGGTATGTTTTCCAGGCGATTAAATGAGTAGAGAGTGATTGAGGCATTGAATATGAGGCGGGAACGAGCAAAAGAGTTAATTGTATTAATTGGTACAAATGATTTGAGAGAGAACAAAGAGCATGTCAAAATGAATGTCAGGAGACTGCTTGGAAAGATAAAGGAGAATAGTGTGACAGGAAGGGTAGTCAGTGTGTTGCCTAGGTATGATTGTGGTGAAATGAGGCGGAGAGCAAGGATTATGAATGATATTCTGGCTGAAATGTGTGAGGAGATGGGAGTACAGTTTGTTAATGTGTGGAATGAGTTTGAGGGACAAAGTGAGCTGTATGGGAGCGATGGACTGCATTTGAGTGGTTATGGTGTGAGTCGCTTGGAGAGACTGCTGCTGGAAAGTGGAGAAGTGAATAGAGAGAATGAATCAGATCGAGAGGAGAGTGATGTGTAAGAGCAGGAGAGTAAGACAGGAGAGATTGAAGAAGTGGAAATGAATGGGGAAGTGAGTGGTATGAGTATAGAAAATGAGAGAATGGGTGTGCAAGAGGAGCAGGGAAACGGGGAGGTTCAGGGTGGACAGGGATACACAGCGTGAGAAACGTGGATGCTCCAAGAGGAGGTGAGAGCATGTGTAGGCAGGAAAGTAATGGGATGATCAGGGATCAAAAGGAAACAGATGGAATTGCAAAGGGTTCTAAAATGAAGAAGCAAAAAGGGAAATGGCCCCAGTCCAGCATGGAGAGATCACATCGAGTGAGTGGTATCAGTGGAACTAGCTGTAGATCCAGAAATGAGTTGTTGTGTTTGTATACCAATGCTAGAAGTATAAGAAACAAGGCGGATAAAATGGTTGCACTAATTGCGTCTGTGCACCCAGAGATTGTCAGAATAAGTGAGACATGGTTAGATGAGGATGACATCCTGACAGGAATAGAGATGGAAAGGTATGATGTGTTTCGTGAGGATAGAAGGGGTAAAAAGGGAGGGGGAGTGCTATTGATGATAGAGAAAGAGTTATGTCCATACAAGGTAGAGATGCAAGAGGGAAATGGGGCCAGTGGTTTTGAGGCAGTATGGTGTGAGATAGAGGGGAATAGAATCAAATACTTGGTAGGATGTTGTTATAGATCTGGTAATGTGGATGGTGGTGATAGTGAAATGTATAGTCAAATAAGCCAAGCAAAGAAGAAAAGGGTGATCATTATGGGTGATTTTAATTATGGCAATATAGACTGGAATGAAGAGATAGCAACTGGAAGTAAAGAAAATGAGTTTCTTGAGTTTTTGAGGGTAACTACCTCAGAAAGTATGTAACAGAGGGCACACGATGATTAAGGGTCTTGGATTTGGTCATCTCATCGGAGGATGTAATTATCAATGAGGTATCAAATCATCCACCAATTGGTGAAAGTGACCATGAGGTGATTACTTGGGTGGTTGCCAGCAGTGCAAGGACCTGTGTGAAAAAAAGGTATATGTGGAACTACAAAGGGAGTGATTATGAAGAGCTCAGGAGACAGCTTGCAGGTGTAGCATGGAATGAGGAGTTAGCTGGAAAAGAGATCAATGCAGCTTTGGAGATTTTCAAAAAATATTTAGTAGATGCAATGTCTAAATGTATACCATGGGTGAGAAGGTTAAATAAGATAGGTGTGAGATGGATGAATAAAGAGATTAAGCATGCAATACAGAGAAAACGGGCATTGTGGAGGCAGCATAAGAGAAGTGGAAGTAACCAATTTCATGAGGTCTGCAAAGACCAGGCAAGGAGGGTAACTTGGTTGCTGAGAGTAGCTAAAGAGAGGTATGAACAGCAGTTAGCTAATGAAGCTAAAAAGAATCCTAGGGAGTTTTTTCGATATGTAGCCAGCAAAAGAAAGAATGATTATGGAAGGATGACATTGATTGGAGGAAATGGTATAAAGACAGCTGTTGCAGAATGTGTGGTGGTGATACTTAATGAGCAGTTCATAAAGATCTTTCAATCTTTTGAATGTGACTTCATGGAGAGATTAAGAGCTGTTGATGATGGGGAGGAGAGACTGACTGTAAGTGAGCAAGAGGTGTTTGAGGAGTTGAGTAAACTAGATGTAAATAAGGCTGTGGGATTTGATAATATATCACCACGTATTCTGAAGGAATGTGTCAGAGAGTTGACACCTGCCTTGACATATTTTTTTAATACGAGTCTTGCACTCGGTCAAGTCCCTAAAGAGTGGAAGGAGGGCAAGATTGTGCCACTTCATAAAGGAGGTGATCGAACTCAAGCATCGAACTATAGGCCTATCTGTGTGTTAGGTGTTGTGGTTAAGTTGTTGGAGAAGCTTGTGAGAACTTGGATCCAGAGTTGATTTGACAACAATGGTATAATCTTTGATGGACAGCATGGATTTGCTAAAGGGAGGTCGTGTTTTAGTAATCTACTTACTTATTAGAATAAAGTGACTGCTTCCTTGGACAGAGGAGAAGGATACACAGTAATATACTTGGATTTTGCAAAAGCTTTTGATAGAGTACCTCATGATAAGTTGACAGTCAAACTAGAGCAGATGGGGTTGGATATTAGATTCGTGCATTGGATTGGAGACTGGCTATCTGATAGGTATCAACAAGTTGTGTATGGGTGTGCAATATCCAGGAAAAGGAAAGTCACTAATGGAGTGCCTCAGGGATCTGTTTTAGGACCATTACTATTTAACTTGTATATTAATGATATTGGCGAAGATTTGGATGGAGATATTCAGTTGTTTGGAGATGATGCAAAGTTGGGACGAACCATAAAGAGTAGTGAAGATGTTGTGGCCTTGCAAGAAGACTTGAATAAATTGAGTGATTGGGCAAGCAAATGGGGATGTGAGTTCAATGTTGCAAAATGTAAGGTTTTAAAATTTGGAAATCAAAGATGGGATGCAGAATTTATGCTTGGTGAGAATTTATTGTTGGAAGTAGAGGAAATAAGAGATCTGGGGGTGATAGTGGATAAGGATCTAAAATTTAGGGGACACATCGCCAAAATTGTGAAGACAACACAAAGACTTCTGGGAATGATGCGGAGGACACTGATGTGTAGAAGTAGGGAGATACTTGTTCCATTGTATAAGGCTTTGATTAGGCCAGACATGGACTATTGTGCCGAGATTTGGTCACTGAGTTTTCAGAAGGATGAAGAGATGTTGGAAAGGGTCCAAAGGTGACTGACTAAGGTAGTTTCTGACCTCTGGAATGTCGAGTATGAGGAAAGATTAAGAAGATGTAATTTGCAGAGTTTGGTGGACAGGAGGAAGAGGGGAGAAATGATAGAAACCTACAAGTTGGTAAGGGGTTGTTATAGGATCAATGGTGGAGAAGTTCTACAGAGAATAGTGGGAGATCAGGGGAGAACCAGAGGTCATCCCTTTAAACTGTATAAAGAGGGTGTGAGTAGGGGAGTGAGAGGCAGGTTTTTCTTGTGCAGAGTTGTGAGTTATTGGAATGCCTTGCCTGAGAGTGTGGTGTCTGCAAGGAGTTTGAATGTGTTTAAGACGCGGTATGATGAGATGTGTGTGAGATAAAAGGACCTCCTAGATGAGTCTTTGACTCCACGAGGTCTTGTTTAATAATAATAATAATAATAATATTGTTGGATATAGAGGAAATAGGAGATCTTGGGGTGAAAGTGGATAAGGATCTAAAATTTAGGTGACACATCGCCAAAATTGTGAAGACAACACAAAGACTTCAGGGAATGATGCGGAGGACACTGTCATGTAGAAGTAGGGAGATTCTTGTTCCATTGTGTAAAGCTTTGATTAGGCCACACATAGACTATTACGCCCAGATTTGGTCACCGTGTTTTCAGAAGGATGAAGAGATGTTGGAAAGGGTCCAAAGGCAACTGACTAAGATTGTTTCTGACCTCTGGAATGTTGAGTATGAGGAAAGATTGAGAAGATGTAATTTGCAGAGTCTGGTGGAGAGAAGGATGAGGGGAGATATGATAGAGACCTACAAGTTGGTAAGGGGTTGTTATAAGATCAATGATGGAGAAGTTCTACAGAGAATAGTGGGAGGTCATCCCTGGAAACTGTATAAAGAGGGTGTGAGTAGGGGAGTGAGAAGCAGGTTTTTTTTTTTTTTGCAGATTGTGAATGATTGGAATGCCTTGCCTGAGATTGTGGTGTCTGCAAAGAGTTTGAGTGTGTTTAAGATATGGTATGATGAGATATGTGTGTGATAAAAGGACCTACCAGATGAGACTCCATGAGGTCTTGGGTAATAATAATAATATACCTGTCTGCCAGCTAGTAACTTATCCAACTCATTAAACTTTTATCCAATCCCATTCATTTCAGTTGGATTACCAGCTTGTCATATGACAATCTATCCAATGCCTTTGCAAAACTAAGTAAATCACTGCGTGTGTCCAATGCATTTGTCACCTTGTTATAATACATAAGTAAATTTGTAAAATACAACTTCTCTTTAACAAATTAACAAACCCATATTGGCAATGAAAGAGAATACTCCTGTTAACATATTTTGGTGTCATGCCTTATCGTTCCCACTAACCCCAAACCACAACTGCAGATATACAGTTTGGCATATAATTTATAGGCACAGCCTTATCTCATCAAAGTGCCCCTTCCATTTTTCAACTATTTTATCCTTTTCAGTTAGCAATACATAATTTTTATCCTTCAAAACATTTACCTGCTTCTTTCTTTCAGTGCATTTTTCCTAATATTGCCTAATATCCTGCAGCTTCATATAGTATTGTAAAAACTCGATGTAGCTTAAAAATACCAAAGCACTTTACATCAATTTTTACATAGGTCAAGTCACATGAGAATATTGTAAAATTAACCTTGTTTGTTTCTGTATATTTTGTGCTAGATATTATTGTAAATAACCCTTTGTAAATTAACTGTATATACTCCTTGAACAAGAATAGTTTAGAGTGTTAAAAACAAAGGCAATGTTTTGATACCGGAGCATTGTGTAATAGCTCTCTATGAGGGCATAAGAAAGGTTGTTTACGACTTTTATGTATGAGAAAGTGCTTACAAGCTCTGCGCATAAACACCACCAAAGTCAGTCTAAAAAGTTCAAACGACTTTCTGCTGGCCGGCAACTTACGATCAAAAGGGTGCATGGATGAGAACAAATAGCAGGTTGAACTTAAAAGAAAATGAAAGAGTCATGCCAAATTCTTAGGGGGTTACAACCCTTCGTGCAAGGCCTGAGAGTAGGCATAATAAAAAGGGACAGAGCTGAGCAGAGGGGGCTTCCAGGTTGCCGAGAAGAGAGAGAGAAGGTTCCCATTTGAGAGTCAAAAGGAGTTGGCGGCAGTTTCAGTTATTGGAGGTGGCAGTTTGAGCTATTGGAGACAGCAAGATAGAAGAGCCAGTCATGCAGGCAGTGCAGCGAGCCCAAGAAGGAGAAAGGCAAATGCTGATGTAAATTATCCGAAGCAGCTTTCTTGGAAGTTTTTTTCTTTTCACTGTGGGAGAACAACCTTTTGCTGGAGCTGTACGAGTACTGCAGGTCGCAGTCTTCAAGCCACTATTTTCCCAAAGTGATACCGCTGTAGCAAGATACTCCTGAAGGAAGCCTAAACTTGAGATGAAAGAAATGCCATAAGACTGTAGTGAAAAGCTTTTGACTGAATGTGCGATACAGAGCCTTTGTAAGTTACATTCTTTTGTACAATTCCTCTTATAGTATGTTATAGATGGACTATTAATAATTTGTTTAATAGTAGTAAGAAATGTCCTTAAGAGAATTAATTGGCATGTTGGAAGTTGATATCAAACTTGTAAAGATAACTTAACAGAGAGTTAGCTAACCTCTTTGCGAGTAAACTAGAAGTTTAATAAGTTGCATTTGTAAGCAGAGAGTTAATAAGTTTTTAAATCAAAGAGATTAATTACTGTTGAAGTAAAAGGTTTCTAATTTTTATGCTAAAGATTTTATAAATGGATAGAGAAAGCAATCTCCCTATTGTTTAATTCATGTATAATATGTAAATAAATGTGTTTTAATATTTTGTTAAAAGAGTGCTGCCTGATTCTTTATTTTACAACTGCACTGTTTCTAAAAATAATCGGACTTGCGAGCGGGAAACAATTTAGGCAATAAAAGCGTAGTCTAGTTACTTATGAACCACGACTGTTAATGTAAACTTTGTTAAAGGAATTTTTCGCTAGTAAGAGAGAGAGACCTACCAGAAGTTTTGAGTTTTATGCAAAATATTTGATATACTAATGGTGCAATCTTACAAATAAATTTTTCAGTGTTCATAGGTATACGACTAATAAATGCGGAAGGTGGATAAACAATAGTAAGATAGAAGAAGTAGTAGAGCAAGAAAGGAAATTATATATAAAAATAATAATAATGGTAGCAATAAATAGCATCTGTTTACAGTATATCCTGCTTCTTCTGCCATGCTCTTCACATAATTCTTTGTTTTCTCTCTCTCTCTCTATATATATATATAATTTCACAAGTGAATTTTTTTAGTTCTCTGAGTCTTAGCATTTTCAGAAGTATTTTAATTTTGTCTTTTGAGTTTCCAGTGCCATTTGATAACCCAGGTCTGTTGTTGTTTTTTTTTTTTTCATTTCTTAGTGCTCAAATAATCTCTTGTCACCTCATTATATACTAAACTAAAAGTTTTCCCATCTCCTTACTGTTATGTCTTTTGGACTTGCTTCTTTCTCGCTTTCTGGTTCCTTGGTTTTCTGAAATTTAAAATCAGATCAGTTCTTTATCATAATAGGAACGTTTGCCTGTATTTCTTTCATTTTTAAGTTAGACATATCTTGTCCTTCCATCTTAATTTTTAATTTTCTTCCTACAAAGCTTTAATTTCTTCTTCTCTCCTATAGTCACTCATGGCTGGTAGGTGATATTCTTTGTTAGCATCCTCCAATCATCTCGGTCTCTTGTTCTTGATGTCGGTTGAGAAAGGGAGGAATTTGTCCATTTTTTGATGTTATCAGTCCATTTTAATCAAGGTAGGCCCCTAAACCTTGATCCCTGAACGATTCCTTCTAGTGCTTGCTTTGGAATGCCATTAGCTCTCTCCACATGTCCGAACCATTTCATCTGTCTTCTTCTGATGACTGTCAGAATATTTTCTCTTTTTTTCCCATCTATTGAATCGATCAGTTTTTGGATATTTTCATTGGTTTTGTGAGCAGTATAGGGAATTTTCAAAAGTCTTCTGTAAGTTTTCATTTCAAAAGACAGGACAGGAGTCTTCTCTCATCTTCCCTCAATAAAGTCCAGGCCTCACAACCATAAAAGAGGATAGAATTCACCAAAGTGTCAATTAGTCTTAGTCTGGTTGTGATTGCTATTCAGTTATCTCTCCACAATGGTTTTAACTTCTGTAGGGCCAAGGTTGCCTTAGCAATTCGGTATTTAATGTCAGTTTTTGTTTGAGCTTTAATTTAGCTGTCACTAAATCATGATCAGTCAGAAGTTCATGAAAATACAGAAATACAAGATCTTAGAATATTGGCCTCTTGACAATTGCTAAACTCATTTGGAGGAAAATTGTTGACAGGGCATTAGTAATAGCATAAACTTAATTGTGTAGTCATAGTATCTGGACCCCCCCCCTCCCCTTGAGGGTTCATATCAGGAAAATTATGATGTATCAGAGAAGAAAATTGGAAGGTCATCTCTGGAAGTTGAGTTAATACTGTGAGCAAGGTTGCGATGACTTTATTAACTTTAATTTTTTTAAAAAATTTTTTTTACTAAGTGAATGGAATGGATTGCCAAAATAAAGTAGTGTATTTGCATATGCATTTTCATCGATAATTTAAGGAGCATTATGTTAGTTGTTGTTTACCTGATGTAACGAATCCTAGAATTCCAAGGAAGTACCAGTCTATAATAGGTAACTTGGTGTGATACTTAGATCCTAATTAATTCATGTTTTAATTTAATGGAAGAATGATATCTAGGGATCTTTAGAGTTTTGTTCAAAAACAGTAAAAACATGGGTCATAATAAAAGTTTTTAGTAATACATGTATATCTTTTCATTAATATGCCCCTTATTGTAAAACTAAAGAAGTTGATTATGGCTATGAATTCACAAAATATATCAGTTGCATGCGAGTCTGAACAAAAGAAGCAGTGCATGAACTATATCAAGTTTTGGCTAATAATGAAATGTACTTCTCAGTTACCATACTTTTTTATTTATTATTATTATTATTATTATTATTTATTATTATTAAACAAGACCTCATGGAGTCAAAGACTCATCTAGGAGGTCCTTTTATCTCACACACATCTCATCATACCGGGTCTTAAACACATTCAAACTCCTTGCAGACACCACACTCTCAGGCAAGGCATTCCAATCATTCACAACTCTGCACGAAAAAAAACCTTCTTCTCACTCCCCTACTCACACCCTCTTTATACAGTTTCCAGGGATGACCTCTGGTTCTCCCCTGATCTCCCACTATTCGCTGTAGAACTTCTCCACCATTGATCCTATAGCAACCCCTTACCAACTTGTAGGTCTCTATCATATCTCCCCTCTTCCTTCTCTCCACTAGTCTCTGCAAATTACATCTTTTCAATCTTTCCTCATACTCGACATTCCAGAGGTCAGAAACTACCTTAGTCAGTCGCCTTTGGACCCTTTCCAACATCTCTTCATCCTTCTGAAAACCAGGTGACCAAATCTGAGCACAATAGTCCATGTGTGGCCTAATCAAAGCCTTATACAATGGAACAAGAATCTCCCTACTTCTACACGTCAGTGTCCTCCTCATCATTCCCAGAAGTCTTTGTGTTGTCTTCACAATTTTGGCGATGTGACTCCTAAATTTTAGATCCTTATCCACTATCACTCCCAGATCTCTTATTTCCTCTACTTCCAACAATATATTCTTACCAAGCATAAATTCTGCATCCCATCTTTGTTTTCCAAATTTTAAAACCTTACATTTTGCAACATTGAACTCACATCCCCATTTGCTTGCCCAATCAATCAATTTATTCAAGTCTTCTTGCAAGGCCACAACATCTTCACTACTCTTTATGGTTCGTCCCAACTTTACATCATCTGCAAACAACTGAATATCTCCATCCAAATCTTCGCCAATATCATTAATATACAAGTTAAATAGTAATGGCCCTAAAACAGATCCCTGAGGCACTCCACTAGTGACTTTCCTTTTCCTGGATATTGCACCCCCATACACAACTTGTTGATACCTATCAGATAGCCAGTCTCCAATCCAATGCACTAATCTAATATCCAACCCCATCTGCTCTAGTTTGACTGTCAACTTATCATGAGGCACTCTATCAAAAGCTTTTGCGAAATCCAAGTATATTACTGTGTATCCTTCTCCTCTGTCCAAGGAAGCAGTCACTTTATTGTAATAAGTAAGTAGATTACTAAAACACGACCTCCCTTTAGCAAATCCATGCTGTCCATCAAAGATTATACCATTGTTGTCAACCCAACTCTGGATTCTAGTTCTCACAAGCTTCTCCAACAACTTAACCACAACACCCGACACACAGATAGGCCTATAGTTTGATGCTTGAGTTCGATCACCTCCTTTATGAAGTGGCACAATCTTGCCCTCCTTCCACTCTTTAGGGACTTGACCAAGTGCAAGACTCGTATTAAAAAAATATGTCAAGGCAGGTGTCAACTCTCTGGCACATTCCTTCAGAATACGCGGTGATATATTATCAAGTCCCACAGCCTTATTTACATCTAGTTTACTCAACTCCCCAAACACCTCTTGCTCACTTACAGTCAGTCTCTCCTCCCCATCATCAACTGCTCTTAATCTCTCCATGAAGTCACATTCACAAGATTGAAAGATCTTTATGAACTGCTCATTAAGTATCTCCACCACACATTCTGCAACAGCTGTCTTTATACCATTTCCTCCAATCAATGTCATCCTTCCATAATCATTCTTTCTTTTGCTGGCTACATATCGAAAGAACTCCCTAGGATTCTTTTTAGCTTCATTAGCTAACTGCTGTTCATACCTCTCTTTAGCTACTCTCACCAACCAAGTCACTCTCCTTGCCTGGTCTTTGTAGAACTCATGAAATTGGTTACTTCCACTTCTCTTATGCTGCCTCCACAATGCCCTTTTTCTCTGTATTGCATTTTCATCTGTATTATGTTTATTTTATTTTTGTACAATATTCTGGCATGATGTTTAGACTGTAATAATAACTATTAATAATTCCATTCATTCTGTGAAGTTTAAAACCTTTGCTGTAATGTTCTTTATGCCTGATTTTTCTTTGCTGTATATATGTGTATATATACACACACACACACACAGTACACTGTTATTATTATTTTACCTTTTATCCTTATTAAATGATTTATTAAAAACTGTTAACAGTTCTCAAAATATTTTTACAACACAGTTTTGTTAGAAATTTTCACAAATTAGATACATGAACCATTACCGTTTTTTTTTTATTTATTTTTTTTTATTTTTATTTTTATTTTTTTATTTTAGTTGGAGAGAATTCATGTTCATTGCAAAGAAAAAATTGTAGTCATATCTGCCTTACCAATCCTGAATATGGAACATGTGCATGCCCTCTTCATTTAATTCTTAGTTCTGATGGTAAAAATTGTGAAGGTAAGTGATAAAGAGATAGAATGTAATTAATTTTCGTCATACCAAACAGTATTGGCCAAGAAGCCACTTGAAAAGAATGTGATAAAGAGTTCATCACATTCACAGTGGCAGTTCAATGAACTGTTCGTCACAAGTAATAAACCTACCACTAAGCTGTAGAAAGACTCATTATAATTCTCAGATTAATTTCTTGTGTGACATAAAAAGCATATTTCCTTTGAAGTTCTTTTCTTTGTTTATAAATGTGATACAACTATATTTAGAATGACCTTCAGATAAATTCTCGTTGGTTGTTTGCTGTGACTTAAACGTATTTTGATTTAAAATAATGATATGTCAATTACAGATCATATTGCAATGTTTTAAGATCTGGTGCTGTATACAGACTTTTTAATATAATTTTTGAAGACTTCTTTGAGCGCGTGCTGTGTGTGCATTTTATATTCTGTGCGCCTTTAAAAACATACAGACTTCAAAAAAAAGTTAAGTTTGTGCTTGTGTACACAATTTAACTTGATTTTTTACTTTATTTTATTATTATTATTATTATTATTCAGGCCTCCATGGAGTCAAAGACTCATCGTGGGAGGTCCTTTCTAAGAAACACAAGTCTATCAAGACTCATCGAGGGAGGTCCCTCCTAGGAAACACAAAGTCTATCATACCACTCCTTAAACACATTGACTGTTCTCGCTCTTACCACTCTATCAGGCAATGCATTCCATGGTTTAACCACCCTCCATGCAAAGAAATCACTCCCCCCCCCTCCACTCACAGTTTCCTATCGTAACTTCCAGGGATGGCCCCTTGTCATGACTCCTTCCCGCTGTTCAACCAAGCGAAAGGACTCCCCACCTCTCAATTTAAAAGTCTCAATCATATCACCTCTCCTTCTATCCACCAAACTCTTCAGTCCACATTCCTTCAGCTGATCCTCATAACTAACATTGTACAGTTCTGACACCATCTTCGTTATCTGCCTTTGTACCCTTTCCATGATTAATTTATCCCCTTCAAATCCTGGGGACCAGATTTGAGGATAATAGTCTAAGTGTGGTCTGATCAGAGGCTTATACAATGGAATGATAACACTTTTATTCCTGCAATTCAGTGTCCTTCCAATTATTGCAGCAATCCTCTGTGTCACATTCACTACCTTTGCAATATGTCCCCTAAATTTTTTCTATCAATCATCAACCCCAGATCTCTTGTCTCCCCTACTTCCTCCAGTATAACTCCTCCCATGGAGTATGCAGCATCCCATTGATGTGTCCCAAACCCCAAGACCTTACATTTTGCTGCATTAAACTGACACCCCATTCATTTACCTGTCCATCTAGATTATTCAAATTCTCTTCAAATCCCCTTATTTTGTTTGTGTTTCATGGAACATTGTGCAAATATTTAATAGATCTATCTTTCTCCATACTTTCTAAATATTTTTGTATGCACTACCTTCTATGTTATGTGATATGCTGATAAGATTCTACATTTTCAGAGAGTAATAACTTGTCTTAAGAGTTAACAAGTTGAGAAATGAAATAAAACACATTTGGAATAAAATGGGATGATCTAATGGGAATGGAAGAGTGCATAAGAACTATGTGAAAGATAGCCAAGAGAATGATGATGAGTTATTTAGTAATTTATGATAATATTGGAAAAGTGCAAGAAGCAAGTTATGCTGTCACTGAAATAGTTGCCAAAAAGAAGGTGTGCCGTAGAATTTTAGTACAGTGGTATCTTGCTAATCCAAACTGATAAAAACTGTGCTCGTTTGGATTAGCAAATTTTCCCACAAGAGACAATAATAACTAGTGTTTAAGACAGAAATAATCAGGTTCTAATGGTACATCGTTTAAGACAGAAATAATCATGTTCTAATGGTACATCAATTTAATTCTGTAAATAAATGAAGCAACTGATAGAAAAATAGCTACTGTATTGTAATGTTAAACTTAAAAAATAATCCAGTGCACAAGATTATTTTAGTAAAAAATTTAGTTTGTATGTACCTTATTGTTGAGGATTCTGATTTAATAAAATTGCATAGTTCAGTACATAACTTAATATGCATAAAAATGTCACTTTCTTGTACACAACCAAAAACAAGTTTCACAGAATAATGTTTTTTTATTTCTTTGTAAAAAAAGACACCAATTTTCTTTTGCTTCTTGGAAGCTAAACTTTTTTCCAAATGCTTCTTCTCGAAGCTGCATTGACAATAAAATTTTGTGGAATGGCGTATCATTCTGCTTAGCTCATTCTATACACTTAAAACAATCAACTGCCTCTTCATGTTTTACTTTTTTTTTTCTTTGAGTTCTTTATTGTTATCATTATCTTCTAATTCATTCTGTATCATATTTATAATTTCAGCATCTGACTTGACTTTGAATTTACTTTCAGTTCCACCTGTAATCCTAGTGCTACTTGTTGTACGAAAAGGAACGTAAAGATACCCAAACATTGTGCAATAGTGGTAACTAATCAGTTAATTAACAACAGCAGTGATTCATGCCAACAATACAGTACGTACTGTACAGTATAAAACAGCAAACGTGAACACAAAATAAGTCAAAATAGGCCTACAGTTTAACCGTACAATCGACAGTATGAAAAAAAAATACTGTACTGTAATAATAATAATAAAATAAATAATAGGTAAAATAATAATTATAAATAAATAATAATAGTTAAAATAATAATTATTAAATAAAAATAATAGTACACAAAATAATAATATGTAATAAATAAAACTTTTTTTTCTTTCAACCCACAGTTCGGATTATTGGAGGGTTCAGACTAAAGAGGCTCGGATTAGCAAGATATCACTGTAATTATTTTTATTGTGCAATAAGATTAAAAAAAAAAAAGTTGAAAACCACTGGTCTAGAGCATTCCTTCAAGATATGGCAATATATTGTCAAGTCCTACCACTTTATTAACATCAAGTGCACTTAATTCCCCATATATATATATGGGAGGTCCTTTTATCCCACACACAGCTCATTCATCAACAATCCCTCCTCTACCATACCCTCTGCACACTAGCTTCTCATGCTGTTGCCTTCACAAGGATGAAATACTGATAAGTTGATCATTGAGTACTTTAAATATATCCTCGATTACCAATCTGCCAGAGTACTAACTAGCATCATCCTCCTATAGTCATTTTTCTTCTACTTGCCACATATCAAAAGAACTTATTAGCCTTTTTCTTAGCTTCATTGGATAATTTCTTTCCATGCTGCACTTTTGCTGTCTTTACCAAATGAGTCACCTTCCTAGCCTGCTCTTTGTAATCTTCATGCAACTGGTTATTATTATTACCCCAAGAACCTCATGGAGTCAAAGACTCATCTGGGAGGTCCTTTTATCCCACACACAGCTCATCATACCGTGCCTCGAACACATTCAAACTCCTTGCAGACACCACACTCTCAGGCAAGGCATTCCAATCATTTACAACTCTGCACAAGAAAAACGTGCCTCTCACTCTCCTACTCACACCCTCTTTATACAGTTTCCAGGGATGACCTCTGGTTCTCCCCGAATCTCCCACTATTTTCTGTAGAACTTCTCCAGCATTGATCCTATAATAACCCCTTACCAACTTGTAGGTCTCTATCATATCTTCCCCTCTTCCTCCCGTCCACTAGACTCTGCAAATTGCATCTTCTCAATCTTTCCTCATATTTGACATTCCAGAGGTCAGAAACTATCTTTGTTAGTTGCCTTTGCACACTTTCCAACATCTCTTCATCCTTCTGAAAACCAGGTGGCCAAATCTGGGCACAATAATCCATGTGTGGCCTAATCAAAGCCTTATACAGAGGAACAAGAATCTCCCTACTTCTACACGTCAGTGTCCTCCACATCATTCCCAGAAGCCTTTGTGTTGTCTTCACAATTTTGTCGATGTGTCCCCTAAATTTCAGATCCTTATCACTATCACCCCCAGATCTCTTATTTCTTCCACCTCCAACAATGTATCCTCACCAAGCATAAATTCTGCATCTCATCTTTGTTTTCCAAATTTTAAAACTTTACATTTTGCAACATTGAACTCGCATCCCCATTTCCATGCCCAATCACTCAATTTATTCAAGTCTTCTTGTAAGACTTCTTCACTACTCTTTATGGTTTGTTTCAACTTTGCATCATCTGCAAACAACTGAATATCTAAATCCAAATTTTCCATCCACTAGTGACTTTCCTTTTCCTGGATATTGCTCCCCCTGTGTCAGGACAAAATTACACAAACAAAAAATTACACACACATAAAAATACACTAAGAAAAAAATTAAATGGCAAAAATACACCAGTAAGAAATTACACATAAAATAAAATTTACCAAAAATTGCACAAAATTTATAACGAGCAAGGGGTAAATCACTAGTGCAGATTTGGGCAAGGGGATTAGGAAAGTGGTTGAGTTGGAAATTCAAAATGATGTATACATCATTTTGAGTTATACAATTTAGTGACTGTATCAGACGGATTTAAAATGTGCCTGCTAAAGAAGAGCTCCATGACGAGGCGATTAAATAGATCAAAGCTAAAACAATCGGAAACATTCCATCAAATCCAGATAACAAAAATTTTGAAATACCAGAGAAGTACTCTAAATGGATTATTCATAATTCTGGGGCAGAAGATCCAAACGTATAATACTAATTGGTCACAAGACTCTTCTATATCAACTTGTAGTTACGATTTTTGGCTAACAGATGGTATGTATATACAGAAATATATTATTATTATTATTATTCAGATCTCAATGGAGTCAAAAAAATTCATCGTGGGAGGTCCTTCCTAAGAAACACAAAGTCTGTTAAGATTCATCAAGGGGAGGTCCCTCCTAAGAAACACAAAGTCTATCATACCACTCCTTAAACTCATTGACCGTTCTCGCTCTCACCACTCCATCAGGCAGTGCATTCCACGGTTCAACCACCCCTCCACGCAAAGAAACCACTCCTCATCCTCTTGCTCACAGTTTCCTTTCGTAACTTCCAAGGATGGCCTCTTGTCATCAATCCTTCCCACTGTTCAACCAAGCGAAAGAACTCCCCAGTGTCAACCCTGTAACCACCTCTCAACAGTTTAAAAGTCTCAATCATATCACCTCTCCTTCTTCTATCCACCAAACTCTGCAGTCCGCATTCCCTCAGCCAATCCTCATAACTATCATTGTACAGTCCTGAAACCATCTTTGTTATCTGCCTTTGTACCCTTTCCACAGTTAATTTATCCCCTTCAAATCCTGGGGACCAAATCTGAGAACAATAGTCCAAGTGTGGTCTGACCAGGGTCTTATACAACAGAATGATAACTGTTTTATCTCTGCAGGTCAGTGTCCTTCTCATAATTGCAGCAATCCTCTGTGTTACTTTCACCACGTTTGCAATATGTCCCCTAAATTTGAAGTGTCTATCAATCATCAACTCCAGATCTCTTGTCTCCCCTACTTCCTCCAGTATAACTCCTCCCATAGAGTGTGCAGCATCCCATCGATGTTTCCCAAATCTCAAGACCTTACATTTTGCTGCATTGAACTGATACCACCATTTATTTGCCCATCTATTTAGCTTATTCAAATCCTCTTGCAGGGATACCACATCTGCACTATTACTAATAATCCTTCCCAGCTTCGCATCACCTGCAAACAACTGAATATCCCCTTGCAATCCACTGACAATGTCATTGATATAAAGGTTAAACAATATTGGTCCTAGAACTGAGCCCTGTGGACCCCACTTGTAACCCTCTGCCTCCTTGAAACTGCTCCACCATACACAACTCTTTGATACCTATCAGACAGCCGATCCTGAATCCAGTTCACCAATCGAACATCCAGACCCATGTGCTGCAACTTAAATATCAGCTTATCATATGGCACCCTGTCAAATGCCTTCGCTAAGTCTAAGAAAATTGAAGCATATGCCTTTCCCTCATCTAATGTTCTTGTAACTTTATTATAAAAGGCTAGCATATTGCTAAAACAGGAGCGCCCTTTCACAAATCCATGTTGACTCTCACAGATAACATTACCCTCATCCGCCCAATGCTGTATATGGTTCCTCACTACTTTTTCCAAAATCTTAACTATTGATGACACACAGACTGGCCTATAATTAGACACTTCCAGGCTGTTACCACCCTTATGCAGTGGCACTATCTTACCTTCCTTCCATTCCCTGGGCACCTTTCCTGCAGCCAGCTTTCATTGAAAAGCCAGGTTAAAGGCACTATCAGTTCCCTAGCACATTCTCTCAAAACTCATGGTGAAATACCATCCAGTCCCAAAGCTTTACTGACACCCAGAGTACTCAGTATCTGAAACACACTCTCCTCCTGTACCTCTAAACCTCGAACCAGCCCTATCCCTCTAGCATTAAAACTGACTCCTCTGGGATGAAATACTCCAATAAAATGTTCATTGAACAATTCCACTATGTCCTCTGCATCAGTCACTCTATTCCCATTTTTATCCCACAATATCATTCTTCCACAGTCATTTTTTCTCCTACTGGCCACATAGCTAAAAAATTCCCTAGGATTTTCTTGAGATCTTAGGGCCAATCTCCTCTCATATTCCAGTTTTGCTTTCCTTACCACACTAGTCACTCTTCTGGCCTGTGTCTTATATTCTTCATGCATCTTCTCTTCGCCTGTCTCCTTATATCTCTGCCATAGCCTCTTTTTCGCTTGCTGTTAATTCCTGTTTAATATCGTTTGTCATCTACTTTACTCCAAATTGTGTTCTCTTGTTCATTCTTGGTATACAACTTACCATTGCTGCTAACAAATATTCTTTCATAATTTCCCATACACTGATGATATCCCGGCCTTCCAATTCCTCCCTTCATGAAACTTCCCAAAGTTGACATCTAAGACTATTATAATCACCTGCTTTATAATTCCACATAAGTTCCCGTCTCTTTGATACTCCTGCGTGTCTATTCATTTTCCAAGTCAAAACCATATGGTCACTCTCTCCAACTGGTGGGAGAGATGTCATCTCAATTATTATCAACTCTTCTGATGCTAAAACCAAATCCAAACTCTTGAACTTCTTGTTCCCTCTGTTACATGTTGCCTAAGACATTTGTCCCTCACAAATTCTAGAAATTCCATTCCCTTATTGCTTACATGCATCTTCCTCTCCCCAGTTTATACTGCTGTAGTTAAAATCTCCCATAACAATCATTCTTCTTACACTTGCCAAACTCAACTATCTAAACATTTTCTGGTCCCCACCCTCTGTATTCCTGGGTCTGTAGCAACACCCCACCTCTACCTCACACCATATGCTCTCAAAATCATTTGTCTCACTTCCTTCCAAAGTCTCACTTCCTTCCAAAGCCTCCACTCTTAGAGGACATAGGTCATCACATCATAAGCAGTATCCCACCACCACGCTTTCCCCTCCTATCCTGATGAAAAATGCTATACCCAGCGACTTCTATTCCTGTTATTATATTCCCTTCTGTCAACCACGTCTCAGTGATCCCAATAACTTTTGGCCAGGCTGATGCTATCTGTGCCACCAATTCCTCTCCCTTATTCCGGATACTCCTGGCATTAGTATAAAGCATATAAATGCCATTGTTTCTATACCCAGCATTATCCCTTCTAGACTCCACTGGGCTCAGTGTTACCTGACATCATCTTCTTCTCCCAAGTATCCATTCCCACAAGAGACCACCCCTGCTATCATCCTTCCTGGGACACACTGACTCGTTCAGAACAGTAATCTCTCCAGATGCCTACGTCCTTCCTCATTCAAATGCAAGCGGTCCGTCACATAGAATTCCTCTCTTTCCTCAAACACACTCCAAGCATCCACATATACCAGTCCTCTCTTCTCACACATTCTTGCTATTATGCCATTCAATATCACCGCTCTTCTGCTCAACTCATCATTATCATACCTAGGCAACATGCACACTATTTTTCCTCTCTCTGTCTTCTTCCGTACAGCCTCAAGCAAAAATCTCATATCTCTCGCTGCCCGACTTACATTACCACTCAAATCATTTGTTCCTACCATCACAATCATCTCATCCATCCTTTCACCTCTCTTAATTGCCATAGCCACCCTTTCTATTGTTCCTCCTGGCAAATACTCCTCACGCATCCTATCTTGAACACCATGGATCATTGAGTCGCCATACATTATACCTCTTACCATTCCCTCTTTGCTATTGTTTCCATTCTCTCCACTTCTTTCATTCCCATAGGTCTCTCTCTCATTCCCTCTCCTCTACTGCTATTCTCTCTTCTAGCATTCCCATACCTCTCTCTCCTACTGTTTCCATTCTCTCCTCTTCTAGCACTCCCATGCATCTCTCTCATTCCCTCTCTCCTACTGTTTCCATTCTCTCCTCTTCTAGCACTCCCATACATCTCTCTCATTCCCTCTCTCCTACTGTTTCCATTTTCTCCACTTTTAGAACTTCCATATCCCTCTCTCATTCCGTCTCTCCTACTGTTTCCATCCTCTCGTCTTTTAGCATTCCCATAGCTCTCTCTCATTCCATCTCTCCTACTGTTTCCATTCTCTCCTCTTCTAGCACTTCCATATCTCTCTCTCATTCCATCTCTCCTACTGTTTCCATCCTCTCGTCTGCCAACATTCTCATACTCTCATTCCCTCTCTTCTACTGTTTCCATTCTCTCCTCTTCTATCACCCCCATACCTCTCACTCATACTCCCTAAATTCTCTCTCTCTCTCCTAATCTGATTCGCCTTGTATTTATCTCTTCCATTCTCCTAATCTTATCTTTCATACTTCTGCTCTCATTCACAAGACATTCCACCTCCTCTTTCAGCTCATCTATCTCCCTCTGCAGGTCAGTCACTCTTAATCTAAATTCACTCTCCGAAACAAAACCATCTAAACTTTCACAGTCACTCATGCATTCCACACTATCAACTATTATTTTCTCATTTATATATATATTTTTTTCATTCTCTCCTATCACACTACTTGTCTTCCTACATTCATTCCCCGTTCCTGGAGCAACAAAGTTGCTCCAGGAACGGGGAATGAATTTTGCGCACATACGCTCTCATTCACATGCCACATATCCAATTCCTGAGACGCATACATACCGCAAGTAATGCATGCCACAAAGTCCCTTATGATATTGCTTATAATAGAGTTCTTAAATGGCAGAGGACTTGGCGATACACCACTTGCGACTGCAGCTGAATCCGCCATCATTCCTTACTGCCGAGTAGCGTAATCGTTAATTATTCAATTAATAAATTCCGTTAAATAAATAAGAAAAAAGTACAAACAATTACAAGCAAAACAAAACATATAAGTACGCTAAATAAAATGAAATATAACTAAATACAGGAATGAAAACTTAGCTTCGTTTTGTCTTCCACCATTATGCATTCGATTCCGATGGTAACCAAAATATATTATATCGCGACAGCAACTAACTTCCAAAAAACAACCACTGAAGTGCACTCGTATTCAGAGAAACAATTTAGCACTCAAAAACGGGGGAAAAAATGGACTATACACCAATTAAAAATCACTTTCTTCTGCACAGCTCAAATTCACCACCACGTGCTACAGCAACACTCAGTTATACAATATCCATGTCCAATATGATTCAGGCATCGCTTTTCCTTGTCTACTGGCTCTTCTACCAGGGAAAAAGGAAGAAATATATGTGAAGATGCTGAACATGTTACTGGAGAAAATTCCTCAAGCTCGACCATGAAAAATTTTGACCGATTTTGAAACAGCAGCAATGAATGCTTTCCGTGCCATGTTTGAAAACATCGAAATTGGTGGCTGTTTTTTCCACTTATCACAATCTATTTTACGCAAAATAAATGAATGTGGACTAAAATCTCTATATGAATCCAATCAGTCATTTGCAGTGCACATTAAAATGTTACAATCGCTTGCACTTTTACCAGGAGAAGAAGTATTAGAAACATTTTTAGAAGTTGCTGATCTGTTCTCTAATTTAGACAAATATAATGAACAAATCGAGCAAGTTCTCCTTTACTTCGAATGTACATATATTCGAGATCAACAGCTCAGGAACGGCACTTATAGACAACCTCTATTCAATATTTCTACTTGGAACCATAGACATTTTGCAGCCAACTCTATAGCTAGAACTAAAAATTGTATTGAAGGATGGCACTATCGACTTCAGTCGCTCTTTCATTGTTCCTATCAAACTGTGTTTGGAAATTTTTGAATAACATTGTTAAAGAATTATCTTTACAACATACAAACCATTTGCAGCATTTAACTGGTCAACGAAATCCTGGACATCGTAGGTACATTTTGTTAAAACAACGTATTTCAAATATTGTACAAAATTACGACCCTAATAGACGATTGGATTTTTTATGTTGTATAGCTTATATGACTTAGTGTTTGTTATTTTATTATTTTTTAAAATAAAATAATTTTTGCAATATTAAGAAAGTTTGTGTGTTTAATTTGACAACAAAATTCCAATAATATTTTATAAGGCATATTCCGTAATTGGACCACATTTTTTTTTATTAAGCTAAAAGCACAATAAAGAAATAAAACCCGACAAGTTTCGTAAGTCATTTGACTTACATCTTCAGGGGTACAAGGTAACTGAAAGTTAAAACAACAAAAAAGAGAAATTAATAGTTCATACTATACAGTTGTAGCCGTCTGACTGTTTATAAAATTAAAAAATCAGAATGCAGATTCAAAGCAGTGCTAAGTTTAAACAATGCTGGATGATGCCACGTTCTGTTGTTCACAATCATAATGTCAGAGGTCTGACTGAGGTATATTTTTTATCGAAGCTGACCAAACTTGGTGTAGAATTAAGCCTTGGTTTTTATTGCATTGTGGTGGAATTCCAAGCATGTTTGCAGCTTCTTTAAATTTCCTTATGTAACAGTTTTTTTCTATATATAAGATGTTTGTTTTCTGCCAGAGTACATTGTGGCCAGTAGAAGTGATATGGAAAGCTAGACCTGATTGGTGTTCTCTTCTGTTTTGTACATCCTTTTGATGTTCTTTCATGCGTATTTCCACAGATCTTCCTGTCTGTCCTATGCAGCAGATGCTGCAAGAATAATACATTTTATAAACACCTGGTTTTTTTAAAGGATGATGTGGAGGTTTTGGGGGATATAGAAATCTCGAAATTTTTTCCAGCAGCAGAAAGGCTACTTTGATGTTATGTTTGTTTAGTAATTTAGCCATCTTGTAACATTCTTGATATATGGAAGCGTGATGGCATTTTTGAAATCTTGTATCTGTGGGATGCTTGTAGGGGGTGTGGGGAGGATATTTTTGATAGTCTTGGGTTCATAACCATTTTTTTTTGAGGATCTGCGTTAAATATTACAATTCTTCATTTCTCTGTTTTTCTGTGCTGGAAATATAAGCTCTGTCCCTCAGGGTTTTTATTAGACCTATTTTTTGCAAAGGGTGGTGGTGGTGGTGGTGTGAGGCTGCATTAAGAAATCTTCCTGTGTTGGTGGGTTTTCTATATATTGAGAAAAAGAGATGAAAATGATTATTCCAAAGTAGTGATTAACCTTTCTTCAAGAGTCCTATTAAGAACCGGAAAAAATCTACTCATGAAAGATTTCAACTTTGCCTTAACGCCATGTTTCCTGCCAAAAATTGTTTCCTACCATAATCGCTCAAATAGAAAAAGGAATAAGAAATTTACCGGTAGTACATCAGATCTCATCCGCATACAAAGCATAGCTTTACTATTGCAAAGCAAATTACCTCAAAGGAACCTTCCTTACACGGAATACACATCCCTCAAAGAACTAAAATCAGACAAAAATATCGTTATAATCAAAGCAGATAAAGGGAATGCAACAGTAGTTTTGAATTCTGAAGATTATAACAATAAAATGAAAACTCTTCTCGAAGATTCTAATACCTATAGACCTTTAGACAGAGATCCCACATGGCGTGCTCACAATAAAACCAATGATCTAATTAAAAAGATGCCTAATTGGACCGAAGAACTTAAAAGAACTCTACAATCAAAACACCCATTAGTTCCAAGAATTTATGGTGTACCAAAAATACATAAGATAGGTATTCCCTTAAGACCGATAGTGGATGGAAGAGACTCTCGATCTCTAATTTTGCAAAACATCTCGCTAACATGATTTTACCTCACACAGGAAAAACATCTTCTTTCATCAAGAACAGTACACATTTTATTGAGAAGGTAAAAGATATTTACATTGCACCTTCAGACATCTTAGCACGTTAGGACGTTATCAGCCTATTTACAAATGTTCCAAGAAACGAAACTGTGAATCTCCTTGAAGACCTCTTTCCTCCGAACTTCGTTGATCTTTATAAACATTGTATAAATAATACTTTTTTCATGTATCAAGACAAATTTTGGGAACAAAAAGAAGGATTGGCTATGGGCTCTTCCCTCTCTCCGGCTTTAGCTAATCTATTTATGGAACATTTTGAAAATAATGCTTTAATCAATTATCATAAAAAACCAAAAATTTGGCTATGCTATGTAGACAACATTTTCATCATTTGGCCAGGAACAACAGATGAACTCATTGCTTTCAAAAATTACCTGAATAATTTACATAAGAATATAAAATTTACTTTAGAACAAGAAGGACTTAGAAAACTTCCTTTTCTTGACATCCTATTAGAAGTCAATGAAAAAGATGATAAACTTTCCTTCTCAATATATAGAAAACCCACCAACACAGGAAGATTTCTTAATGCGGCCTCACACCACCACCTTCACAAAAAATAGGTCTAATAAAAACCCTGAGGGACAACGCTTATAATATTTCCAGCACAGAAAACAAAGCAATGAAGAATTGGAATATTTAACACAGCTCCTCAAAAAAAATGGTTATGAACCCAAGACTATCAAAAAAATCCTCCATACACCTCCTACAAACATCCCACAGATACAAGATTTCAAAAGTGCCATCATGCTTCCATATATCAAGAATGTTACAGACAAGATAGCTAAGTTATTAAACAAACATAACATCAAAGTAGCCTTTCTGCCGCTGGAAAAAATTTCAAGATTTCTATATCCCCCGAAACCTCCACATCATCCTTTAAAAAAACCAGGTGTTTATAAAATTTATTGTTCCTGTCTGTCCTATGCAGACAGGAAGATCTGCGGAAATATGCATGAAAGAACATCAAAAGGATGTACAAAACAGAAGAGAACAACAATCAGGTCTAGCTTTCCATACCACTTCCACTGGCCACAATGTACTCTGGCAGAAAACAAACATCTTATATAGCAAAAAACTGTTACATAAGGAAATTTAAAGAAGCTGCAAACATGCTTAGAATTTCAACATAATGCAATAAAAACCAAGGCTTAATTCTACACCAAGATTGGTCAGCTTTGATAAAAAAAATATACCTCAGTCAGACCTCGGACATTATGATCGTGAACAACAGAACGTGGCATCATCCAGCATTGTTTAAACTTAGTACTGCTTTGAATCTGCATTCTGATTTTTTAATTTTATAAACAGTCAGATGGTTACAACTGTATAGTATGAACTATTAATTTCTCTTTTTTGTTGTTTTAACTTTCAGTTACCTTTTACTCCTGAAGATGTAAGTCAAACGACTTACGAAACTTGTCGGGTTTTATTTCTTTATTGTGCTTTTAGCTTAATAAAAAAAATGTGGTCCAATTTCCAGAATATGCCTTATGAACTTCTAAACCACAGAAATCTCCACTTACAATAATATTTTAATCGAATTAAAGTCAACAGGAAGGCTTATATAAATATGTCAAGACAGGTGTCAACTCCCTGGTGCATTCCTTCAGAATACATGGTGATATATTATGAAGTCCCACAGCCTTATTAACATCTAGTTTACCCAACTTATAAAATATTATAAAATTAATGGAACTCTTCTCTGAAAATAAATATAAATTTCATCATCAAAATTTAAAAACTCTAAAGTAAAAAACTTCAGTGTGAATATTCAAATTTCTGTAATTTTTTCTTAGTGTATTTTTATCTATATGTAATTTCATACTTGTGTAATTTCTTCCCTGTGTAATTTTATCCCGTGTAATTTTAACATGTAACCCGCTCCCCCATACACAACTTGTTGATACCTTTCAGATGGCCAGTCTCCAATGCAATTCACAATCTAATATCCAACCCCATCTGCTCTAGTTTGACTATCAATTTATCATGAGGTACTCTATCAAAAGCCTTTGCGAAATCAAAGTATATTACTGTGTATCCTTCTCCTCTGTTCAAGTAAGCAGTCACTTTATTGTAATAACTAAATAGATTACTAAAACATGACCTCCCTTTATCAAATCCATGCTGTCCATGAAAGATAATACCATTGTTGTCAACCCAATTCTGGATCCTAGTTCTCACAAGCTTCTCCAACAACTTAACCACAACACCTGACACACATATAGGATTATAGTTTGATGCTAGAGTTCGATCACCTCCTTTATGAAGTCGCACAATCTTGTCCTCCTTAGGAACTTGACCGAGTGCAAGACTCGTATTAAAAAAATATTTCAAGGCAGGTGTCAACTCCCTGGTGCATTCCTTCAGAATACATGGTGATATATTATCAAGTCCCACAGCCTTATTAACATCTAGGTTACCCAATTCCCATACATCTCATAATCACTTATGTGCTCTCTCAGTCTCTCCTCCCCATCATCTTCTGCTCTCAATCTCTCCATGTAGTCACATTCTGCAACAGCTGTCTTTATACCATTTTCTCCTATCAATGTCATCCTTCCATAATCATTCTTTCTTTTGCTTTCTGCATATCGAAAGAACTCCTTAGAATTCTTTTTGGCTTCATTAGCTAACTGCTGTTCATACCTCTCTTTAGCTACTCTCACCAACCAAGTCACCCTCCTTGCCTGGTCTTTGTAGACCTCATGGAATTCATTATTTCCACGTCTCTTATGCTGCCTCCACAATGCCCTCTTTCTCTGTATCGCATGCTTAATCTCTTTATTTATCCATCTCACACCTACCTTATTTAACCTTCTCATCCTTGGAATACATTTAGACATTGCATCTACTAGTTAGTTTTTGAAAATTCCCCAAGCCGCATTGATCTCTTTTCCAGATAATTCCTCATTCCATGTTACACCAGCAAGCTGTCTCCTGAGCTGTTCATAATCACCCCCCCACCCCTTGTAGTTCCACATATACCCTTTTCTCACAGAGGTCCTCACACTGCTGGCAACCACCCAGGTGCCAACATACATATTGTGCTGCCTCCACTGTGCCTTCTATTTCATGCTTGATCTCTTCATTCATTTTACTACTATCTTATTTTGCCTTTTAATCTTTAGAATACAGTCAGACATTTCTTCTGTTGTTTCCAGTGTTTGTCCACCAGCTCCTTTTTACCCCTTTGATCATGCCTGAAAATCATAAATACAATATACAGTTATACAATTTTATGTATTTCGCAAAACACTTTCCATATATTTTTAGCAGGTTCTTATGCAATGCATTTGGCAGTGTTTATTCTTATGACAAATGATGGTTTTGAGACTAATTTCTGTTTATGAGAATTAGAATTTTTGTAGACATTCTAATAATATGCATTTCATTAAATAATGCCATGTCTTGTAATCAAGTAAAAAAACTTTTTATGATATTTATTTGAACAAAAGTATTAGGAAGTAACAAAGTATGTAAATGATGACTTTCTTGATCACTAGTATTAATAATTAAAGACTTATTTTGTAAGCTAGCCAAGTAAATAATAGTTTAATATCCAACGTTTCAGTGACTAATATCTGTCAGCATTTTCAAAGGAATACACTGGCAAGTTATAGAAAGTAACAAAAACTAGGAAACTAACCGACAATTCTAAAAATTATATAAAGTTATCACTGAACATGAAACAGTGATATGATATGCATGTCACAAGTACAATGTTTTATTTGTTTAGATATTTAATGTAATTTTCATGAAAGTTCATTTCTTTTTGGTTAAATGATCTGATTAGCGTTTTCCATATATCTTGTAAGATTAGGCCTTGATTCTTATTTAAGTTACCTGTAGCACGGCGACTGTAGCAGCTTCTTTGAAAGTTCTGGAATGGCAGTTCTCTTCTATGTAGGGCTTATTATTATTATTAAACAAGACCTCATGGAGTCAAAGACTCATCTAGGAGGTCCTTTTATCTCACACACATCTCATCATACCGCGTCTTAAACACATTCAAACTCCTTGCAGACACCACACTCTCAGGCAAGGCATTCCAATAACTCACAACTCTGCACGAAAAAAACCTGCCTCTCACTCCCCTACTCACACCCTCTTTATACAGTTTCCAGGGATGACCTCTGGTTCTCCCCTGATCTCCCACTATTCTCTGTAGAACTTCTCCACCATTGATATTATAACAACCCCTTACCAACTTGTAGGTCTCTATCATATCTCCCCTCTTCCTTCTCTCCACTAGACTCTGCAAATTACATCTTTTCAATCTTTCCTCATACTCGATATTCCAGAGGTCAGAAACTACCTTAGTCAGTCGCCTTTGGACCCTTTCCAACATCTCTTCATCCTTCTGAAAACCAGGTGACCAAATCTGGGCACAATAGTCCATGTGTGGCCTAATCAAAGCCTTATACAATGGAACAAGAATCTCCCTACTTCTACACGTCAGTGTTTTCCGCATCATTCCAAGAAGTCTTTGTGTTTTCTTCACAATTTTGGCGATGTGTCCCATAAATTTTAGATCCTTATCCACTATCACCCCCAGATGTCTTATTTCCTCTACTTCCAAAAATAAATTCTCACCAAGCATAAATTCTGCATCCCATCTTTGTTTTCCAAATTTTAAAACCTTACATTTTGCAACATTGAACTCACATCCCCTTTTGCTTGCCCAATCACTCAATTTATTCAAGTCTTCTTGCAAGGGCACAACATCTTCACTACTCTTTATGGTTCGTCCCAACTTTGCATTATCTGCAAACAACTGAATATCTTCATCCAAATCTTCACCAATATCATTAATATACAAGTTAAATAGTAATGGCCCTAAAACAGACCCCTGAGGCACTCCACTAGTGACGTTCCTTTTCCTGGATATTGCACCCCCTTTTCCTGGATATTGTTGATACCTATCAGATAGCCAGTCTCCAATCCAATGCACTAATCTAATATCCAACCCCATCTGCTCTAGTTTGACTGTCAACTTATCATGAGGTACTCTATCAAAAGCTTTTGCAAAATCCAAGTATATTACTGTGTATCCTTCTCCTCTAACCAAGGAAGCAGTCACTTTATTGTAATAAGTAAGTAGATTACTAAAACATGACCTCCCTTTAGCAAATCCATGCTGTCCGTCAAAGATTATACCATTGTTGTCAACCCAACTCTGGATCCTAGTTCTCACAAGCTTCTCCAACAACTTAACCACAACACCTGACACACAGATAGGCCTATAGTTTGATGTTTGAGTTCGATCACCTCCTTTATGAAGTGGCACAATCTTGCCCTCCTTCCACTCTTTAGGAACTTGACCAAGTGCAAGACTCGTATTAAAAAAATATGTCAAGGCAGGTGTCAACTCTCTGGCACATTCCTTCAGAATACGCGGTGATATATTATCAAGTCCCATAGCCTTATTTACATCTAGTTTACTCAACTCCCCAAACACCTCTTGCTCACTTACAGTCAGTCTCTCCTCCCCATCATCAACTGACCTTAATCTCTCCATGAAGTCACATTCACAAGATTGAAAGATCTTTATGAACTGCTCATTAGGTATCTCCACCACACATTCCACAACAGCTGTCTTTATACCATTTTCTCCAATCAATGTCATCCTTCCATAATCATTCTTTCTTTTGCTGGCTACATATCGAAAGAACTGCCTAGGATTCTTTTTGGCTTCATTAGATAACTGCTGTTCATAGCTCTCTTTAGCTACTCTCACCAACCAAGTCACCCTTCTTGCCTGGTCTTTGTAGACCTCATGAAATTGGTTACTTCCACTTCTCTTATGCTGCTCCACAATGCCCTTTTTCTCTGTATTGCATGCTTAATCTCTTTATTCATCCATCTCACACCTACCTTATTTAACCTTCTCACCCATGGTATACATTTAGATATTGCATCTACTAAATAGTTTTTGAAAATCCCCCAAGCTGCATTGATCTCTTTTCCAGCTAACTCCTCATTCCATGCTACACCTGCAAGCTGTCTCCTGAGCTCTTCATAATCACCCCCTTGTAGTTCCACATATACCCTTTTTTCACAGGTGTCCTTGCACTGCTGGCAACCATTTAGGTAATCTCCATATGGTCACTTTCACCAACTGGTGGATGATTTGACACCTCATTGATAATTACATCCTCCAATGAGATGACCAAATCCAAGACCCTTAATCCTCGTGTGCCGTCTGTTACATACTGTCTGAGGTAGTTATCCCTCAAAAACTCAAGAAACTCATTTTCTTTACTTCCAGTTGCTATCTCTTCATTCCAGTCTATATTGCCATAATTAAAATCACCCATAATGATCACCCTTTTCTTATTTGCTTGGCTTATTTGACTATACATTTCACTATCACCACCATCCACATTACCAGGTCTAGAAAAACATCCCAGCAAGTATTTGATTCTATTCACCTCTATCTCACACCATACTGCCTCAAAACCACTGGCCCTATTTCCCTCTTGCATCTCTACCTTGCATGGACATAACTCTTTCTCTATCATCAACAGCAGTCCCCCTGCCTTTTTACCCCTTCTATCCTCCTGAAACACATCATACCTTTCCATCTCTATTCCTGTCAGGATGTCGTCCTCATCTAACCATGTCTCACTTATTCCGACAATCTCTGGGTGCACAGATGCAATTAGTGCAGCCATTTCATCCACCTTGTTTCTTATACTTCTAGCTTTGGTATACAAACACAACAACTCATTTCTGGATCTACAGCTAGTTCCACTGATACCACTCACTCAATGTGATCTCTCCATGCTGGACTGGAGCTGTTTCCCTTTCTGCTTCTTCATTTTAGAACCCTTTGAAATTCCATCTGTTTCCTCTTGATCCCTGATCATCCCATTACTTTCCTGCCTACACATGCTCTCACCTCCTCTTGGAGCATCCACCTTTCTCACTCTGTGTACCCCTGTCCACCCTGAGCCTCCCCGTTTCCCTGCTCCTCTTGCACACCCATTCTCTCATTTTCTATACTCATACCACTCACTTCCCCATTCATTTCCACTTCTTCAATCTCTCCTGTCTTACTCTCCTGCTCTTCCACATCACTCCCCTCTCGATCTGATTCATTCTCTGTATTCACTTCTCTACTTTCCAGTAGCAGTCTCTCCAAGCGACTCACACCATAACCACTCAAATGCAGTCCATCGCTCCCATACAGCTCACTTCGTCCCTCAAACTCATTCCACACATTTACAAACTGTACTCCCCTCTCCTCACACATTTCAGCCAGAATATCATTCATAATCCTTGCTCTCTGCCTCATTTCACCACAATCATACCTAGGCAACACACTGACTACCCTTCCTGTCACGCTATTCTCTTTAATCTTTCCAAGCAGTCTCCTGACATTCATTTTGACATGCTCTTTTTTCTCTCTCAAATCATTTGTACCAATTAATACAATTAACTCTTATATTCAATGCCTCAATCACTCTACTCATTTTACCGCCTGGAAAACATACCTTGTGCATTTTATCCTCTAGCACACCTTTAATAATGGAGTCACCATACAACGCCACTTGCTCATCTTTCGTTAACTCTTTCATGCCATCATGATTTATTTTAATAGTTTTGACCTGAATTCTCTTAATTTCATTCCACATCCATTTCATTTCTTGCTTCATCTAATCCAATTCACCTTCCGAACCTCGCGACACATTCTCTCTATCATTAAAACTTTCTAACTCTCAACCCCTCTTCTCACTTTCCCTCTCATTCATCCTTCTTTGTTTCCGTACTTTCGAACTAACATGCGTCCAACTTTCGCTATCATTCTTCTCACTTTTACTGTCATTCATCTTTCTTTGGTTCAGTACTTTCGTTCCAACATGCGTCCAACTTTCGCCATCAGTCATTCTTTTTTCGCTATCATTCATTCTTTCGATTTTTTTTACTTGCGATTTCTGCATCACACCATTTCTACTTTCATTCGTTCTCTCAATTTTATTTCTTTTCGCCTCGCTTTCGTCCCTTTTAACATCCATTACGGTTGTCAAATTGCTCTTTTTCCTTTTTCCTGATTTTTTAATATTTTTTCGCCTCTCTTTCTCACCATCCTCTTTCAAACGTGCACTCGCGACACAATCGGTAGTAGAACTTTCTGTCATCAATTTCATATTCACATTCATCAATTCCTCGTTCAGGTCACACTTCGCACACACCCTTCTTCCATCCGCACTAAACATCCACAAATCATTTATGTAATCGAAGGAATACATATAACAGACTTCACACTTAACGAAACGACTGAAATCTAAATTAAAATCATGGAATGACAATGCCGCCGCCATTTTTTTTTTCTATATACGTAATTGTTTATATACTTAAACAATTACGTATATATACTTAATTATTCCTGGTAAAACTTATCTGAATCAGGAGCTTCATTTCAAATCGCGTCCGTACCACTTGGCCAGCTAGCGCCCTCTCCCAATATGACTCATATCCCATTCAATATTATGGTTAGTTGAGGCAAAGTGGGAAGAAAGGCCTGATATATCGTGTCTGTTATTCCTAACATAGCCTATGTGTTCCTTCTTTCTTGTTTCAAAACTTCTTGATGTCTGTCCAATGTAATTGATACCACATGAACAGGGTATGCTATAAACTCCAGAGTATTTGTAGAAAGGATGAGTATCTTTCAGTGATCTTATAAACTTTTCTATCGTCTCAATAGGTTTGAAGGTTACTCTGATATTATGAGGTTTTAGAAGAAGAGCTAATTTTTTGGATATGGTACTAACAAATGGAATTGTTATAGAGCTGATGTATTGGGTTGCATCTCGTTGTCTTTGCTGTATGTCACTAAAGAGAATCTTGTTGATGATTCTTGTAGGGTTGCCATTTAGAGATAGATCTCTGGATATTTTCATTAATTCTTCTTGTAAGTCGCCAGGGTCTGTGGTACACTGAAATAGCTCTTTTTTTGAGCATATGGATGATGCTGAGTTTCTGGGATATGTGGTGACATGAGTCGAAATGGAGGTAGCGTCCGGTGTTAGTAGGTTTCTATATACCAACAGCTTGATGCTATTGTCAGTTTGTTTCTTAATAAGGACGTCCAAGAATGGAAGTTTATTATCTTTTTCAAGTTCCAATGTGAACTTGATTGTGTTGTAGAAGCAATTAATTTTGTTTAGATAATCTATTAGATCTTCCTTTTTGTGATTCCAAATGATGAAGATGTCGTCAACATACCTAAACCATTTGGTTGGTTTAAGGGTAATTTGGGATGAGATTTGAGTTTCCAAATTTTCTAAGAATAGGTCGGCACAAGAAGGAGAGAGAGAGAGGGCTACCCATGGCAAACTAGTCAGTTGTTTGTAGTAGGTTTCTTGCCATGTAAAGTAATTCAAAGTTAAGCAATGCTTGAACAACTTGGTGATGTTTGGTGGAAACAAGTTTTCTAAGATGTTGATGACTTCTGAAACTGGGATATTTGTGAACAGAGCTGTGACATCCAGGCTAGCCAGAATATTATCATCAGAGATACGGACATTTTTTAATTTTTCCAAGAAATGTTGGGAGTTCTTGATGTAAGAATCCATGTTGTGAATGTGTTCTTGTAACAATTTGGCTAGATATTTAGATGGTCTATAAATAGGGGAATGGATGCCATCTACTATTGGACGTAATGGTGTATCTTCTTTATGGATTTTGGGAACACCATATAGTCTTGAGGTTAATGGATTTATGGATTAAGTTTTTTGATTAAGTCCACAGGCCAGTTGGTCATATCACGTAATAGTTCATTGGTATCAAGATGGTTTTTGTGAGTAGGATCTGTGTTAAGAATATCATAGACAGATCTGTCCGATAATAGATTGTTGATCTTTTCTACATATTCCTTAGTATTTAAGATGACAGTGTTATTGCCCTTGTCCACTTTCAGTATAATGATTTCTTTGTTGTTCTTTAATTTCAGTAGTACTTTTCTTTCTATGGTGCTAGAGTTAGTGTGAGAATATCTCGAGGGAGTGGAGGACAAGTGCATCAATACTGTCATCTTAAATACTAAGGAATATGTAGAAAAGATCAACAATCTATGTTGTATCACTGAACATGATCAATAATCATGTTCAGTGATAACTTTATATAATTTTTACAATTGTTGGTTAGTTTCCTAGTTTTTGTTACTTTCTATCACCTACCAGTGTATTCCTTTGAAAATGCTGACAGATATTAGTCAGTGAAAGGTTGGATATTAAACTGTTATTTACTTGGCTAGCTTACAAAATAAGTCTTTAATTATTAAAGTATGTAAATATTGCAGTTAAGGAGTATATCTGGAACTACAGAAGTGATGATTATGGCAGATTTAGGAAGCAGCTGGGTGCATTGTCATCACATAAGAAACTACAAGGGGGATATAATAGTGTCTGAGAAATAGTTATGGAGTATTTGAGGAAAGCAGTATCAGTTAATGTGCTAGGGAACTGACAGAGCCTTTGACCTGGCTTTTCAATGAAAGTCTGGCTGCAGGAAAGGTGCCGATGGAATGGAAGGAAGGAAAGATTGTGCCATTGCAGAAGGGCGGTAGCAGACTGGAAGTGTCTAATTATGGGACAGTTTGTGTGTCATCAGTAGTTAGTAAGATCTTGGAGAAAGTAGTGAAGGACTTTATACAGCATTGGGCAGATGAGGGTAATGTTATCTGTGAGAGTCCACATGGATTTGTGAAGGGGTGCTCTTGTTTTAGCAATATGCTAGCCTTTTATGATAAAGTTATAAGAGCATTAGATGAGGGAAAGGCATATACTGCCATTTTCTTAGACTTAGCAAAGGTATTTGACATGCCACATGATAAGCTGATATTTAAGTTGCAGCACATGGGTCCGGATGTCAGATTGGTCAACTGGATTCAGGATTGGCTGTCCGATAGGTATCATAGAATTGTGTATGGTGGGGCAGTTTCAAGGAAGCAGAGGGTTACAAGTGGGGTCCCACAGGGCTCAGTACTGGGACCTATATTGTTTATCCTTTACATCAATGACATTGTCAGTGGATTGCAAGGGGATATTCAGTTGTTTGCAGATGATGCGAAGCTGGGAAGGATTATTAGTAATAGTGCAGATGCGGCAGCCCTGCAAGAGGATTTGAATAAGCTAGATAGATGGGCAAATGAATTGGGGTTCGGTTTAATGCAGCAAAATGTAAGGTCTTGAGGTTTGGGAAACATCGATGGGACACTGCAAACTCTATGAGAGGAGTTATACTGGAGGAAGTAGGGGAGACAAGAGGTCTGGGGTTGATGATTGATAGAAACCTGAAATTTAGGGGACATATTGCAAAGGTGGTGAAGGTAACACAGAGGATTGCTGCAATAATGAGAAGGACACTGACCTGCAGAGATAAAACAGTTATCATTCCGTTGTATAAGACCCTGATCAGACCATACTTGGACTATTGTTCTCAGATTTGGTCCCCAGGATTTGAAGGGAATAAATTAACTGTGGAAAGGGTACAAAGGTGGATAACAAAGATGGTTTCAGGTCTGTACAATGATAGTTATGAGGATTGGCTTAGGGAATGTGGACTGCAGAGATTGGTGGATAGAAGGAGGAGAGGTGATATGATTGAGACTTTAAAACTGTTGAGAGGTGGTTACAGGGTTGACACTGGGGAGTTCTTTTGCTTGGTTGAACAGTGGGAAGGAGTGATGACAAGAGGCCATCCTTGGAAGTTACGAAATGAAACTCCGAGAAGGAGAGTGCAGAGTGGTTTTTTTTGCATGGAGGGTTGGTTGAACCATGGAATGCATTGCCTAACGGTAGTGAGAGCGATGAGTCTTGATAGACTTTGTGTTTCTTAGGAAGGACCTCCCATGATGAGTCTTTTGACTCCATGCAGGCCAGAATAATAATAATAATAATAATTAATAACACAATAATATGGGAACAGTCCTATTTACAAATTTAAGGACACAAAACGTGTTGAAATGATTATTTTACTTATTATTAATAAAATAACAATTGACGTTTCGACCCCTGTATTGAGGTCATCATCAGAAAAATACATGTGTATATGAAAACAAGCTACATGCTCTTCCACTCTACAAAGGTATAAATTGAATCTACATTGTTAATTGATCTTTTACTTAGCCTGACCTCAAGTGGTAAAAAAAAATGCAATAAACCTTGCTAAAGTCCTCCAGTACTAAGCTTTTATTCAGGTCTTGTACAGTTCAGTTGGTATACTAAGATTTTCTTCTGGATTTGTAAAATCAGATTGCTATTGAATGTTTTTTTAAAAAAAAAAAAACTTCAAGTTTTCTTGTATTGAGATTTTTCTTTGGCTTGATCTGGTTGCTATAATGGTTGCAAATGGATCCTCCACATTCTTGGAATGGTTAGCCCATCATTTTTATTCAGACTAGGATTGTGTTTGAGCATTTCACATGCTTTTTTAAATTTCCTCTCGAACCAGGTTTTGGTGCGGTGTAGGGATTTGGTACCTTTCCAATCAATTCTGTGGTATGTCTGGAGTGCAAACCAGAACTTAAAAGACCTTAAAAGAAAGAATATCGGAACAGGATAATGTTTACCAATTCAATGTGACAAAATATAAGGTTATATTATACATGTTGGGATGAACGGATTACACTCTCTGCATTATATAAAATAGATCAGTTTACACAAATTTAATTTTTACCAAAGGTAAAAGTAAAAATAAGGTAGAAGTAAAATGAATGAATGAAGAGATTAAGCATGAAATCTGGCAGAAGGCATTATGGAGGCAACACAAGACAAATTTTGGTGATGATCAGTTGCATCACCAAAATTTTTTCATCCTGCATACAGACAAATTTTCCTTCAGAACACATGCAATTTACAGACAAAAATGTTAGCTGTGGTGGTGGACAATAGATGGCCTTGGTGTAGATGATGAAGATAGTGGTGGTTCCGGTGTAGATGATGGATTAAATGGTTGAGATGGAGAGTTGTTGAGCAGGTGCCCTCCATCGATGATCATTACATGATACTTTGGAAGTGTCACGAAATAATAATATCTGATGCATAGAATATAGTTGACATATTCAATGAGCAGTTTATCAGTGTATTTCATTTTTATGAAGGTGACATCAGAAGCTGGAGTGTAGAGGATACAGTACAGGAAGGACTGATTGTAAAAGAGCAGGAGGCAAATAAAAAATCAAGTAAACTTGGTTTTAATAAGACAGTAGAACTTCATAGTACACCATATGTCTTGAAGAAATGCTTTAGGGATTATTGGTGTCTTTAGCACACATTTTAACATGAGTTTTGAAACAGGTTGAATCCCAAACATATGGAAGGCAAGAAAAATTGTTTCAGTTCAAAAAACCTGGAGGGATAACATGCTACAAATTAAAGGCTATTTTGTGTGTCTGGAGTTGCTGTTAAGCTGTTGTTCAGATTTCAGATATTTCTGAGGACTAGGATTCAGAAATGGGTTGATAATAACAGCATTGATTATGATGTGGTCAGTATCGGTTTGTTAGAGGTAGGTCACGCTTTAGCATTCCACTTACATATTACAACAAGTTGACAAATACACTGGATAAGGGAGATGTATATATATACGTTAGTGTACTTGATTTTTTTTCAAAGGCTTTTGATAGACTGTCATATTACAAGCTGGTAACTCGATTGAATCAAATGGAATTAAACAAGACAAGTGAGTTAGATATTGTGATTGGCTGTCAGATAGGTATCAGGAGTTGTGTATGAAGGAGTAGTATCCTAAAAGAGAAAAATAATGGAGTGCCACTGGGATCTGTTTTGGGACTATTATTGTTTAACTCCAGTGACTGAACTGGAGATATGCAGCTCTGCTGGTAATACAAAATTCAGATGAACTGTGAAAAGTAGAACAGATGTGGTTTTGCAGGAAGATCTCAATAGACTGTGAGTGGAGCTATCAGTTAAATGTTGCAACATGTAAGGTCTTGAAATTTGGTAGGCAAGGCTGGGATACAAGAGTATACAATTAATGGGGGAATTACTAAGGAGGTAGAAGAGCTGAGATATCTGTGAGTGATGTTGGACAAAATAGGGGTCACAGTGCTAAAATCATAAGAACATACCAACAGATTATGGCAATAATGAGAAGTGCATTGACATGCAGAAGGAAAGAGGTTTTTGTTCCCTTGTATAAGGCTTTGATCAGGCTATATATCAACTGGGTACAGATTGGTTGTCTGTACCCAGTTGATATATAGTTTTGGGGATAAGGGTGCATTAGAGAGGATCCAGAGAAAGTTCGCTAAGTCAGTGTCAGGACTGTGGAATGTGATAATAGGAGAGATTAAGGGAATGCAACTGTAGAACCTTGTTAACAGAGAAGAGAATATGATTGTGACATATAAGTTGGTGAGGTATTGTTACCAGATTAATGGTAGGGTAGAACAAGAGGCTAGTCGTGGAAACTTTATATAAGGAGGATGTGAAAATGGGAGTGAGAAGCAACTTCTTTGCATGGAGAGAGAGATTAGTGACTGAAATGCATTGTCTGAAAGTGTGATTGAGTGCAGAATTATATCAGCACATTTTTCTTTTGTCACAATTTCACTTTTTTTTTTATTTTTCTCTCATTCAGTTTGCTCTTATTTTCCTAACAATTTTCAACAGAGCTTGAAATTGGTACCTTTCCAATTTTGCACATTACTGGATATTTTATTTTGAGTGTCACTTGTGAATGTCTAAGATTTTGTAAATGAAATGATAGTGTACCACTACCTTATGTTCTCCTTTAGAGATAGTGATAGTCATTTCTATTTTTAATGTGATGTGTAAATTTCAATTTAATTTATTTTCAGCAAAAGATACTTGCAAAATTGATGAAGTTGCTTGCCATAATAGAAGACAGTGCATTCCTCTTAAATGGAGATGTGATGGATCACCAGACTGTGAAGATGGATCAGATGAGGAATCCTGTGGTATGTGTGTATGTATATGTATACACTGCTTGGAAAGAAGTCAGTAACCCCCCCCTCCCCCATGGGCAATATGCATCTTCTTCTTTCGCTACACGTTATTCCCGTTTCCCATGCAGGGTCCGCATGTTACTTAGATGCGACTTCTTGTTAGTACCACTCCCAACTGACCTGTCACCTAGTCTGCCGCTGGGGGGGATATATTTTTGACTGTAGAGCGTATGTTCACGGGAATGGTTTACCTGCTTGCAGGATGAAAAATGCCAGATAAACTGGTGGAAAAAAACCCTACTGCCCGCACCCAAGACCGGCTAACTTGGCTTTGCCTGAGGAAGATCCTCAAGTTCCTCACGTCTTCGACGAGAATCGAACCTGCGACACTCCTTCCCCAGGCATATGGTTGCGAAACGCAAAGCCACTAGGCTAACTGTGCAGACCCATGGGCAATATGCATCATGCCATGTAATGAGTCTCACGTTTATAGCCGGCATAAATTGGAGGAAAATGATGCTCCCAAGTCAGTGCAACTGTATCTGAGTTGGTGGAATTGGAGTTTGAAAGAGGCATTGTGACAGGATGCTATATGGCAGGCCTATCTGTTTGACAAATTGGGCCATTCCAGGTAAACAATCAGTGATAAAACCATACTGAGATGGAAGCACAGGAAATCAACTGAATCTACCTGCAGTGGACAACCCACCACACTCACTGAACATGAGTAAAGGGTATTACAAAGGATAATATGTAAAAACTGCCATTTGTTGATCAGCCAGCACATTGAATTCAGAGTTATGAGGCTCTAATGGAACACGAATCTGCATAAACACATTCAGAACTGAAGCTCACAATACAGATTTCCATGGTAGGAGTGCAATATGCAAGCCTCACATTAACCAAACCGGCATTCAGCATCATGTGCACTGGTGCAAAGGGCATGTATGAGGGTGGTCTGAAAAGTTCTCGGCCTTGACCATAGATGGCAACACTATCAGCACAATTTTTTTTTTTCTAAGGTTACTACAACTGTCGTAAGCATTCATGTGAAATTGCAAGTCATTCTATCAAGTAGTTTAGAATAAATTTAGTTTAATCCTTTATCCAAGTGTGTGCAAACAAAGTTTGCACCTGAAAGTATCTTCAGGACTGTGGTAAAGTGGTACAACACCGGGCAACTCCTTGCAAAGGTGGAGCAAGCTACCAATATTCCTATCTCAGTATCTCCCATAATGCAAAACCCATCTCCGTACGGATATGTATAATGTTATGCATTAAAGGAAGGGTCACTACCCAGACTAGCTTCGACCTTTATTGAGGTCTCTTCAGTGGGAGCCAGGCCCAAGTTGGTAGCTTGCTCCACCTTTGCAAGGAGTTGCCCAGTGTTGTACCACTTTACCCCAGTCCTGAAGATACTTTCAGGCGCAAACTTTGTTTGCACACACTTGGATAAAGGATTAAACTAAATTTATTATAGTCTGACCAAGTGAAAAATAAACTTTCACTATCAAGTAGTTTGTTTTATACAGCTGTCTGAAGCAAAAGTGTTGTCTATATCTCTTGAAATGGATAAAATTGAGTATCATGCTGCTATAAAATTCGAAGTTCATAAAAGTTTATGAGCACTCTTCTCCTTCATTTTCGACAATTAAGAAATGGGCTGCCGAGTTTAAACGTGGCCATACCAGCCTTGAAGATGATCCACGTGAAGAATGTCCAAAAAGTGTAACAACACCAGAAATCATTGATCAAGTGTACGATATGGTATTGGATGACTGGCAAGTCAAAGTGCATGAAATTGCTGAGACTATAGGCATTTCAAAAGAACATGTAGGATATATTTTGCAGGAAGAATTGCAAATCAAAAATCTTTGCTCAAGATGGCTGCGCTTGCTCACAGCAGATCAAAAACACTCGCATGAAAATCTCTGAACAGTGCTAGGAGCATTTTAACATGAATAAAACTGATTTTGTGCATCGATTTATTACTATGGATGAGACTTGGGTTCACCATTACATATCAGAATCCAAACAGCAGTCAAAATAGTAGACAGGAGCTAGTTGTTCACCGCTAAAGACAAAGTTGGTTCCATCAGCAGGAAAGGTCATGGCATTGGTGTTTTGGGATGCATTTTGTTTATTATTTATCTTGAAAAGTGTAATACAATAACTGGGGAATATTATTCCAATCTTTTAACCAGACTAAATGGAAAAAATTGTGAGAAAAAGACCTGGTTTGTGGAAGAAAAAAAAGCATCTTTCATGAGGACAATGCACCTGCCCACATAGATGTTTTGACAATGGGAAAATTAAGGGATCTGCACTATGAATTGTTGAAACATCCACCTATTCCCTAGATTTGGCTCCCTCTGACTTCTATCTCTTCCCAAAACTAAAACTCCTCCTCCTCGCTGGTCAGTGTTTTTCTTTGAATCAATAGGTGATTGCAGCTGTAGAGGGGTATTTTGCAGATCTTACTGAGAACCACTACAGGGATAATGGTGCTGGAGCATCGCTGGAATAAATGTATTAGTCTTAAGGGAGATTATGTTTTGAAAAATAAAAATAATTTTGAAATTATAAATTCATTTTTTCATTGTTAGGCCGAGAACGTTTCAGATCACTCTCATTCAGTGGGACATGGAAGCTTTGAAAACTGTGTTACTGGTATTTTATGGCTGTTTTTATGGAACGACGAAACATGCTACACCCTTTACCAAGCAGACAGATGGGTGTGGCAGTTGCCCAGTGAATGTGATGGGATGTGAGGTGGTGTGATGGTATGGTCCTGATTTTGCCTCGGACCTCTGTTTGTAGTGCCACAAACACTGAACTCTGAGATGTATCTGAACATTCTAGACAATGTTAAGATTCCTGTTTTGTTGCATTTCTAAGGAACTGACCATTTTCTCTTTCAGCAAGTGCACTGTATCGTAAGGCTGCTACTGTTACTGCATGATTTATGGATATGAATGTTACCATACTTACTAGCTTCCACAGAGCCCTGATCTCAATGCTATTGAACATCTGTGGGATGAACTGGAACATTGGATAAGGTCAAGGGATGTCCACCCTACAATAGTCCAGGACTTTATTACAAGCCTGCAGGAAGAATGGTCCAAAATTCCCATTGATCACTATCATATACTTGTGGAAAATATGTTCCTGTAGGATTGCTGCAGTCATCACAGTGAAAGCAGCTCGTACGTCTTATTAAAGTGGGTGCCATGGCTGTTTGTTCCTTGTGGTGTCTGTTGACTTCTTTCCAGCGTATAAATTTATACACATAAAATTTTGTTTTAGGCACGGTTTGTCACTTAATGCTACAATCATAAAGCAGTACTTATAAAGGAATAGACCTTTAGAAGTAGGAAGTTTGTCCCACCAACTTTCTTTCACATCAATTTATTTTTGAAGAAATAATATATTTAGGATTCTTGCTAAAATATATTGTACTCATGCATAAATGCTGAACACGTAGAAATTTAAAAAAATATTTAAACTGTAAAGTTAATAGTTTGTAGCTCATAATTTGGTTCAGAGACCAGTCATATGGAAACAGCCAAGTTTTTTCTTTCATAAACTCAAGTTTGTCTTCCTCTTTTTATCTGCACACTCACTGTAAAGGTCATCCCTCTTTGCTACTTCCATCTTGTTCTTTCATCTGGGAAGACAATCTTCAGTCATTATCAATGTTTTACTTAATGTTTATATTTACTGTGTTTTTTTAAACATGCTGTTCCTTTATTCTTTTCCTGCTACTTTGTACCTTCATTCAACCTCACTAAAAACCAGTAATTTTTGGACAATGGATTTTGTAAAGTCACAAACTCTCTTCTTTATTTCCATTACTTTTGTTATTTGCATAGAAACAACCAGTGCATCAGCAAAATGAATATATCCATGTAACCATGATAGGAAGCTATAAATTAAAAAATGCCAAGAAATTATATTCTTGGTTTAATCCTTTATGCGAGTATTGCATGTGAAGTATCTTCACGGTTGGGCTACTTGTATATAGAGGTTAATGATAGATTAATTTGGTTCAGATTAGGTAAGGCTAAGCAAACTTGCAGTTTGTTTAGCCTTACCTAGCAGGCTGAACAAACACAGAAGGCAATGGCAAATCGCTTCTGTATATATTTTGCCAAGAAAATCTTATGAACAGAGACTTAAGTTATTATGATATAGTACTGGAAGATGGGACACCCAGATCGGAAGGCACTTGAAATGGCTACTGGAGAAGGGTGGAGAGGAACTTCCAATTAACTTAACAAGAATGATGGAGTTGGATCAAAGCTTTCTGGAAATTCAACTTCTGATCGAGTTAATTCTCAGAAGAAGATGCTTCCGCTGTACTGATTTATATAAAATAGGAACATGGAATGTAAGAAGGAAGTATCGAGGAAAACTGGAACTTGTGAAGAAAGAAATGAGAACTCAAATTAAGATGTTAGGAAACAGTGAACTGAGATGGATAGGAATTGGTCACTTTGATACCAGTGATTCCATGATGTACTACTCTGAAAATGAAAACTTTCAAAGAAATGGAGTAGCATTCATGGTTAGAAGAGAATACAGAAAATGCATTTTGGGTTATAACCAGTGGTGAGCTATGGAAATTTTAACAAGGGACTCACATCATCGAGCCTGTATTTCACACAAAAACTTTTATTAATACAGCTTGTGTACTTTTGCCAATCAATCAAAACAATCAGCCTGTAAAGGCTATCATTTTTAAACAAATATTTCATGATCTAAACATGAAATATTTGCATGCAATCACCTGTGTTAATTTATCTTGCATAAGAAGAACATTTTTTAAACTATCAAAATATAATAAGAATAAAATCTTTTATAATCGCACATATGAAATTGTCCACATTTTTTATAAACAAAATAAATTTGTTTTGTTTGCAATAGAAGTTTTTATGACAAGCAATCTATAAAGAATAAATAAATATTATCTAAACCCAATAATATTGAAGTACATTATATTTCTCTTTTGTTTTTATACTTCAAGTGATAATCAACGGTATCAATCAAGGGGGCATTATTTTGGTCCTATTTATTTATATGCGATCACCAAAAGTGAATTCTTATTTGTAAAATGGTGGTATCAGTAACTATAATATTTTATTTAATAAAATCACTTTGTTAGGTTACCGTATGAGTTTGTCACTTAATATATTTCAAAAAATTATGTTTTGTTTTTGTTTTTTTTTGAAAAAATAAAAAAGTAAACAAGAAGAACAAAGGACTCTCAAATTTCAGAAAATTGTAACGAATGGCTCGTGCGAGCCCCTTATAGCTCACCACTGGTTACAACCCATTGTCCAATAAACTAATTCTAATCAGAATGAAGGCATACCCAGTGAATATTACTCATGCAGGTGTATGCACCCACTGCAGATTCAAGTGGAGATGAGATAGAAAAATTTTACAACAGCTTGCAACAAGTAGTATACAGTACTGATAAAACATTTTCTTTTGATATTAGGTGATCGGAATGCAAAAGTGTATGAAATAGAAGAATGAGGGATCACTGGAAAATTTGGTTTAGGACTAAGGAATGAAGCAGGAGAAAGGATGTTGGAGATTTGTGTTGAGAACAGTTGTTTTTTGCAAACATTTGCTTCCAACAACATAAAAGGATTGCACACATGGACTTCACCTAATAGAGAATACAGAAATCAGATAGATTATATTGTTGCTAGCAGAAGATGGAGGAGTGTTATCCAAACATTAAAAACACTACCTGGTGCAGCCTGTGAGACAGATCATGAAATATTGATAGCTGAAGTTAAATTGAAATTAAGGGCTGAGAAGAAACAAAAGGGCAGTATCAGATTTGATTTGATCCTATAAATGAAGCATTTAAAGTAGTAGTCAGAAAGAAATTAAAAAGTTTGGAGACGACAGGAAGATAATTAGAACTGTGGGAAGAAATAGAATGTACAGTCATAGAAGCAGCAAAGAAGACTTAAGAATTATTGAGAGCAGCTGCGGATGAATTAGTGAATATATTAATTGAAATTTGTCAACAGGTTTGGAAGAAAATATACTGGTTTAGAGGTTGGAAAACATCAGTATTTATTCCAGTCCTGAAAATCAAATGCCAATGATTGTGAGAATTACAGACCCATCACTTTAATTTCACATGCAAGTAAAGTCATGCTTAAAGTGATCCAACAGAGGTTGGAGCTATATGTGAATAGAGAAATGCCATAAGAACAGGCAAGCTTTAGTTGAGGTAGAAGAAATAGAGACCAAATAGCAAACATGAGATGGATTATGGAAAGAATAGAGAATTTCAGAAGGAAGTATCCATTTCTGTTTTATTGATTATAAGAAAGCTTTTGATTGTGTAATGAGGATCACTGAGAATACCTGTGGGAGCCAGACTGGGTCTGGCTCCCTTTCCACTCAAACACTGTCTTCTGTGAAAATGTTCGAGTGAAAAAAGCAATGCAGTGGGGTCCAATACTGTCTCTGTTACCCTACCTTTTAATATTTATAGTGAATCTGGAATTAAGATTGGTGGCAGAAAAATAAATAATTTAAGATATGCAGATGATACAACCTTCAGAGCAGAAACTAAGGACGATCTGGATCAGTTGATTCTATTGGTTGAGACAGAAAGTAACAAAGCTGGGCTTAATTTAAACATCAGCAAAACAAAAGTAGTGGCTTCTGGCAATTTAAATGAATTTAGAATAGAGTGAGATAAAATAGAAATTATTGAAAGTTATGATTTACTGGAGGGTTCAGAATCAGAAATAGTGATAAATGTGAAGATGAAATTAAAAGAAAGATAGTCAAGGGAAAAAATAACTATGTTAAACCTGATAAAAAATATGAAAGATGGAGATGTGAGTAAGGCCATGAAAGTTAGAATTGTCAAAGCAATGGTATTTACGGTAATGACATATGGATGTGAAAGCTGGATTTTTAAGGAGAAAGATAGAAAGTGAACTTATTCATTTGAATTATGTGTGTGGAGGAGACTATTAAGAATCTCATGGACTGTAAAAATAACCAATAAGAAGTTTTTCAAGAATATAAAGACAAAATGCTCTTTGGAGACAGTAATCGCTTAACAGAAGTTGATATACTTTGGACATTTTATGCGAGCTGATGAATCATTGGAAAAGGCAGTTATGTTAGGGAAGATTGTGGGAATGAGAAGACAAGGAAGACCACAAAAGATTTGGCTTAACAGAAGTTGATATACTTTGGACATTTTATGCGAGCTGATGAATCATTGGAAAAGGCAGTTATGTTAGGGAAGATTGTGGGAATGAGAAGACAAGGAAGACCACAAAAGATTTGGACAACATAAAAGAGCATACTAACTTGAACTTATAATTATTGAAAGAAAGGACAAGAGGTCAAGTAGGATGGAGAGACTTTGTTCAGAGCATTACCAAGAGTCAAAAATGGCTGGATGGCACATAACAACAAAAGGAGCAAAAATGAGTGTGATATTGAGAAAGGAAGAGAGCATGAATGAAATATAAAAAAGTGAGTATGGTTGCAAATACCAAAAAGAGCATCATAAATTATAAGTTTAGTTTAATCCTTTATCCAAGTGTAAGCAAACAAAGTTTGCACCTGAAGTATCTTCAGGACTGAGGCAACTTGTGGTAAAGGTGGACTAAGCTCTCATCACTTGTCTTAGTATCTCCCATAATGAAAAGCATATCTCTTTGTGGACATGTATAATGCTATGCATTAAGGGAAGGGCCACTACCCAGACCGGTTTCGACCTTTATTGAGGTGTCGTCAGTGGGAGCCAGACCCAGATAAAGGATTAAACTAAACTTATAATTTATAGTCTAACCAAGTGGGAAAAAACTTCCAACATCTTCTCTAATCCAGAGTAATCTAATAATAAGGTGAGACACCTTTTGGCAACTCGTATAGGTAAATATGACTTCTCCATTACTTCCACCTTAGTATCACCACCTCTGGGTCTGGCTCCCACTGATGAGACCTCAATAAAGGTCGAAACCAGTCTGGGTAGTGGCCCTTCCCTTAATGCATGCTATTATACATATCCATAAGGAAATGTGCTTTGCATTATGGGAGATACTAAGACAAGTGATGAGAGCTTAGTCCACCTTTAGCACGAGTTGCTTCAATCCTGAAGATACTTCAGGTGCAAACTTTGTTTGCTTACACTTGGATAAATGATTAAACTAAACTTATAATTTATAGTCTAACCAAGTGGAAAAAACTTCCAACAAAAAGAGCATCATTGGTGGAATGCAAAGCTAGAAGAATGAGTTGATTAAGATGAGAAACAAAATGAAACATATGAAGCAAGTTTTATTTTGGTGGAGATGAACAGAAGGGTGTGAAAGAGTAAATGAAAGACATTTGGCAAAAAAGATTCCATTACTAAAAGTTTGGATGAGAGGGAGACACAGGGTCTTTCTTCCTGGATGCCTTGGATATGAGAAATGAGCATGTGAGTGTGTTACTTGTGGTTGTGTGAATGAATGATTTGCTTGGGCATAGGGAAGATATGAGGATGAATATCAGGAGATTACTGTGGAGAGTGAAAGGCAGCAATATGCTAGGACTCGTAGTCGGTGTGTTTGCTAGGTATAATGAGTAAAGATGGCAGGCAAAAATCCTGAATAATCATCATGATTATAGACCATAATGAAAATAAGATTAGAATGATTATCATCTGACCTCCATAGAGTTAAGTCATTGTGGGAGATCTCACTGTAACATATGAGTATATAGCTCATTGAATTGTTCCTGTATTTACAACAAATCCTACTGACATTACTTCTCAGATGTGACTCCTCCACACTTCCTTATGGCCATTCCTCTCTATCCCCACTTCAGATCTCCTGTTCACTGCATTCATTACTCTCCATACTGGCATCAGCCTCTCCCATTGACATACACCAAAACAATTTAAATGCAGTCCACATTTATGCAGTTACATCCATTTCTGAAACTCATCCTGCATATTCACAAGTTACACTCCTTTCTTTTCATGCAGTGCTGCTAACATTTTTATCTTTGACCTGTTTTAATAATAATGAAGTTATTTTTTGTATATTTAAAGTATTTCAGAAAAGAATAAGAAGCAAGGAACAGGTATACTTTTTTCATTGTTTGTTTCTTATTTCTAAATAAATGGTAAGACATATTTTAATAACTTGTGTTCAATTTTCAGAAGTTGCTTGTCCACTTGGTGATTTCAAGTGTAGAAATGGTCGTTGTATTATCATTTCTTGGAGATGTGACTTTATAGATGACTGTGGTGATAATTCTGATGAAGAAAACTGCAGTAAGTTTGCATAATATATCATGCTATGAAATAATTAAATAGTAAAGATGTTATACATTTATGTATTGCCAATACTGTCATTTGGTATTTAGATGTGAATTAGTTAATTTGAATATATGATGTACTAATGGATTATTTATTATTGTTACTACAGTGACCTCCACTGAGTCAATAGACTCGTTATGGCGGATCACTCAACCAGTAACATGCACATCATAATGAGCTTTGAAGTTATTTACATTATCTTCATTGACACACTCCAGCAATGCATTCCACTCATAACTCCACGTAAAAAATCTACTTCCACACACCCTTCGTCACCACAGCTTTATACAACTTCCAGGGATGGCCTTTCATTCTTCCCATTAACATTCACTCTTCTTTTTATAATTCCTTCTGTTATTAATTTGGTAGAATCCCTTAACTAACTTGAAGGTGTCTATCTTATCTCCTCCTATCCACCAAAACTAATTCACATTCCTCCAACACTCCAGAGTCCCGATATCATTTTGGCCATTCATCTTTCGACCCTCTCTGGGAGAAACACTATAAAGGGTTCCACTAAATAATTTATACTCTTTTCTCTTTGCCTCCTCCATGACTTCTTTTGCCACACTGCTTGTTTGATTTCACTATTCATCCATCTCACTCCTACTCTATTTATTCACTAACTTTTGATATTCATTTAAGCATTGCTTGTTTCAAATTCTGCCTTATCATTTCCCATGCACTCTCAATATCTTTTCTGTATAACTCATCAACCCAATGCATTGATGCTAGTTGACTAATGAAGCTTCTCATAACCACTCATCTTATAGTTCCACATATATATACCTTCTTAATAACATTCTTTTCCTGTTTGATTACTTTCCAAAACCAATACCTCATGATCACTTTCATTAACAGTGGCAGTGTCGATACCTCTTTCATAATCACATCCTGTGAGTATTATCACCAAATCCAACACCCAAAAACCTTGTGTTGCTTCCATCATATTCTGCTTAAGACAGTTATCTTGCAGAAACTGAACAAATTCACTCTCCTTGTTACCATACATTATATTTTCTTTCCAATCTTCATTCCTATAATTAAAATCTCCCATTAGGATCATCTCCTTTTTTCTTTTTATTATTATGTGACATCTTATTATTATATGACACTTCCATGGCGGGACACTCTACTCCACTACAGCTCACTGTCTCCTTTACTTAATCCTCTAACTACGTGACACTACTACTATCAGCACATGGTACTACCTACTGCCAGCCATCACTGCTGCTAGAATATAATGTCTGTAAATTGTGTGTGTTCTCATGGCCAATTTGCCTGTATCATGGAGTTTCTGGGAGAAAAAAAAAACCTGCCTTTGTATGAGATCGTGTAACTCACTTTCAATTTAAAAATCCCATCAAGGTCTCAATGTCTAATTTGTCTTCAAACTTGTCTAAATATTTCACATTCAGCATCCTCCACATTCCCTGGCCTATAACAACATCCTATTAGATATACTGTCCATGCAATTAGCCTAGTGGCTATGTGCTTCACAACCATATGCCTGGGAAAGGAGTATCCTGGTTCAATTCCCATTGCTGAGTGAGGAGCGTAAGGATCTTTCTCAGACATAGCCAAGTTAGTCGGTCTTGGACGTGGACAGCAGGGTTTTCTCCCCAGTTTATCTGGGGTTTTGCCTCCTGCAAGCAGGCAAACCGGCCCCATGAACACACACGGATTACAGTCATGAATACTGCCCTTAGAGGATGCAGCAGAGGAGTGGCGAACTGGCTGCATTAATTCACCATAAAGCCTCCTCATTAGGGGGAGGAGGGAGGCTCAACCCATCCTAGGATGGATGAGAAAGGATAGGATTAGCCACACTATTCTATAGATCTCGACTTCACACCAAATAGCTTCATAACCTTCACATATACTAATGTTTTCTACTTCTGCTCTTGAAGGACACAGTTCTTATGCTATCATTAAGAGCACTACCTTTCCTCTCTTCTCCTTCCTATCCTTTCAGAAAATTCTGTATCCTACCATTTCTGTCCTATCATTATCCTATAATATACTATGCTCATTGACTAAATGTTTGGCATACTTGATCTCCAAGCCAACAAGTTGTGTGTTTGACTAGTGTCAGGATGTTCATCACCTGGTGTAAGAACACTTCCCTGTTTGTTGGAGAGGCTTGAAGTTGCTTAAAAATTTCCATCTTTGTTTTCTAAAACAAGGTTTTAGATTATGTAAAAGAAAATGAAATTTATTTTTGCAATCAAGAGCACTTTGGTCTCTTTTTGCAACTGAAGATTGTGCAGCATGCTACTATAGAAGTATAAAAGTTCTCATTAGGTGCAATAACAGGTTCTTTGTGATATATAATATGTTTAAATAATATTTGTAATTACTTGAAATAAAATGTCATTATTTGTTTCAGTTTTATATGAAAGTATTATTATACGGGTACCTCCATGCAGTCCAAAGACTCATTGCGGTAGATCCAATCTATCCATACAATCTATCATACCTCTCCTTGAACCCATTAACAGAAAATGCACTCACAAATGACTCTGGTAACCCACTCCACTCATTCAACACTCTCCAAGCAAAATATGTCCTCTAGTCCTCGTACCCCCTACTGACCACACCTTAATTCAACTTCCAGGAATGACCTCCATGTTCTGGTCCCTCTAACCAAATGCTGAAACATTTACCCTGCATCTATCCTATAAAATCCTTTAAGCAACTTCTGCAATCCACACACCTTCAGTCTATCCTCATAGGTCACATTCCACAGGCCACTCACCATCTCAGTCACTCACCTTTGAATACTCTCCACCACCTCCACCTCCCCAAGAAACCCAGGGGGGACCAGACCTGAGAACAGTAATCCAGATGTATGTGTATCGAGGCCTTATAAACAGGAATTACAACTTCCTTATCTCTACTTGTTAATGTGTTCTTCACTAGCCAAGTAATCTTATGTGCCACCTTAGCAATATGCCCTCTAAACTTTAACTCTGTGTCTACCACTACCCCTGAATCTCTAGCTTCATCTATTTCCTGGAATACAGTGCCATCAATGTGATAAATGGCTTTTATCTATTTATCCCAAAGTGCATAATTTTGCATTTCTTGACATTAAACTGACACCCATTAACATTTAGCCATACCGACAGCCTATTTAAATTGTCCTGCAAGCTCTCCACATCACCTTGATTAACTATTATGCTACTTAATTTTACATTATCAGCAAACAACTGAATATTTCCTTTCAGGTTATTTTCTATATCATTTAAGTATAAAATAAACAGCAATGGTCCCAGCACTGAACCTTGTGGCACACCACTAGTCACCCGCTTTCGCCTTGATTCTGCCTCTCCACATCCACTTTTTGATATCTGTCTAGCAGCCACCCTCTTATCCACTTAACCAGTATCATATCCATCCCCATTTGTTCTAATTTGCATAACAGTGTTTCATGTGGTATTCTGTTGAATGCCTTTGCAAAATCAGTGTGGACATTTCCTTTATCTAACTCTGTTGTTACTCTATTATAAAAAGTTAGTAAATTACTAAGGCATGACTGACCCTTCACAAAGCTATGTTGATGCTTATACAGTATCATATTTTTATCTACACATTCTTGAATTCTCTTTTCTACCAATTTTTGTAATTCTTTTACCACCAAACCTGGGATACTGATTGGTCTATAATTTGCTACTGTAGTCTAAGAACCTCCCTTATGAAAGGAATAATTTTGCCCTCTTTCCACTCCCTTGGAACTCTACCAGAGCTGAGACTTAAATTAAACAGCTTTGTCAAAGGCATTGCCAGTTCTCTTGCACATTCTTGCAAACCCTAACTGATATCCCATCTAATCCCATAGCTGCATTTATATTGAGATTCTACAATATCATAAGGACCTCCAATTCATTCACCCCTGTTCCCACATTAGTGTCTGTCACATAGGTTAAAGCAGTAACCTCACTAGGTGAGGTTACTGCTTTAGTGATCACTCAGTAACTCAACTATTTTATCCTCTTCCATCTCCTCGTGACCATCATCACTCATTAAGGTTAATCTTCCATAGTTATTCTTCCTCTTACTTGCCACATAAAAAAGAACTCTTTGGGATTTCCTTTGGTCTGCTCAGCTAAATTCTTCTCATAATTTGATTTTGCCTTCCTCACCATGCTGGTCACCTTTCTTGCCTGAGCCTTGTACTGTTCATAAGTTTGCTGGTCACCTTTCTCTTTGTATACCTTCCACTGCATTTTCTTCTTCTACAGCTTGTGCTTACTGATATTACTCATCCATCTAACTCCTACTCAATTAACCCTCCTAACCCTAGGTATACAATTTAGTACTGCTTTCTCTAGATGACACATAACTATATATCCCATGCACTACTAACATCTTTACTCTGCAGTGTTTTATTCCATGGTACAGATTTAAGCTTCTTCTTAAGCTTGTCATAATCACATGCCTTGTAGTTCTACAAATACCCCATCTTGATAGAATATTTCTCATGTTTTATAATTTCCCCAAGGCAAAACCACGTGGTCACTTTCAACAATTGGAGGCAATGTTGTCAAATTGGTTATGGATATGTCTTCTGATCCTATGACCAGGTCCAATACTCTCCTACCCCTAGTCTCCTCTATCACATGCTGCCTTAAGTAATTATTTCTCAGTAGGCGTATAAATTCTTCCATGACTGGAAGAATTTATACACCTGCCAGTCTATACTCCATAGTTGACATCCCCCATAATAATCATTTGACCTGTACTTATTGTACTAATATGTATGCATGTCTTACATACATATTTACATACATGCCTTAGTTACATCTGTTCTGGTCTCATACCATTGTTTTCTTGGCTTTCCAGTTTTTTTTACATCTGTAATTTGTCTGCTATTGCCCATTCAATTTAGATTGTCTATCCACTTTTGTTTATATTACCTAATCTATAATTGACTAGTTTCATGTTCAGATATAGTAAAATTTCTTCATTTGTTTTCTGGTCCTACATGATATAATCCACTAGTTTTTCTAAGGAATTTCATTTCTGCAGTTTGAAATCATTTTTCATTTTTTTATGGTCCATTTTTCATGTTGGAGGCTTAACGGAATGTATACAGCACTTGGAAAAGATTAAAACAGATTTCTGAATTCCTTCTGTTTGAGAGGGCTGAGTCTAAGGCTTGTTTTTCAAAAACTTAGACTCATCCCCTCTCAAACCTTAGATGATGTGTTCTCTATTTGGCTTCATGGCCCAGACACATTAGACTTCTTCCTCAGTCACCTCAATGCCTACATCCAAGAATCCAGTTTACAATGGAAAAGGAAAATAGCAATAGTTTACTCTTCCCAAGATCCCTTAGTTACATCCCTTTCTAATGGTACACTTTACTTCACTGTATATAGAAAACCTATGCACACAGGCAGATACATTCATAAACTCTACCACCACCACCTCCCAGCTCAACAATATGGCATTATTAAAACTCTAACCAAGAGAGCCCACAATCTTTGTTCCAGTGGAACTGCCCTTTCAACTGAACTCAACCACATACACAACACCTTCCTCTCCAATGGCTACAGTGATTATAGTATTAAAAAATAATCAGTTCCTCCCCCCCCCATTCCCCAGCTATCTCTTCAGAAGGAGTTCAGAAATGTCATCACCATACCCTACATCCATGGCACATCAGAAAAAATAGCCAAGACTTTAAAAAAGTACAACCTTCACACAGCATTTAAGCCCCCACCACAAACTTGCTACCCTTATCCGTTCTACCAAAGATCAGCTCCCTCCTCTCTCAGTGCCTGGAGTTTATAAAGTACCCTGTTCCTGAAAGATAGCATACTTTGGACAGACCGGTAGATCAGCAACCATCCACTTAGAACACAAGTCATACATCTGCAACCACAACTATGGTCAGTCAGGCCTGGCAGACCATGTTTTGGATACAACCCACGGGATCTCTTGGAAAAAAAAACACCGTGCTCCACCACAGTAAATTCAAAAAAGAAAGACTATTTTTAGAATCTGCAGCAGCTCTCAGAAATCAACCAAATCTAAATAAATATGGTTGCATTAAACTTCTGAAAATTTGGGAAAGATTAATCATTAGAGATCCCACCTTACCTTCTAGGCCACCTACAATTGCCCATAGAGGGTGCACCACCTAGATAGGACTTTAGAGTCATCCACATAGTTAGCTTAGTATTGCGTGGTATTCGAGTGTATGTTACATTAGTTTTTTTGTAATCCCTGAAGATGTCTCAACTGAGACGAAATATTGGAAGTATTAAATCTATTTTAATCCTTTCTGAGTGCTGTATACATTCCATTAAGCCTTAATGGAATATGATATATTCTGTTGGCTTCATCCCTTCAGTCTAGACAGTCTTTTGAAAATGACAAAAACCATGAATTTTGTTACGTCTTTCATTATTTATCAAGACAATTTTTTTAATTATGAGTAGTGTGCCATGTGACAGTAGCAAATAGTTGAGTAAAAAAAAAAAAAAGTGAATGTTTAAAAAGAAAAAAAAATTAATGCTTATGCAATTGCCCATGTGCTGGAACTTTGAAAATGGTTATAATTGGTTACAAAGTCAAGCTTGGGGAGGACTATTGAAAACCACATATTGTCACTGCAAATCATGTTCGACTTCTGTTTTAGCAATATTGCTGCTACAATATTCTTTTCTATATCTAATAGATATAGAAAAGAATTAGAGATATATTTATATCTGGTGAATTTTATAGGAGGGAAGTTTAAACCTTTCTGTACCTGGTAAGTAGGAAAAAAATAAGTATAATCATCCTTAGTAATTGGAGTGTTGTTAGCAGATGTGTGCAAGCTAGATTTTCTCTTACCAAATAGGAGTGATCGAGTGGAAGATAGATTGAAATGAAAGGATGTGGCATTATTGCTTCCACAATACCACATCCATTTTGACTATCATACAGTCAAAGCAATTTTTTGAACAATTGGAAATGCTGTATGCAGTATGCACTAAAGCAAATAAATAAATAAATGTGTAAACAATTGATTAAAGAAAGCGAACAAATAAATTACATTGTAAATGATTAGGCTATATCTGCTATGATACACTTACTGTAGTTATGGTCTGTCTGATGGTCTCAGCATAATTGCACATACTGAAAAGTCTAAATATAATAACAATAAATTCATTTCTATAACAGTAATGGTATTCCTGATATGAATTTCAGCCAAACAAGATAGCTGTGATTCTGCTCAGTTTCATTGTGGACAAGGACAATGTGTACCTAAACATTGGCGCTGTGATGGTGAAAAGGACTGTAGTAATGGAATAGATGAAAAAAACTGTGATAAAATTAGCTGTCTGGATACTCAACTTCAGTGCAGAAATGGGCAATGTCTTCCTAGTTCATGGTATTGTGATGGTGAAATAGACTGTGATGATGGATCAGATGAAGAAGGATGTGGTAAGTATACCTCATTATGAAAATTAAAATTCTATAACTCTTATTTCACTCTGCATTCTCTATACTAGTCTTGGTCAAAGCGCCATCTAAAGCACTGAATAACCAAATGCCAGCAGTTCTGTGTGGGTCATACTTATGCATTGGTAAAATTCAAATAAACTGACAGTTCTGCAAAAGCACGTTTTTTATTTTATTAAAAATAATTCAATTTTATGATTAACTTTACTTTAGGATATGTGGGCCTACAAAACCCTGTTAAATAGATTATTATTGCTTTCAGGATCATCAATCCAGTAATCCCATTTAAGGATGTTTCCTAAATAGGTGATATCTTTAAATGAAGCCACGGTTTTTCTCCCCAAGAATTATTGACCTCACTCATGTCTATAACGATGAGTTCCAGCTTTATCATCAGCTCTCCATGGAGTCAAGAGGTTTAACACAGAAGTCCCTGTCACACACATAATTATCATACTATGCTTTCAGTACATTCACCATCAAACATGACACTCTCAGGCCGTGCATTCCAATACCCACTTCTCTCTCTCTCTCTCTCTCTCTCTGGCAAAAACTTTATTGTGATGTCATCTTCTTCTCTCCTGTTTCTTCACATTCTGTGAGAAACTTCATCCACATTAATCTGGTAATAACCTCTTACCAACATCTTAACGATTGCTAAGGGAGTTGCCACTTCTAGTTTCCCGGGAGCAAAAATTAAAAATATGACAAACGCAATTGAAAACCAAAAAAGAAAAGTAAAAGAGATGGAGGTTCTGGTAGGTACTAATAATTTAAGTAGTGACAAATATTAGTATGAGAGAAGATATGAAAGGTCTGTTGGAAGAAGCGAGAAAGAAATATGAGAGAGTAAAAATTGTAGGATTACTACCCAGATATGACAGTACTGAGTTAAGGAGGTGATGATAGCAAATGATTTCATGTGCAGGCTGTGTGGAAGAAATGGATGCAGATTTTTAGATGTGTGGGATGTGTTTGATGGCAGAAAAGACTTGTATAAGAAGAAGAAGGATGGCCACTTGAATTCATTTGGCATCAGAAGCCTGGAGAAATTACTTCTTGGTATGAGACCTAATGCAGAGAATCAGGGAAACTAGATCATCAAGGGAGGAATGGGGAAAATGTGTGTGAAAGTTCAGCTATGGTATGCAAACATGATAAAGATATGAATATCTAGAAATATACTATTATTAATACAGACCAGTATTTTACAAATAAACATTTATTAAAACCTACCAGTTTCGCCAGCAAACTGTCTGGCTTTTTCAAGGTATTACGGAGATATGAAAGTAAATGCAAATTAAAAGGAACATAAAAAACGTTGTAAACCAAACTAGTATCTATGGTTACACGTTTCGCGTGACAAAGATGGCTTATTGTTCTTATTCATTATCACGCATGCGTGTTTGTTGTAGACTTGTAATGTGATTACTGGCTAGCTGTAGTTCAGATTGATTGAGAGAGAGGATCAAGTTTTTCCACGAACTGTTGAGAATTATACCCTGATTTCTGTTGAGGTTTCCGCCAGTTATTAGTACAATTGTGGCTTCCTTAAATACACGATGCCTGTAGTCGTCATCGAGATATGGCATGGAGCTGTTTTGCCAATCTATCGTGTGGTTAGACGTGCAGAAATGATGTGCTAAGCCAGAAGAAATGCTTCTGTTGTGGTTTACATCACCAACATGTTCTTTTTGTCTAATTTCTAAACTTCGTGAAGTTTGTCCAATGTCCAATGTAATAATGATATCTTTATTTTTCTTCAAGTTGAGAATTGCCTTTCTTTCATAAGGAGACGTGTTGAGAACAGGTTGTTTTGCTTTGGCTAGGATTATTGTACTTTTGAATCTAATAGTGTCTGCAACGTTTTTTTGTAGTGGATATAGGCCTTTTTCAATTCCACACATAAAATCCATTTTAGGAATGTTTTTGGGTGTAATCGCGAAATTAAAACCTTTTTGTGTCAATAAAGTCAATTTCTTATCAAATAGCAAGAATACTAAGAGCCAACAACATCAGAGTGGTCTTCAAACCAACCACCAACATCAGACAAGTTTTAGGATCTCCAAAAGATAAAGTTCCGTTCTACAAATATCCAGGAGTATATTACATTCCCTGCTCCTGTGGTCTTGCCTACATTGGACAAACTTCACGAAGTTTAGAAATTAGACAAAAAGAACATGTTGGTGATGTAAACCACAACAGAAGCATTTCTTCCGGCTTAGCACATCATTTCTGCACGTCTAACCACACGATAGATTGGCAAAACAGCTCCATGCCATATCTCGATGACGACTACAGGCATCGTGTATTTAAGGAAGCCACAATTGTACTAATAACCGGCGGAAACCTCAACAGAAATCAGGGTATAATTCTCAACAGTTCGTGGAAAAACTTGATCCTCTCTCTCAATCAATCTGAACTACAGCTAGCCAGTAATCACATTACAAGTCTACAACAAACACGCATGCGTGATAATGAATAAGAACAATAAGCCATCTTTGTCACGCGAAACGTGTAACCATAGATACTAGTTTGGTTTACAACGTTTTTTATGTTCCTTTTAATTTGCATTTACTTTCATATCTCCGTAATACCTTGAAAAAGCCAGACAGTTTGCTGGCGAAACTGGTAGGTTTTAATAAATGTTTATTTGTAAAATACTGGTCTGTATTAATAATAGTATATTTCTATCTATAAAAACGACCAAAAATGTATACCTTGAATAGATATGAATATCTTCGAACATGATTATGTATGTGGTGAAGGGGTGAAAAAATATGCTCTGGGTTCGGACCTTTTAAGTATGTCCGGAGAGGGAAAAGAGAAATTCTAGGGCAAGGCCAAATTGATTACATATCCAATCATAAGAATAGGATAGGTAGTAATTTATTATGTCTATACACAAATGCCAGGAGCATTAGAAACAAACAGGTTGAATTTGTTGCGTTATTGAATACGATGTTGCCTAAGATTGTTGGCATTAGTGAAACCTGGTATCAGAATCAGATATGGTAAGTGGAATCGAGTGTAATGGGTATACAATTTTTAGGAATGACAGAAGAGATAGGAGAGGAGAAGGAGTGCTACTAATGATATCAGATGACTTAAGTCCAGTTAGGGTAGAAACACAAGAAAACAATGGTAACAATGTCCCATGTAGCGGTGAGTTTGTGTCTATCTGGTGTGAAGTGGAGGTTAACAGAATGAAATATATGGTGGGGTGTTGCTACAGACCTGGTAGCTCAGTTGCAGGGAGACAAAGAAATGCATCGCAACTTTAGCCTTATGGGTACCAAACGAATGACCAATTTGACTAATTTTCCAGACATTGATTGGATAGAAAAGAAATCTCATGATAAGAAAGAAGACGAATTTATTGAATTGTTGCAAGACAACTTTCTCAAGCAGCATGCGAAAGAAGGAACTTGAGGTCAAAGAGTGTTGTATTTGCTCATAGCATCAGAAGAGGTCTCTGTCAAGAATATTGCTATTTTACCACCAATTGGTGACAGTGACATGCTGTACTTTCGTTGGAAGCATCTAATTGTATTGATGCCCTGATTAAAACAGGCTGAACTACAAAGCTGGAAATTATGATCAACTTAGAAGAATATTATCTTTGATCCCATGATATCAGTTACTGAATGGGAAAGATATCAGCAATGCATGAAAATCTTTGAAAAAGTGCTTAAATGAGGCAGTATCTGAATGTATCCCTAGTGTTCAAAGAATAAATAGGTTGGGAATGAAATCGATGTGCAACCTCATTAAGCAAGAGATCCACAAGAAGATGATGATGTGAAATGAATATCTTGACAATAAGAGTGAGTGGAGTTCTGAAATATATAAAGCTCAGGGCAGAAAAGTAATGAGTATTGTGAGGAAAGCTGAATCAAAGTATTAAAATAAATTGGTCATGTAAGCTAAAGACAATCCGAAAGAATTTTATCGTTATGCCACAAGCAAAAGAAAGAATGAATGTGGAAGAATACCTTTATTGCAGATGATATTCGAGCATTGGAAGCTAATGAGATTGTTCAGTTAATGAGTGCTCACGTTGTTAAGGTATATCAACCAGGTGTGTATATAACATGGTGCACAGTGCTATTGCTACATTGGATGAAGAGTTAGAGATTCATGAAAATGAGGTTGAAGAGCTTTGCACATTGTACAATGGATGATGTTTCCATTGTACAATCTGAATATATGCTGTGTATGCACATATCTCCCTTATCTAACACTTTTGTTACCTTGTTATAATAAGGAAGTAGATTACAAAAACATTATCTTCCTTTAGCAAATGACAATGAAGAGAATGTTGCTGTTGCTCAAATCATTCTGAATATTGGTCCTCACTAATATTCAGAATGATTTGAGTTGGTCCTCACTAATTGGTCCTCACTTTAAACAACTCCATACATCCAGATTGGACTATGATTTCAGCCATTATCTTACTTCTTTTATGAAGTGGAACAAGTTTGTCCTCTTTTTGCTCATTTTGGAACATTTCCTCAAAACATGTGATGATATGTCAACAAGCTGTATAGCTTTATGAACATCAAATTTACTCATTTCCCCACATATAGACATCATTATTTTCTATATACATCATAACCATGGCTCAAGCTGGTATAAAAGAAGGAAGGCCTTAGTCTTGCAATCTTCACAGACAAACATTAACAGTAAATGGGCTGTTAAAGTCACTGAGCTCTTCAGCTTGTACTGAAGAGCTCAGTGACTTTCAACAGCACTGTCATAGGATGTCACTTTTGCAATAACTCAGTTTGGGAAATATCTTCCCTGCCTGCAGCTGCCCTGATCAATTATAACTGATGTTATTGTAAAGTGGAAATGCCTGAAACAACAACAGCACTATTGCAACTTGTTAACTACATAAAATCTGTGAGATTATCATGTGCTGAAGCATGTGGTACAAAAAATCACCTGTCAGTTGAAATGCTTGCCACCAACTTTCAAAATGCCTCTACAAGGAATGCCTGCACTACAGCCTTACATTGAGCACTGAAGACCATGGGCTTCCATGACCATACAGCCACACATAAGCCTAACATCAGCCAGAGCAACTTTAAGTGGCAGGTGGAGTGGTGACTGCCATTGGACTCTGGAGCAGTGGAAATGTTCTCTGGAGATAATGAATCACACTTTGCCATCTGGCAGTCCAATAATGAGTCTGGGCTTGGCAGATGCCAGGAAAATGCTACCTGCCTGAATGTGTTGTGCTAACTGTGAAGTTTTTGCAGGCGGCATCAGTGTCTGAGGCTATTTATCATGGTTTGGGCCAGACCTCTTAGTTCTGTTGATGGGAAATCTTAATACTGCAGACTACAATGATATTCCAGATAATTCTGTGCTTCCAAACATTCTGGTAAACAGTTCAGTGAAGGCTCCTTTCTTGCATCAACATGACAATGCCCTCATCCATAAAACATGGATTGGAGGCATTGACACAGATGTTCAATGGGAATGTCAATTGCAAGCCAAACTGAATCACCTGACATTAGTGACTGACCTCACTAATGCTCTTCTGGAAGAATGGAGGAGAGTTAGTGCAACAACATAACAAAATGTTGTGGAAAGCCTTCCCAGAAGATTGAAAATGATTATAGTAGCATAGGATAGACCAACTCCATATTAATGCCTTTCATATGAAACTGAGAGTTACGACAATCAGGTGTCTGGATATTTGTGATCAGATAGTGTACTCCTATTTGTTAAAAATATCTCTAATTCCATATGTAACTTTTTATATAACTTATTAAAAATAATCACTTGCCATTTCTGTCTCTCAGTATGATCTGTATTTTCAAAGGTAAAACAAAGTGCCAAGCTGGAGAATTTCTTTGTGATAACCATTTATGTATTGATGAAGTAATGGTTTGTAATCAAAAAGTTGACTGTGTTGATGGATCAGATGAAGAAAATTGCAGTAGGTATTCTTAATTTGTGTATATAAATGATAGTTTCAGTTATATGTTTTTTTAACTCATTTAATTATTTGGTTTAGCTTATAGAACAAAATAACCGAGTAATAATGCTTGAAAATAAAGTAGCAAGTAGTTTTTGGTTTCACAAATCAGCAACTTCACTATTTCACTTTTATAATTAAAGGTGTTATAGTCAAATTGGTATCAAGTATTTACTGATGAGTATATATACCATTTTCCTACAGTTAGGTATGTGAACCCATAAAGGCATGAAATAATACTGAATAAAACTTTAATAATGTTACATATAATGTTGAATCAAAGTATAGTATATTAAAGAAAGAAAGTCCAACAGCCCCATTGATCAAGATGTCAAGTCCACTGTTCATCAGAGGCTCGGGATCACATTGCTGTGTGAGTGAGTGAGTATATGAGATTATCATAAATTTTCAAATAAATTTAGTTTAATCCTTTATCCAAGTATGAGCAAACAAAGTTTGCACCTGAAAGTATCTTCAGGACTGGGGTAAGGTGGTACAACACCAGGGCACTCCTTGCAAAGGTGGAGCAAGCTACCAACACTCCTATCTCAGTATCTCCCATAATGCAAAGCACATCTCCTTGTGGATATGTCTAATGTTAATGCATTAAGGGAAGGGCTACAACCTAGACTAGTTTCGACCTTTATTGAGGTCTCTTCAGTGGGAGCCAGGCCCAAGTGGAGATACCAGGCAGAAGAATTAGCAGGTCATCTCTACCTATAGGAGTTGCCAAATGGTGTGCCACCCTTTTTTAATAAATTACTCTGGATTTAGAGAAAGATGTTAAAAGTTTATTTTTCACTTAGTAAGAGTATAATAAATTTAGTTTAATCCTTTATCCAAGTGTGAGCAAACAAAGTTTGCACCTGAAAGTATCTTCAGGACTGGGGTAAGGTCTCCACTTGGGCCTGGCTCCTACTGAAGAGACCTCATTAAAGGTCGAAACTAGTCTGGGTTGTGGCCTTAATGCATTAACATTAGACATATCCGCAAGGAGATGTGTTTTGCATTATGGGAGATACTGAGATAGGCGTGTTGGTAGCTTGCTCCACCTTTGCAAGGAGTGCCTGGTGTTGTACCACCTTACCCCAGTCCGGAAGATACTTTCAGGTGCAAACTTTGTTTGCTCACACTTGGATAAAGGATTAAACTAAATTTATTATACTCTTACCAAGTGAAAAATAAACTTTTAACATATTGTTTCTGTTTACATAATTATGCAGGATCTCTACATTGCTTTGATTAACTAGTACTTGCCCACTTTGCATCATCTGCAACCAACTGAAGATTGACCCTTTAAATATCTAAATCTGAGACCAGTGTCTGTGTTGGTTGTGCTGCTGTATTTTCAGACTTTATCATACCCACTCAGATCTCGGTTCGTTGTAGTAATTATACATCAGAGTTGCATGCAGTTCAGCTTGTGCTTATGCATATAAAAGAAAACTGTTACCAAAAGTGTATGATTTACACAGACTGTCTCACGTCTTGTGTACAATCCACATCCAGCGCTTTGTGAGGTAGGTTCTGCAGGTTTTGTGTTAATTGTGAAGGGCTGTAATTGTGATATTCAGCTGTGCTGGATTCCCAGTTAGATTAAAATTGAGGGAGATGAGGCTACTGGATCAGCTATATTTTTTCTCTATTTGTCAGTCCCATATACAGACAGTTTATAAGATCAAATCTAAATAGCCCAGTGGCAGTCATCATGGCAGGAAATGCTGACAAATAAATTACATCACATTAAGCCTGAAATTAGTATTGGCAGTCTAGCAAACATAGAAACATAAGAGAGGAAGATAAGAGTTCTCCTCTGTTTGTCCCACCTATAAACTAGCAAAACACTTGGTATCCAAACTCAAAAAACATGTTGCAAGACATCGTCTTACATAAAAAAAAACAAAAAAAAACTCCACACTCTTTAAAAAGTGTGTGGAGTTTTTTGAAAATTTTGTATAGTGCTTTTAAGCACCACAAAATCTTCAATTAGAGGAGAATGACTGCTTATCAAATGTTCCAGTAGACAATCTGCTATCGTCATGTTCAAAATTTATCCCCTTGACATTTGTAAACTCTTTAAGCACTGCCTTAAATCAGGTTATTTTAGCTGGAACAGCTAAAATACCCTGATTTAAGGCAGTGCTTAAACAAATTGAACAAATTGAAGGTGTTACAACAGGTTTCTCACTTTCACCTCCCCATTCTGAACTGATCATTGGAATCATTTGAATCTTCAGAAGCCCAAAGTGTGGTTTAGGTATGTAGATGATGTCTACATACCTAAACCACACTTTGGCTGCATGGCCCACAGGCTCTGTTGTCTAACTTTGTATATCTACTCAATAATATTCATCCTCAAATTAGTTTCACTGTGGAAGAAGTAAAAGGAGCTCTTGTATTCTTGGATACTTTAGTTACAAGTCAAGGAGATGGTCATAAGCCCCCCCCCCCCACACACACACACAGGAAGATACCTTAATGCCATTTCATACCACCATCCTGCCCAGAAGCTTGGAATTTTCAAAATCTTAGCCTCCAGGGCAGAGCAAATTTCATCCTAACAACAAACACTGCACTTGGAACAACAGGCTTCACTCGCATTCTTCCAACAAAATGGATACAACAAAAAAAATTCTGGCCAAACTCTTAAAATAGAACAAATCCCCTCCCCCCCCCAAAAAAAAAAAATATACGTACACTATCTTTATCCTACATCAAAGGCACAACAGATAAATTGGACTCCCTCCTGAAACGACACAGAATCAGAACTGTATACAAACCTCTAAACAAAATCTCTAACACATATTAAGGATTTCCTAGATCCTTTCTGGTTCCCGCATTCTACAGAATCCTGTGCCATTGTGGAACTCAATATTTTGGACAGACAGGACAAACTACTTTGGTCAGGGAAAAAAAACAAAGCAAAAAAATACATCTGGAATGGAGAACCAAAAAACAGACTATGTCAATATGCCATGGAGAAAGACCACTTCATAAGATGGAAGAAAGCCAGGCTACTTTACAAATCCTGTTTTAAATCAGAGAGACTGTTCTGAAAGTAGCACAAGTTCTACAGAACTCATTTAACTGCAACAGAATAGATAGTATGATTTTAAACAGATTTTGGCACACAGCCCTATCTGCCCTTCCACATTAACAGGAATCTCCATGAAGAACACCACTGTTGCTCTCCATGCACAAGACTGTCCTTGTTATCGAGGTCATTTTAGTTTCTGTCTTTACTGAGTATGTAGTGTTAAATTGCCTCTGCTAATGCTAAATTAATTAATACCTGGTGGTGAGTTATCCCCGATGAGTGGTAAGACAGTGGAGTAACTGGCAGTGAGTGGTAAGACAGTGGATGTACAAGGTAGTGAAAATGTGATTGGTATAAATGCCAGTGAGAAAGCAATTGATTAGATTAGATGAAAGTGGAGTTTAGTGCTAAAGATAAGGTAAGGGATCAAACATATGAGGAATGAACTGATGAGAATTAGATTTACACAAAAATGTGAGGAAGAATGGGATGAAAGATGGCATTTTGAAAGAGATGCTAAATGATTTGAGAGTAGCCTATGGGGATTCAGTGATTGTTTTCTCAGAGAATGAATCAGTAGACTGACTAAGCGAGCAAAAGAGTTGGTAGTAGTAGCTGGCACAAATGATTTTGGTTGATTTAAAGAGAATGTAAGGATCAGTAGTGACTGGTGAAAATTTTAAGTGGGGGTGCTGCATATACAAAAAAAAACTTCTTTTTTCCTAATTAGTAACGAATTTATTAATAAATAAATTTACATATTAAAAATTGCTTTATTAAAAATATTTCATCCTTACCACGAACCAACACCAATAATAAAAATTTCGTATCAATAGCAATGACAAGCACAAACGAATATCGGCGTTAGATCGCAGTGCATTTGTTTCAAATGATAATTGAAAAAATATAATTCTTTTCATATTTTCAACAGTGACACTCATCATAATTCAGCCTTGTATCTATAATAAATAAATAATTATATGCTATTTTAACAAAATAAAATAAGATTGACAAAAAATAGTTCACCACGCACACGCACCAATAATAAATGTTTCATATTTCACAATAATAATGTGCATATGGATACTAAATATGGACACTCACTGCTGCTTGGGAAGTGTGGGAATGACGTAACATGCAATGACAAGTGCAAACGAATATCAGCGTTAGATCGCATTGCATCTGTTTCGTAATCTAAGGCATTAATTGAACAATTCCAATTATTAACTATTCAATCAATGTCAAAACATAAGCTGTAACCTTTAGCATGTTGTATAGCATTTATATAATGTTGTAAGCATTGTTATTATTTATAAACCAAAACAAAATTTAAATTTTTAATTTTTTCTATGGGGGGGGGGGTGCTTATGTATGGGCCACCACTGGTAAGGATGGATGTAAGAAGGCTGTTAAGGAGAGTGAAAGATAACTGTGTGATAGGTAAGGCAGTCAGTGTGTTGAGGAGCAAGGATCATGAATGGGATGCTAGCAGAGTTGTGTAAAGAGAAAGAAATTCATTTTGTCAATGTGTGGGATGAATTTCAGGGATGGAGGGAGCTTTATAAAAGAGATAGGCTACATTTAAATGGATTTGGTGTGAGTCAGTTGGAGGAGCTGTTGCTGCAAGAGAGAGAGTAATGACTGAAGTGAATGCAAGACCTGAGGAATCCAGAGATGATAGAGGGGATATGAACAGCAGGAAAGTGGATAGGACAGCTTGTAAATGAAAAAGTGAATGGCATGAGTGAAGAGAATGCGAGAGAAGGAACATAAGATGGACTAGTAAATGGGAGCGAGATACTGTATAAAAAATGTATATGATTGTTTCAGAAGTGGATGTGTTAGTGTGTGAGAAAGGATTAAGACAGCCAAGGTTATTAGAGTAACATTTAGGTTTAGGGAGAGATGTAATATCAGTGACAATAGAGAAGAATGGCTTGAGGAAATATGGTGGAGTCATGTTGGAGAAGTGGAGTCAGTGCGATTTGTTATAGAAACAGAAATGAGCTAGTGTGTTTATGAATGCTAGAAGTATTTGATATAAGGTAAATGAAATGTAGCATTGATGGTTTGTCCCAGAATTGGTGGAATAAGTGAGACAAGGTTGAACAAATATTACATTCTGACAGGAATAGAGATGGAAGAATATGTATTCTTTTGGGAATACAGGGCAGAAAGGGAAGAGGAGTGCTGTTGATGATGGCAGAGGAGTTGTGCCCATCTGGGTGGAGATGCAGGGAGCAAATAGCGACATAAGTTTCTCATCCTTATATCCTTATCCCTCTTCTCCTACAAAATGCCTCTTCTCATGTTTCTTACTTTCTCATCCTTTCCATATTCCTTAGTCATTTTATGAATTCACATTCCATTCACTTTTTTGCTCAACACCATTCTCTCAAATAAACTCATCATTATTTCTCTCTCTCTGCCAAGTGGTTGCGTATCTGCTCTCCAGCCAAGAGGCTCCTGGTTTGAATCCCACTAAGGGTATGGATGTTTGTGATTGTCCTAACCAATTACCATATGTACTGCTGTGATCAGTGTCCTGGCACAGTATGACCCTTGAAGTCTTTGCACCCCATAAAAAAAAAACAAATCGATCAATCTCTCTCTCTCTCTCTCTCTCTCTCACACACACACACACACACACACACATCCAGCTTTCCCTTGAATTTATTATATGCATTTCATAAACTCCACACCTTGTTGGCTTACACAGCTCAGGCATGATACTGCTTATTGTATTATGGGAATGAAAATGACAATCATTCAGATAAAAGAACAGTAAAATATTGGCCATTTTATTAAATTACTACTATATTTCGCTGTCTTATTGTTAAAACTATTAGATTTCACTGTCCCTCAAGAAGGTGAAGCTGAAGTGAGGTGAAGATTTGACCTGAACATACTTGCTGAGAGAGATGGGAAAGTTATGAGAGCTGTGAGCCAGCCTCTTACCTTTTGTTTCAATTATTAGAACAATCAGTAATGACTATTTTTATAGCAAAACTATAAATATTTTACTTTACCAAAGCATATTTCTAAATTTTTTGTTTTTTGTTTTAGAATATGATGAAAGAGCATGCATTCCTGGCCTTTTCCAGTGTGAAGAAGGTTTATGTATATATGAAAATGACATTTGTGATGGATTTGAAGACTGTTATGGTGGAGAAGATGAGGTAAACTGTAGTAAGTATATTATGCTTTATCATACTTAGTTGTTTTAATCTTTAAGAGATTATAAACTGACATCCTAAAATTGAAATATTGAATTAATCTAGAATAAATACCCCATTTTGTTTTGTTTGTATACATCTCCTCACAGGAGAGTTGTCAAGCATGCAAAGAGAATAAATTGTATAGTATTAATGTCAGACATGGAGAGAGCATAGAGCCACTGAATTCAGTGGACAGTCATGGCCAAATAACTAAGCTTTTTAGAAACTTAATCCTCCAATAAGGTGGTTATTGTCACTTACATAACTTTTAATCCTTTACAATTATATTTACTAAAATAAAGAGCCAAAAGGCTTCATTTCAGTGATGCAAAATTATATAAATCAAGTGGATATTAAATCCAACATCATTTCAAAGCTGAATACAGAAACTTGTTTACGAAAAATACACCTCTCCAACACTTCAAGTTCCTTAGTATTGAAAGAGTTTTTGCTCTCTTAAGGTTTCTGCTTGGTCTCTGATGAAAACCAACCAGTTTGAAACAGCTGTCAGGCCAGTGAAACCTTATCAAAATGGACCAATAGAGGCAAATATATGGATACTTAGGCAAAGCGATCATGTCTCCTATAAGGTTGCTCAATTTCATATGAAACTTTTATGATTTCTGTATTCGACTTTGAAATAATGTTGGATTTAATAGCCACTTGATTTGTATGACTTTACAGTTATATGTATTCTCTGCCAGTTTGTGTTGCAATGTCAAATTTTCCCTGTGAAAATTTGACATTGCTGCCAGGAAAAACCAAGTTTTTCCTAGCAGCAACTTGCTATTATTATTGGAGGCACCATCTCCAATAATATATCCCCACCAACAGTAAATTTTACATGCCATCTTTGTTTTCCAAATTTTAAAACCTTACATTTTGCAAAATTGAACTGGCATCCCCAATTTTGTACCCATTCACTCAGTCTATTCAAGTCTTCTTGTAAGGCCACAACATCTGCTCTACTCCTCAAAGTTCATCACAACTTTGCATCATCTGCAAAAAACTGCATATCTCTATTTAAATCTTCCCATATGTCATTAACATAAACTATACCACACACAAACCATAACCAGCATTGGCCTTAAAACTGACTCCTGAGGCACACTACTAGGGACTTTCCTCTCCTGGAATATTGCTCTCCCATACACAACTTATTGATACCTATTAGACAGCCAGTCTCTAATCCAATGCAGTAGTCTAATATCCAAGTACATCTGCTCTAGTTTGACTATCAACTTATGCAGTAATCTATCAAAAGCATCTTTACAAAGTCAAAGTATACTACTGTGCAAACATCTCCCATGTCCTAATGCTGTGATCACCTTATTGTGATAAGTAAGTAGATTACTGAAACATGACTTCCCTTTAGCAAATCCATGATGTCCATCGAAGATAATACCATTGTGTCAACCCAATTCTTGATCCTGATTCTCATCACCCTTTCCAACACTTTAATCACTACACCTGCTTGAATTCTGTTACCTCCTTTATGAAGTGGTATAGTCTTGTCTTCCTTCCACTCTTTTGAAACTTAGCCCAGTGTAAGATTCATGTTAAACAAATATATCAAGGCAGATGTCAACTCCCTGGCACATTCATTCAAAATCTTCTTTCTTCTAATTCTTCTTCTCTCTTCCATCATCTATGTGGATGATGATGAGGCCAAATGAACTCTTTCCACTTTTGTCTGTCCCTGGAGAGTCCGAACATTTATGTCCAGTTTGGTGTCACTTGTTGTAATTTGATTTTCAGATCCCCTTTTATTTTGTCTATCCATCTAATTCTGTCCACCCTTTGGATCTTTTACCTTTCATCGTTGTATACAGGGCATTAGTTGGTAATCTTTCTGTTCCTATTCTGGTCACATCGCCAAACCACTGTAGCCTTCTTTTCTTCTTTCATTCAAAATATGTGGTGATATATCATCAAGTCCCATAACCTTATTCATATCAAGTTTGCTTAATTCCACATATACCTCTTCTTCACTCAGTCAACTCTTCGTGATGTCAAATTCACAAGGATGGATAAAAATTATAGATTGGTAACCTTTGTGAAGGATTTAGGCAAGGTATTGAATAAGCAGTTCATGGCATCATGAACAGTTTGAGTGAAGAAGATATGGTGGGAGCAGAAGGTAATGAAAAGTAAACTTAATATAAATAAAGCAGTAGGACTTGATGTCAGTGCACGTCTTAAGAGAATGTTCTAGAAGAGTTAATAGCTGCTATGACATACCTGTTTAACATGAGTCTTGCAACATGTCAAGGCTAGCAGAAGTCAAAAGAGGATATAATTGTTCCTCTTCAAAAGGAGCAATAAGACTACAAATTGTTGGCCATTCTGTGAATCTCTAGTTGTGTTTAAGCTTTAGGACAAGTTAGTGAGGACTAGGAGGCAGAACTGGGTTGATAACAGTAGTATTTTCTGTGATGATCAGCACAGTGTTGATTAAAGGAAGAACATGTTTTACAAATCTACTTATGTACTACAATAAGGTAATGAATATGAACAATGGTATATTTAGATTTTGCAAAAGTCTTTGATAGATTTTCAGTTGACAACTAAATTTTAATGGATGATACTTTATTAGTGAGTTCGATTAATAATTGGACAGATGATTAAATGTTAGATAAGTCTCAACAAGTTCTCAATGGAACAGCAGTATCCTGAAAGAGAAATTCACTAGTGGTGTGCCTAGGAATTGTTGGGACCATTATTTTCAATTATGTGTTAATGGTATTGGGACAGACTTAACTGGAGATATGCATCTGTTTGCTGATGATGCAAAGTTGGGAAGAACTATGAGGAGTGGAAGAGAATAATAGATCTTGGAGCACAGGCTAACAAGGACCTGAAGGTTATAGTCCACATTGCTGAAGTTGTAAAATTATCAGATTGGATTATAGCAATGATGAGAAAGACCTGGACATTGTGTTCATGTGTCTCATTTTTGAATGGGACAGTCCTATTTGCACAAAAATTGTCCTGGTGTCTCCAGACATGCTTTCAGGATGCCATATGTGCCATTTTTCAATATTTGATTTCAGAGATGAAGTGGTTTTATGTAACATTCATAAAACAAATAATAGTTGTGGAAATAAAAAGTGTTATTATATATTCTTATAACTTGTAAGTCATCTGTGGATTTATTTCTATTATCAAAATGTTAGGCTGTTTTTTCATTTTATTTAATTTGATATTGCTTTTGTGCATAACAATAAACAGTGCAGTTTTTTATTGTCATGGTGCCAATTGACTTTAAAGTATTGTTGTGAAAATTTAATGTTCATATTTATATTCTAAGGGTTGTACAACTGAAATTGTTTTGAAACTTTGTTGATGAAGAATATAGAACTATATTAGGACATAGCATAACATGTTGTAAACAAAATTTTTTGTTGTTGTTGTTAAAGATTTAAATAATTTTCTTCCATCAATAAATGACCACCAACCATATTAACTTTTTTTTTTAAAAAATCCACTTTCACTTATACATTTCTAACAGAATCAGCATAAACACCTTTAATCTACAGTGCGGAAAGTTGAAAGATGGTGCATTGACATTTGAAGTAAGAGCTGAGATTGAAATTTTAGCAGACCAAAGCATGTAAACAAAATAAAGAATTCTATAATACAGTAATAGAACACATACAAGAAAAGGTTCATCCTTTTGAACAGTCAAATTCATCCTTTTTGCATGAATTTAACTGTATAAAAGGATGAACCCATGTCTTGGTCAGCATTAAATAAAACTGTAAAATGGAAAAACATCATCACTAACTTAAAAAAAAAAAATAATAAAATCAGCTAACACCTTTTTATTCCCGTATACGGGGAGTAGGTGAGGCCATTTAGCCCTATCTAACATGGAGACTGAGTGGGCAGTTCAATCTCCACTGGTACCAATCAGAGATAGATGGCCCAAGGCTATCACTAATTAAGCAGTACACAGTGAAGAGAGATGGCTCAAATTTGCCGCCATCTCGTGGTCCCTAACACAATATATTTAATGTCTGAAATAATGTGGGTTCTACGGTCGATTTTCTGGAGTTTACAGGACGAAAAACCCGAGTTTCCGGGAGGAAAAACCCGCTTGCCTGAGCCAGAGATCGAATCACTAACTTGACCATTATAAATTCAGTGTTCACATTAGCACAAGTCATTAACTATAATAAATTTAGTTTAATCCTTTATCCAAGTGTGAGCAAACAAAGTTTGCGCCTGAAAGATATCTTCACGACTGGGGTAAGGTAGTACAACACCAGGCAACTCGTAGCAAAGGTGGCCAAGCTACCATCACTCCTATCTCAGTATACCCCATAATGCAAAACACATCTCCTTGCACATATGTATTAAGGGAAGGGCCACTACCCATACCAGTTTCGACTTTTATTGAGGTCTCATCAGTGGGAGCCAGGCCCTGAAGTGGAGATACCAGGCAGAAGCAATGGAGAGGTCATCTTTACCTATAGGAGTTGCCATAAGGTGTGCCACCTTATTATTAAAATTACTCTGGATTTAGAGAATGATGTTGAAAGTTTATTTTGCACTTGCATTATGGGAGATACTGAGATAGGAGTAATGGTAGCTTGGCCACCTTTGCTATGAGTTGCCTGGCAGTCCTGAAGATATTTTCAGGCACAAACTTTGTTTGCTCACACTTGGATAAAGGATTAAACTAAATTTATTATAGTCTAACCAAGTGCAAAATAAACTTTCAAAGTCATTAACTAATATTATTTAATAATTCTACTACCTGAAAAAATTATACTGAAGCAAAAATTAGGCATAGATGAAAAGAAAATTTCTAACCTTTTCATAATGAAACCATATCTTTTGAGAATGTGAAAACCATTGTTGAATTTATTTTGATATCTGATCTGGATCCTTTGTTTCAGTAGAAAGAGTTTTCTCTTTTATGAATTTATTGTGGAGTAAGGAGAAAAATTGCATATTGACACAGTAAAATCAATGATAATTATAAGAAATAAAAAATAAATATCCCTATGTCAAAAGAATGAAGTCCAATGATTTCATGAGTTTGTGCATAAAGAAAAAAAAATTATACACATTCTTTCAAAATGTGTATATGAGAGAAGAACATGCTGGCTTCAACAAAATTCCAAGAAACCAGCTTGAGAATTCAGGCATGACAATCAGCTAAATTTTGAGGTAATTTTAATGTATTTTACTTTGAATTTTACTTTATTATTATTTAAAAAAAAAGCCAATTTAATTTTTTTTGTTTTATTTACTATTTACTAATTTAACCCTTAATTACTTATTATTACTATTATTTAACTGCTAGTGAAGAAGGATGCCTTATTAAATATCTAATTTTGTTCTAATATGCATTAATGATTTTTTAGTCAAAATAATGAATTTTAGTTGTCAAAAATATCTTTGGAATTGTGAAACCTGCCCCATTTTTTTTGTTTTTTTTAAATTATGGACACTGTACTTATGACATGCAGAAGCAAGGAAGTTATGATTCCATTGTATAAGGCCTTAATCAGTCTTCCTCTAATTATTGCATGTATGTTTGGTTGCCTAGTTTCATGGAGATGAGGATATATTGGAAAGGATCAAGAGAAGTCTGACTAAGGTGATTTTAATTTCTATGGAATCTGAGGTATGAGAATAGATTGAGGGAGTGCCATTCGCAGAGTCCTGTGAATAGGAAGAGGGACATGATTTAAATCAATTATATTTGTTTGTATGTCAGAATACTTTCACATCCTCATAACAGTGATATTTCCCACCCTATTTGTTTTTGAATGGGGATGTCAATATAATGTTGCTAAGCGTAGCATGTTTTTTTGCACTTGATAATGAAAATGGAATGGAATGCAATACATTATGTTGATAGAACCGAATCCAAGGTGTTGGCAGAGACAAGAAGTTTAGAGGTTTGGGGGAAATCATCCAAACAATTGCAACCCAATTGAGAAGTCTCTCTCTCTCTCTCAAAACATTAAGTCTTTTTCAACAAATGCCATACATCATGCAACATTTCATTTCAAGAATGTATTATCTTACACAGGAAAATGGCTTACATGTAATACAACTAGTACACTGAACTAAAATTTGAGTTTATTTAATCATTTTTAGCCTTCCTGAAATGAGGCATATACAGCAAAATAAACATGAACCATATAAATCTAAAGAAGAAAAAAATACTTCAGTGAAAGTGCAGTGCATTCAAGTTACTAATTGTTACTAGTAGGAACAGTTTAGCACAGATTCAAAATGAGATTGTTCATTAAAAACAGCAATATTATTCTGTCTGCCGAATAATGATCTATGGAATATTCTGCACTTTGTTGACAACTCAGTTAGCCATGTTTTTAATGTGAATAAAGCCAAACTCATGGTGATATGTCATCAAATTCTATTGCCTTATTGACATCTTGTTTACTTAATTCCTCATATACCTCTTGCTTACTCATGACCAAGCCAACGTCTCCTATTTCCAATACACTTGCACTTCTTACCACAATTACCTCTGCAACAATTACCAATCCATCTTCATCTGTTAACATCATTTTACCATAAATATTCTTCCTTGTACTTGCCACATATCAGTAAAAGTATCTAAGATTTTTCTTGGCCTGATTTGCAAATTGCTGTTTATACTGAACTTTGCTGTTCTTACTTTTTATTTTTATTATTATTATTATTCAGGCCTCCATGGAGTCAAAAGACTCATCGTGGGAGGTCCTTCCTAAGAACATAAAGTCTGTCAATACTCATCGAGGGGAGGTCCCCCCCCTAAGAAACACAAAGTCTATCATACCACTCCTTAAACTCATTGACTGTTCTCACTCTCACCACTCCATCAGCAATGCATTCCACGATTCAACCACCCTCCATGCAAAGAAACCACTCCTCACCCTCTTGCTCACAGTTTCCTTTCGTAACTTCCGGGGATGGCCTCTTGTCATCACTCCTTCCCGCTGTTCACCCAAGCGAAAGAACTCCCCAGTGTCAACCGTGTAACCACCTCTCAACAGTTTAAAAGTCTCAATCATATCACTTCTCCTTCTTCTATCCACCAAACTCTGCAGTCCACATTCCCTCAGCCAATCCTCATAACCAAAATTGTACAGTCCTGAAACCATCTTTGTCATCTGTCTTTGTACCCTTTCCACAGTTAATTTATCCCCTTCAAATCCTGGAGACCAAATCTGAGAACAATAGTCTAAGTGTGGTCTGATCAGAGACTTATATAACAGAATGATAACCCTTACTTGAGTCATATTCATAGTCTGTTCTTTACAGTATGAAAGACCAAAAGGTTTTCATAAATAGTCTTCATATATGTTTATTTCATTATTTATTTATTTATTTTTCATGTTCTAGAATTTCTATGCCAATGCAAAAGATGGAGAGATTTGTGTCTAGGCTAATTCTGAATTTTATTTATATTATTGATAAGGTAATCATAATGTTTCTAATGGTTTAACATTTAAATTTTATTTCACTTTTATCCTCATACTTAATTGTCATTGAAACTGTTTTTAATTGTATACAACAGCAAATAGAGAATGTAAGTGGACAGAATTCTATTGTGTTGGTAACCCTCGCTGTATTCCACAGAACTGGTTGTGTGATGGAATAAATGACTGTGGTGATTACAGTGATGAAACACTTCCTCAGTGCAACTTTACTGCAATAACTACACCAAGCACTACAAAAATAAGTAAGTAAATTGCAGATTTATGCTCTCTAATAAGATGAAATTCCATTTTAAATTATGAAGTAGCATTTGTGCCATTGGATGATTGTGAAAAACTGCTCAATTTTACAACTTTTTAATTATTGCTTAAAAAAAAGTTTTTTTATACTGATAATCCAATAACTAATGCAAAATATTGTTTGAATTTTGAAAAACTGATTTCAGTAATGTTGGAGGACAAAAATTGGTAATAGTAGTAGGGACAAAGGACTTGACTGGAAACAAGGAGAATGTAAGATTGGCTATCAGGAGGTTGTTGAGAAGGATAAAAGATAATGTGATAGGAAAGGTAGTTAATGAGTTGCCTAAGTATGACAGTGGGAAGATGATCTGGAAACCAAGGATTATTAATGATATGTTAGCAGAAATGTGTGAAGAAAAAGGAGTGCAGTTTGTTAATGTGTGGAATGAGTTTGAAGGAAGAATTGAACTGTATAAGAGTAATGGACTGTATTTGAATAATTTTGGCATGAGTCATTTGGAGAGACTACTGCTGAGTGGTGTTTATTAATGAAGAAGTGGTAGCATGAGTGTAGAGAATGAGAGAACAAGTGTGCAAGACAAACAGGGAGACTCGAGGTGGACAGGAAAAACACAGCGTGAGAAAGGTTGATACTCCAAGAGGATGTAGATGCATGTGCAGACAAAGAGGGAAGGGGATGTAGGAAAAACAGTTGAAATTGAAGAAGATTCTGGGATGAGTAAGGAGAAAAAGAAATGGCTCAAGGAAAGTATATAGAACTAACATCTAATAAGTGGAATCGGTGAAATTGTTATAGATTCAGGAATCAGCTATTATGATTGTATACGAATGCTAGAAGTATCAGAATCAAGGGGGAAAAAATAAAACTGGTTGCAATGATTGAGTTTGTTTTCACCCAAAAATTGTTGGAATAAGTGAGACATGATTGGATGGGGATGGCATCATACCTTTTCATCTCCAGGAATAGAGATGGAAAGGTATGATGTATTTCATGAAGATAGAAAGGGTGAAAAGGGAGGAGTGCTATTAATGATAGAAAAAGAGTTATGTCCATACAAGATAGAGATTCAAGGGGGAAATAGTGATAGCGGTTTTGACGCAGTATGGTGTGAGACAGAGATGAACAGGATGAAATACTTTATTGGATGTTGCTATGGACCTAATAATATAGAGGGTAGTAACCAGTAGAAAAGTAAAAACCAGTAGTAACCAATGAGAAAAGGGTGATCATTATGGGTGATTTTAATGACAACAATCAAGATTGGGATTACGAGATAGCAACTGGAAGTAAAGTATATAACCTTCGGGCAGTATGTGACATAGGGCATATGATGATTGAGGGTCTTGGATTCGATCATCTTATCAGAGAATTTTATTATAAATGAGGTATCAAATCACCCTCTAGTTGGGGAGAGTGATTATGTGGGTGGTTGCCAATGATGTGAGGACTTCTGTGAGGAAAAGGTATATGTGGAGGCAGCTTGCAGCTGTAGCATGGAATGAGGAGTTGGTTGGTTGATTTCAAGAACTATCTAGTAGAAGTAATGTTTAAATGTATTCCAAAGGTAAGAAGGTTAAATAAGTTACGTGTGTTGAGGCTTAAGTGCTGTGAAGACAAAGGATTAAAACAGACTTTAATACTTCCAATATTTCGTCTCAGTCACTGAGACATTTTCAGGGATTACAAAAAAACTAATGTAATATACACAATACAGCTAACCACGATTCTTTGATTCCAAAGAATCAAAAATGAATGGTGGTTGTATCCAAAACATGATCTGCCAGGCTTGACTGACCATAGTCATGGTTGCAGATGTATGACTTGTGTTCTTCTAAGCAGATGGTTGCTGATCTACCTGTTTGTCCAAAGTACGCCAGCTTACAGGACTAGGGTACTTTCTGTATACATTCTGCTGTATACATTCCATTAAGCCTCCAACATGGGGTTAAATAAGGTAGGTGTGAAATGGATTATTGAAGAGATCAAGCATGCAATACAGAGAAAAAAGGCATTATGGAGGCAACATAAGGGGAGTGGTAATAATCATTTCCATGAGAAATGCAAAGAAAGGCAAGAAGGGTGACTCAGTTGATAAGGATAGCAAAATTTCAGAATGAGTTAGCTAATGAAGCCGAAAAGAAAAAACTCCTGAGAAATTCTTTTGATATGTAGCCAAAAAAATATAAGAATAATTATGGTAGGATGTCATTAATTGGAGAAAATAGTATAAGGAAACCTTTAGTTGAGATATTTAATGATCAGTTCATAAAGGTCTTTCATCCTTGTGATGTGGCATCATGGAGAGTTTGAGAGCAGTGGATGATGAGGAGGAGAAACTCACTGTAAGTGAGAAAGAGGTATGTGGGGAATTAAGCAAACTTGACATTAATAAGGCTGTGGGACTTGATGATATATCACTACATATTTTGAAGGAATGTGCCAGGGAGTTGGCATCTGCGTTGACATATTTGTTTAATATATGAATTTCTGTGTGTCAGGTGTTGTGGTTAGTGTTGGAAAGACTGGTGAGAATCAGGATCCAGAATTGGGTGGACAACAGTGGTATTATCTTTGATGGACAGAATCAATTTTCTAAAGGGAGGTGTTGTTTTAGTAATCTACTTACTTATTACAATAAGGTGACAGCAGCATTGGATATGGGAGATGGATACACAGTAGTATGCTTAGCTATGCATAGATTACTGCATGATAAGTTGATAGTCAAGCTACAGTGGATCGGATGTTAGACTAGTCTGTGTCAGTTTTAGGGTGAGTGCTGTTTAACCTGTATGTTAATGATATTGGGGAAGATTTGAATGGGGATATGCAATTGTTTGCAGATGACACAAAGTTATGACAAAATATCAGGAGTAGAGCAGATGTTCTGACCTTACAAGAAGACTTGAGCAGTCTGAGCACTGGTGGGGATGCCAGTGCAATTTTGCAAAATGTAAGGTTTTAAAATTTGGAAAACAAAGGTGGCATGTAAATTTACTCTTGGTGGGGATATTGTTGAAGGTAGAAGAAATAAGAGATCTTGGAATGATGGTGGATAAGGATTTAAAATTCAGAGGACATATTGCCAAAATTGTGAGTACAACACAACGCATTCTGGCAATGAGGTAGAGAAAACTGACTTGTAGAATGAAGGAGATTCTGGTTCCATAGTATAGGGCTCTGATTAGGCCACATATGGATTACTGTGCACAGATTTAGTCACCTGGTTTTCAAAAGGATGAAGAGATGTTGAAGAGGGTCCAGAGATGATTGACCAAAATAGTTTCTGATCTCTGGAATGTTGAATATGAAAAGTCGAGATGAAGCAATTTGCAGAGTCTAGTGGATAGGAGACAGTGGTGATATAATAGATATGTACAAGTTGGTAAGTGGTTGTTATAGGATTAACTTTGAAGAGGATTTTCATAAAAGGCAGGAAATTAAGGGAGAAGACGAGGTCATCCCTGGAAACTGTACAAGGAGGGTGTGAGCAAGGGAGTGACCAGCAGATTTTTTTGCATGGAGAGGTATGAATGATTGGAATGCATTTCCTGAAAGTGTGGTGTCTGCAGAGAATTTGAATGTGTTTAAGGCATGGTACGTTGAGCTGTGTGTATGACAAATGGGACCTCCAAAATCAGTCTGTGACTCCATGAGGTCTGTGGATAATAATAATGATAATAAAGATGAATATTTGAGAGAATTTGAATTTCAGTTTCTGATTATATCCTGTTGTTCCCATTCTGATGACATAAGATTGCCAGCCAACTTATACAGACATGCATTCTACTGAAGGTTTGGTATTGGAAGCTGAGCAAAAGGAAAAATAATATATACACATTTGTATTTATTATTATTATTATTATTATTATTATTATTATGTAACACCTCCAGGGAGTCCAAAGACTCATCGAGGGAAAGTGTGCCAACAGCATCAAACAACTGATCCCTTCCAACTACTAACCACGCTCAAGCTTGCTTAACTTTGCTGAGCCATTAGTAGCAGAGGCTCTACCAATTGACCAACCTTTGCTGGCAAAGGTTGGTCGATTGGTAGAGCCTCTGCTACTAATGGCTTGTTATGCATTTTAGCTTTAACTATTCATCACAGTTAAAGTTAGGTATCCTCAACTTATGATATAAAAATTCACATTAGATCAATACATTCATTATAGACTATTCATGGATAGCTGATGTAAAGCCTGTATATGTGCACATCTAATTTCTAAATAAATAAATTTTTCAACATTTAAATTAAGGAGATATTAAATCCCACATAGTTTTAAAACCGAATAAGAAACTCAAAGATTGGAATCAGAGAGTTTCTTGCCGAATATAGTAAACTATAACATATTGGCGACACTGCCGTGAGCAAATGCAAGTGACCCTAGCACGTAGTGCAATACCGGAAGTCTCGCAGCAAAGTCGGTAAATTCTGATCGCTATTCTTGGGTATTTTCCATAATGTAAAAACACATTTCCTAGGAAATGTATGCTGTTATTACATTATGGTAGGGAGGTCACTACCCAGACCGGTTTCAGCCTTTTTTGAGGCTTCATCAGTGAGTAGCTAGACCTAATACCGAAGTGTATAGCGAAAAGAACTTATGTACTCTGCGATGCGAGTTTCCAAACAGGTGCAGCCATTAAGTTACTTAAGTATAAAGAGCTAATAAGCTTCATTTCGGCAATGAAAACAATATTTAAATTAAGGGGATATTAAATCCCACATAGTTTTAAAACTGAATAAGAAACTCAAAGATTGGAATCAGAGAGTTTCTTGCCGAATATAGTAAACTATAAAGTATCGGCGACACTGGCGTGAGCAAATGCAAGTGACCCTAGCACGTAGTGCAATACCGGAAGTCTTGCAGAGACTTCCGGTATTGACTACCGGAAGATAAGACTATCGGAAGCTTATTAGCTCTATACTTAAGTAAATTTTTCAACTTTCTTTAGAGTATGATTCTTATATATATCCATGCTTGTCACTTATCATAAATATGATGTTTATTGTATAGCTTCAGTTTGTCCTGATGGATTTTTATGCCAGTCTGGAGAATGTTTAGAATGGATTAAAGTCTGTGATGGTAATCCTGATTGTCCAGACTATTCTGATGAAGGAAGTCAGTGCAGTAAGTCTGGTTTCCTTGTTTGGCAATGCTAAATTGAAAATGCCTATTTTTTTTAAGTAAACTTCTATGCCACAGAATCAAGTTAATTAAGTTAATTAGTATTTTGAATTGTATGCGTTAAATTCATTTGATCATGTTTAAAGAAACAGAGTAGTATTGCTATCACATTACATCAAACAACTTTTTTTTTTATCACAGAAGTGGAATTTTCTCTGATAAATTACAGAGAAAATTCTACCTCTTGAGGTTATATAGTAAGTGGTCGTGTAATTTAGCGCTTGTGAGAAATTAACAATTTTTAATGTTTTATTGTGTTTTTTCATCAGAAAATTAGAATTATTATAGTGTATTAGTGTAGATTTTCATGTTTTTAGAGTATTAGTATATTTATAACATTTTTATTGTGATATTTATTGTAATATTTTTGGCATGGCACCAACGCGACGAACAATGGTGACAAAGACCACATTGTCCGGCAATTTGAATTTGCAGGATATTATTCAGTTCATTGCATGCAAAATGTATGCATCAAGAAAATTAAAGAATATGTGGAAGGAAAAGAAAACAGGAGAGAGAGAGAATATGTATTAACTGTTTTAAAAGTGAGTGTCTATTAGGTGACCACAATGCAACAAATACCGATGATAAGATGGAAAATTATGTTAATAATGTCGAATGTGTGGCTGTGGAAATAGAGGAGAATGAAATGGATATCAATAAAGAAATAGTGTGCTTAAATGTTATCCTTCATAGGACAAAGTGTGAAATGGAAAAACTGTAGAAGCAACAAAAGTTAACCATGGACTGAAAAAAGAAAGAAGCAGGTGATCTGAAAGAAAAATAAAGACTGACCAAACAAACAAGAAAAACAAGTTAAGGAGAAACTTATCTATGGAAACTCAATAAGCAGGACAGTATGACAAAATGGTGTTTTCTGGGTGCCAAAATTCATGATATTAGCCAAACCATCCAGATGCAAAAAGGTAAGTCAAAGGAAATGATTGTCTTGGTTGGTACCGATGATTTAAGAGCCAAGAAGTATTCTATGAGGGAGGATGTAAAGGAATTGTTAAAAGAGGTAAAACTGAAGAGCAAGAAAGTGAAGATTGTAAGTCTCCTACTACACTATGATAGAGGTGAACTGAGGAGGAGGGCATTCATAGCCAATGAGTCTATACGTAGATTGTGCAAAAGAAATGATGTAGGATTTGTGGATCTGTGGTATCTGTTTAACAGAAATAAGGATTTGTACAATGCGGATGGACTGCATCTGAATGGTTTTGGTGTTAGGTGCCTGGAGAGCTTAGTTCACTGAGCATGCTGAGGTGCAAATTCAGGGAAACTTAAGCAATTAGGGTGGAAGCAAGTGAGTTTGTGTGAAGGCACCCATGAAGCAAGTGAGTGTGAGAATGACTAAGTGAGGAATCTAGTCTCTCAAGCAAAAATATTGAGTAGGATAGTCAATTCAGAAAGTAAAGATGGCTGGGGGAATAAAGGGATGTTGCCGTTTCTATAAACTGATGCCAGAAGCATTAGTATATAGAGACATTAATATATGGAACCAAGAGGAGGAGGAGTTTTTGGCATTGATTAGTGCAACCTCACCAAACGTTATAGGCATTAGTGAGATTTGACTAACAGTAGATGATGTAGTTACAGGGATTGAACGTGAAGGATTTAGCATTTTCAGTGAAGTTAGAGAAGATAGGATTGGGGAGAGGAGTACTGCTGCTGATAGCAGATTAATTGCAACCAAAAAGAATAGGAGAGAGGCAGGAAGGTGGCCGTTCAGTTGAAGCAATCTAGTGTGAGATTGACCAGTAAGACATAATATATACAGTTGGTTGTTGGTATAGGCCAGGGAGCTCCACAGATAATCTGGAAAACATGTATTGCCAAATTAGTACAATGAGTACAGATCAAGTAATTATTATGGGGGGGGGGGGACTTCAACTATGGAGATATAGACCGGAAGGAAGAAAGATCACATGGCCAAAAGGAAATATAATTTATACACCTGCTGAGAGATAATTACTTAAGGGAGCATGTGATGTAGGGGGGACTAGGGATGGGAGAGTGTTGGACCTAGTCATAGGATCAGAAGGGCTTTCCATAACCAAGGTTGTCACCTTGGTTATGGAAAGTGGAGGCTGGTCACCAATTGATGACCAGCCTCCAATTGGTGAAAGTGACCATGCGTTTTGACTTGGGAGATTGTAAAACATGAGGAATATTCTATCAAGAAGGAATACTTCTGGAACTAAAAGGCAGGTGATTATGACATGCTTAAGTTAAAGCTTAAATCTGTACCATGACATAAAACACTGCAGGGTAAGGATGTTAGTAGTGCATGGGATATACTGTAGTTAAGGGTCATCTAGAGCAGTGCTTCCCAAACTTCTAGATGTCAGGGGCCCCCTTTGCAAAAATTAAAATATTTCACGGCCCCCCTCGAAAAAAAATCGTAATAGAGACATATATTATTATAATATTTATTGTATTTATATTCAATACAAAACATACACAGCGAATGTTGCAAAAATCAAATGCATATATTACATTTTTTGCCTCTTACCGTTTGGTTCTGAAGACGATGCGGGCTGTTCTGGTAAAATATGAAATACTGTCCTTTTTTTTTTTTGAATCTGTTTCTGCTTCTTCTGATTGTTCGCGGGATTTTTTTTTTATTTTTTATCAGCCACTTATCCATCTCAGGGTTAAATTTTTTAACGTAGAATAGATCAAATAATATCACCACTTACCGATACTGGCACACCACAGACTGATAACATGAAATTAGTGAATATTACCTGAATAAGGGAATCCCCAGACCAGGAACATTTTTCTCTTTTGTGACTTTTCTCCCTTCACGGTAATTAAGCCTAACGCGAAACAGCCGCCAAAGGCAGGTTATTAAGATGTGCATGTGATTGGTGCGGTATTAACAAAAGATCGCGCAACCGAAAGATAAAAGCATAGCTGACAATTGAGTTGAAATGCTAACTCTCTTCAACCGAATTCCATATGTGAAACTGCCATAACATTCATTATATATATATATTACTTAGTTTTAACACTTTTACGAATTTTAACACGTTCGGTTGAATTTTATTGCTGCCTTGGGAAATCGAACTCACACACATCTAATTAATAACAATAGTTTATAGTTATATACCGTGTTTGCCCATGCAACATGTGGTTTTGTTTCAGTCTATACAGCATAGTTTCTGTATGAGGGGACATGTGATTCATTAATTAGTGTGTTTTTATCCCAGTTGTCTCTAATTGCACTATTTGTTGAGAAATATATTACACAGACTCCTCATACCTTATTCACTGGCATAATAAAAGTACTTGTTTTTATTGCCTCTGCAGTATAGTGGTTGTTAGGGAGGGGTGTTGTTTACCACTGCAAGGGAGTTACTATCTCCCCACATGAACTTGTTTAAGCTTTTTTTCATGTGTGAAGTATATGCGAAACTTTTATTGGTAACAGAAAACTAGCTCGGATGACAGTGATAATATAAAACGAGTTTTGATATGTATATAAAGTCAATATCAACAGTCCCTGATTACGAACGCGGAACGCGTGATGAAAGGGACAGGAAGATTTGGAGCTTCCCTGGAGAGCATTCGAAGTAAATACAATTAACCACTGCTTTGAAATGAAACATATGAATAAACAATATTTACTAATATTCATTAAGCGCCGAAATACGCAGGAAGCAAAGTTTGTGAACCAACACCAATGTGTGAATTTTTGCATTAAATTATAAAAAATAACAAAAAAGAAATAATAAAAGTTAAATACGTTTCTTTTAAAATAAAAAAAATCTACTTAGTCTTAAAACATTTTAAATTTGTTTTCATTATTTCACGGCCCCCCTCAACAAAACCTACGGCCCCCAAGGGGGCCGCGGCCCACAGTTTGGGAAGCGCTGATCTAGAGCATAGGTTCCCAAAGTGGGTGGTACCCCCCCCCCCCCCCAGTGGACGCTGAAGCCTTCTAGGGGGGGCTATAGTGGGATCAGAAGCATTTGGAGGCGTTCAGGCAGTCTAGGGGTCGGTGGCTCTTTATAGAAGAAATTAATAATATATATTTAAAAATTAATTATTTTCGTGATTTTGCGATTAGATAATCATTTAAAATTTAAATATTGCATTTTAATTCATCTTATGCCCGTCTTACACGATCGATTTTTTTATCAATTTTCTATTTCAATTATTTAATTATTTGAAAATTTACCATGTCAGATAGAAATAGATGTCAATTTTCTATGTCAGTGAGAAAATCGAACGTGTCATACAGGATATTTTAACTTCTATTTTTTATATACTTAAAAAATTTATTCAATTTTTGCTATTGTAAAAATGATCGTGCCATACAGTCTTTAGTCTATCCACGCAGCAGACGAGTCTTAACTAGTAGTATGTCGGCCAACTATTAAGTAGGTAATTCACTCAATTCAGCATGTTTTGACAGGAATATGGGTGCTTGCAGTGACTTGTTCAAAGCACGAGTACGATGGTATCGCAAACAAGTCAATGCATGCAAGTCGATTCGGGCTAGATTTCAAATCTATAAATACCAGTGGTTTAGGAATAAGTTTCATTATTTTTTGTGTGCTTTGCCAACAATCATCATTCGAAAGTGTGATAGATAAGTGGAGTCATACAAAGTATAAATTAAATCTTTTATTTTGTGAATATTTTTGCAAATTTTATTACTTCATTATGTCTGAATATAAGAAGAAATGTCGACAGTACAGTATTGAGTATTTGAAATATGGTTTTATTCAGTCTCAAATATTTGAAATATGGTTTTATTCAAACTGTTATAATGGGGGGTGTTACAAAATTTATGTCTTGCAAAGTAGGTGGTGGCCCGAAAAAGTTGGGCAACCTATGATCTAGAGAAAGCAGTATTAAATTTTATACCTAGGGTAAGGAGGATTAATTGAGTAAGAGTTAGATGGATCTGTAATATCATTAAACATGAGCTGTAGAAGAGGAAAATGCTGTGGAGGGTATATAAAGAGAAAGATGACAGGTAAAATCATGAACGGTACAAGGCAAGAAAGGTGACAAGGAAGGCAAAATCAGATTATGAGAAGAATCAATTCAGCATGTTTTGACAGGAATATGGGTGCTTGCAGTGACTTGTTCAAAGCACGAGTACAATGGTATCGCAAACAAGTCAATGCATGCAAGTTGATTTGGGCTAGATTTCAAATCTATAAATACCAGTGGTTTAGGAATAAGTTTCATTATTGATGGAATGGAAAAAATATTATTAATGGAATCTAGCCGAGCAGGCCAAAGGAAATCCCAAAGAGTTTTTTCATTATGTGTCAAGTAAGAGGAAGAATGACTGTGCAAGATTAACTTTAATGAGTGATGATGGTCACAAGGAGACGGAAGCAGATAAAATAATTAATTTACTGAGTGAACACTTTGCAAGGATATATCATCTTAGTGAGGTTTCCTTTTAACCTGTGTAACAGACACTATTGTGGGAATAGAGGTCGATGAATTGAAGGTTCTTAGGATATTGTAGAATCTTAGTGTAAACACAGCTGTGGGATTAGATGGGATATCAGCTAGGGTTTTGCAAAAATGTGCAAGGGAACTGGCAATGCCTTTGACTAGCCTGTTCAATTTAAATCTCAGCTCTGGTAGAACCCCCAAGTAGTGGAAAGAAAGAGGCAAAATAATTCCTTTGCATAACAGAAGTTCTAAGACTACAGCAGTAAATTATATATATATACCAATCAGGATCTCATGCATGGTGGTAAAAGTACTAGAAAATTTGGTGAAAAAGAGAATTCAAGAATGGGTAGATAAAAATATGACACTGTATGTGGTCAGCCTGGCTTTGTGAAGGGTCGGTCATGCTTTAGTAATTTATTAACTTTTTATAATAGAGTAACAGCTGAGTTAGTTAAAGGAAATGGCTACACAATGATTTTGCAAAGGCATTTGACAGAATAGCATATGGAACACTATTACACAAATTAGAACAAATGGGGATGGATATGACACTGGTTAAGTGGATAAGAGGATGGCTGCTGGACAGATATGAAAAAGTGGTATATGGAAGGGCAGAATCGAAGTGAAAACAGATGATAAGTTGTGTGCCACAAGGTTCAGTGCTGGGACCATTGCTGTTTAATTTGTACATAAATGATATAGGAAATAACCTGAAAGGAAAAATTCAGTTATTTGCTGATGATGTGAAGTTAGGTAGAGCAATATTTAATCAAGGGGATATAGAGAGCTTGCATGACAATTTAAATAGTCTGTTAGTATGGGCAAAAGTTAATGGATATCAGTTTAATGTTGAGAAATGTAAAATTACGCATTTTGGGATAAATAGATTACAAGCTGTCTATCACATTGATGGCACTGTACTCCAGGAAATAGATCAAGCCAGAGATTTATGGGTGGTGGTGGTAGACACATAGTTAAAGTTTAGAGGAGATATTGCTAAGGTTGCTAAAATAGCACATAAGATTACTTGGCTAGTAAAGAACACATTAACAATTAGAGATAAGGAAGTTGTAATTCCTCTTTATAAAGCCTTGATATGCCAACATCTGGATTACTGTGCTCAATTCTGGTCCCCTGGGTTTCTTGGGGATGTGAAAGTGGTGGAGAGAATTCAGATGCAAGTGATCAAGATGGTGAGTGGCCTGTGGAATGTGCCCTATGAGGATAGATTGAAGATGTGTGGATTGCATAAGTTGATTGATAGGAGAAAAAGACAGAATATGATAGAAACATTTAATTTGCTTAAACGGTTTTATAGGATAGATGCAGGGGAAATGTTTCAGCATTTAACTAGATGATCCAGAACAAGGAGTCATCCCTGGAAGTTGAATAAAGGTGTGGTCAGTAGGGGTGTGAGAATTAAGATTTTTTTTTGCTTGGAGAGTAGTCAATGTGAGTAGAATGGGTTGCCAGCAGTTGTGAGTGCTTTTTCTGTTAATGTGTTCAAGGAGAGGTATGATAGATTTTTTGGATAGATTGAATCTCCCACATTGAGGCTTCGGACTCCATGGAGGTGTCCATATTATAATTATAATAATAAAATGGCACTTATAAAAAAAAAATTTTGATTTTTTTTATGTGATAAAGTTACAGAGAATGCTGAAGTGGTAAAGCCAGATAACTGAAAAGAAACCTCCACATAGCCTGTTATGGAACATAATGGAGATCCAATTAAGGCCCTGCTCCTTACAAACATCTGATCTTCTTGTGGCGCACTCTCTTATTAGGTATCTGGTATTAGGTATACTAAATAAATATTTATTAGGTATACTAAATAAAGATAGGCACATCAGAGTAAGAAGTATCATTTGAAAAGAACTAGCAGAAGAATTAGGGAAGTATCATGTTGACATATTTAGTTACCTAAACAAGAGGACAAAAACAGGTGAGATTCTTTTAAATGATAAATAAAAGATGTTCTTTTCAGACAATAATGATCAGGGAAAGTTGAATATTTTAAAAGCAAAATTGAAATTTCTTTGAAGCACCTGACTCACAAAAAATGGAAAAAGTTGTTTTTATTATAGACCTATGTAGCAAAGTTGGAAATTTCCAGAGATGAAAAGATTTGGTAATTATAGAGAAAGGGTAAAGCTATTAATAATAATAATAATAAGTATCCCTACTGGATTTGTGTTTAGGACATAGACTAGCAATCGATAACATGTTCCAACAAAAAGATGTGCATAGCAGATCATATCAGAGAGAGAGAGAGAGAGAAACAAGATACAAGGAATATACATGGGGGGGGGGAGGCTTTGGAAAGTTCTGATAAACACCTAGAACAGAAATGATATCAATCAGAAATGTTATAACCACAAGGAAGAGCATGTCTTATATGCATAAGATATATATATATCTTATTAATTGAAGGTTTATTCGGTGTGATAACATATTAAAATTTATTTAATGACTAAAAACTGAGGATTTGAGTAAAAATCTTTATTGATACACACGACTAGTTTTGTCTGAGAACAGACTTCATCAGGTGTTAGCAAAAAGGGCATAAAAATATCAGAGAAAACCATACGAATACTGGATTTCTACACAGCAGAATGTATAAAACAACAGAGGTTAACGTTTAAATGGAAGAAAGAACTCTGGCTGTAGCAACATGGCCATGTGTGCGTGTAAGGCCTCATGATCTCCAGTGTTGAATGGCAGAGCTTTAAGATTCCGGCAAATTATAGCTCAGGTTGCTATTGATATGGACGGGATTAAGAACGATTTCCTTAGATTCTAGAATTCGTCTCTCTAATTCATCATAAGATCTGTGAACGTTGTTAGTTAAATCTCAGCGTATTTGATGTTGTAAGCCTTCTTCATTAGAGTTTGCTGAAAATAATACATGGCTGGACAAGGTGCTGGGCCAAGTTATATTGTAGGAAATGTCTCTTTTATGCTCTTCTATACGGAGTTCGATGAATTTTTCCGTTTGACCATAGTACAGTTTGCGGCAATTGCAGAGGACTCTGTAGACACGAGGTTATTGGAGATTATTATGTCTATCTTTTGGATGGCTTAAGATTGAGTGGAGTTTTGGTAAAGTACTGAAAAAAAAGTCTTGATATTGTATTTCCTTAAAATTTTTGCTAAAACTGGGGATAGAAAGTTAATATAAGGTAAGGAAATGCAGCCTTTGAAATTAGTTGTATCTTCATTGTATTGTTGATGGTGATGGTTAAACAGCATTCTATTTATAGTACTCCTAGAGTATCCATTGTTTTTGAAAGTATTTTGAATATATATCATTTCTGTTCTATGTGTTTATCAGAATTTCCAGACCCCCCCCCCAATAAAGTTTCATTGATTGTTAATGTTGATTGTAGTATTTTTTGGGTAGTTCAGAATACAAGAGTATTCTGAATTACTCTGATAATTTAATTAAATAATTATTATTATTTTTATGGCTATTTTTCCTGCTTTTCTTTAGAAGTGCCCCATTTTTTAAAAGTCATTGGCTTTTTACTCAAGAATTCTTAGGGCATTGCCGATGTATTTTAGAGACAAATATATGTAGCATAATAGAAGAAAATTTGCACATACCTTTTCTTGGATGTTGTTGCCTGTCTTCTTTCTGTGGTGTGCATACTTCTGCTGTTATGGTGTTGAAAGGGGAGTGGGAGAGGCTTTGGCAATGTGGGAGAATTAATTTGAAAAAATCCGGGTTTTTTTATATAATATATACATATATTATTTTTTTAAAGGTGGGTGGAGTGCTTTTTTTTGTAGGGTAGGAAAAAGATGAAAACAGGGGCTGAAAAATCGAAACTGTTTTTTAGGGGAAGGGTTTATGGGAAAAGGGGGCCCAGGGAGAGGGTTGATGGGGGTACAAGTTGTTTCGACCGTGTGGGTTGTTGTCTTGAGTAAAAAGTCAGTGACTTTTAAAAAAAGGGACACTCCTGAACAAAAGGTGAAATAGTCGTAAAAATAAGTTTTTAAGAGGAGTAACATGGGAGTTTTCCCAGAAATAATACCTTCATTAAATAATTTAAATAGCATGTGTATGTGTGCAGAGGTTAATGATTAGGAAAATGAATAATAGCAAAAGAATAAGGTGATACACTTAGGAATGAAAAGAATATTAGCTATGTATTCTGTTAATAGAACTGGATTACAGGAATAGTGTAGGCTTGAAATTCAGAGTGCATATTAAGGGTGGTGGTAGACACTGAGTTAAAGTTCAGAGGACATATTGCTAAGATTGCTAAAATAGCACATAAGATTACTTGGCTAGTAAAGAACACATTAACAAGTAAAGATAAGGAAGTTATAATTCCTCTTTATAAGGCCCTCATCTGGATTACTGTGCTCAAGTCTGGTCCCCTGGGTTTCTTGGTGATGTGAAAGCGGTGGAGAGGATTCAGAGGCAAGTGATCAAGATGGTGAGTGGCCTGTGGAATGTGCCCTATGAGGATAGATTGAAAGTGTGTGGATTGCATAAGTTGGTTGATAGGAGAAAAAGAGGGAAATTCAGAGTGCATATTGCAAAAACAGACAAAATTGCTTTTCACGAGATCACTTGGATGTTGAAAAACACAAGTAGAGATAAGAAGGATATTATATCTTTTCACAAGAGATATGTCCTTCTGGACTGCTGCATACACATCTGATTGCCTGTGGAGAAGATCTAATGCATATGACCAAGTTGATGACAGCTCTATGGAATGAATGCTCCCTATAAGGAGAGATTGAAGAAAAGCAGGAATTTGATAGAAATTATATTCTTACAAGAAAAATATGGCGGGTTCAGTGTATTCAGAGACAATAGATAAAATAGGAAATTGGGTGGTATTACTAATCATTATAGAGGAATTAAATGCAACCAGAGTGAAATATCAGTGATAGTATTACTGATGGTAGCAAGAGTAATACAGGCAATGTGTTCAAGGCTGTTTATGTGAGCATGAGATGAGCAGAACAAAACACATAATTGGGTGCTGCTACAAACCTGGATCATTCAAGCTGTATCTAACAGATGCAAAGAAGGTTGAAAAATTTCAACTATAAAGATATACATTTGATGGAAGAGAAAGCACCTAAATCAAAGGAATTTATAGAATTACTAAGGGATAACTGGCTTAAGCTGCATGTTTTGGAGGAGACTCATGTATATGAGAATCTTTCTATAAATGAGGTAAGTTTATTCCTCCATTTGGTGAGATTGATTATGCATTTTTGACTTAGGAAATGACAATGTATGTGAGAGCTTTGACTAAGAAGGACATATATAGATGTAGCTGGAAGCAGAGGCTTGCATGGTAGAGATATCTATAGTATACAAAACATGTAGTCAAGGGGTGTGCAGAGGAATGTCCCCAATGTTACATGTGTAAATAACATAGAAGTTAAATGGATAAATACTACTTTAAAGCATGAGCTGCATAAAAATAGAAGTTGTAGATATAATATAGTGAGAAATATGATAACAAGCTTAACAGCATGCCAGGAGAGGGATGGTGAGAAAGGCAAAATCTGATTATAAAAAGGCATTAGTTGAACAGACCAAAGGAAATGCAATAAGTTTATCAATATGTACCAAGTAAAAGTAAGAATGACTGTAGGAGAATAATTGGAGAATAATCATGAATGGTTGGAAAGTGTGATGCACTAGAAATAGCTGACTTGTTACATCTTCACTTCGGCAAGATATATATATATTGTTGTCAGACTTATTAGATCTCTCGATACAAATATAGTATAGCAGCAAATGAGTTAAAAAGATCAAGCTGGTTAAAAGAGCTTAAATCGAATATTGCAATTAGACTGGATCAGATATTGGCACTGATGCTAAAGAAATTTGCAGAAGTGTTAGCAATACCACTAACTTGAGACACAGTATGTGCATGATTCCTACTGAGTGGAAAGAGAACAAGATTATTCTATTATACAAGAATTAAGCTAGGAATGATGCAGAAAATTATAGGCCAATCAGCATCTCTCTTTTGTGGTTATCAAAGTATTGGAGGGATCTGGTTAAGAATTGCATCCAAAAATGGCTGGGAAGCACTATGATGTTGATGGTGTTGATATACTGTTGATGGTGATGATGGGCAGTAGATGGCGTTGATGATAGTAGTAGTATCATAGTAGGAGAATTAAGTAGCGAGTGAGATGTATTTAGCAAGGCAGAGTAGAGTACCCCTCTGCTATGAGTCTTTGAACTCCCTGGAGGTATCACGTAATTATAATAATTATAATGATTCACTATAGAAGACAGAACAGTTTTATTAAAGTCTTGCTCCACCAATCTGCTTATGTTCTATAAGAGAGCAATGGTTGATTTGGATAAATGGAATGGATATACCACAAGATTTCTGGATTTTGCCAAGGCATATGTGAAATTGTTATACAAACTCAGAGGAACGGGTATGCAAAATAAAGTTATGACACGAATAGGTTGAGTAGTGTTCATTGGTGTTAGTAGTGTTATGATGTACATATGGAGTGGTAAAGTAATGCATGGAGATGCTAAGTCTAAGAAAAGGATGGTGATCAATGGGATCAAATGAATCGAATGGCATAAGAATATATATGAATATATATGGTAGGTAATTGATAATAGGGAGATAGCTGAATTACTAAGTGATCACTTTGCGAGGATGCATCACTAGGTGGAGATAATATTTACTGATGTAGAAGGAGATGATGTGAGAATAAATTATAGGAATTATTGGTCCTCAGGATATCACAAAACATCAGTATGAATGGAATCATGGGATTAAATGGGAAATATAACCATGAATTATAGAGAGTTCAAGAGGATTGGCAGTACCTCTAATCAGGTCGGTTAATTTAAATATCAGCTTAAGTAGTCTCAGAGCAGTGGGGACTTCATGACTCCATTGCATAAATAAAGCTCCAAGGTAGATGTAGAAAATCATAGTCCATTTATTATCTTAGGAGTTGCAGTTAAGATATTGGAAAAATTAGTTAAGGCTAGAATTTTGGAAGAGTGGAAAGAAATGATACTCTGTGGAGTACAGCATGAATTTAGAAAACAAAAATCTTCTTAGTCACTCAGTTTCTATAGTCAAGTGAAATTTTAGTTGATCTAGAAAATGTACCATAATATTACTGGATTTTGCAAAGAAATTATTAGTGTGTTCCATCCTAGTTCAGCAGGCTTTATTCCTAGAAGGATAAGGAGTGGGGAAGTATTAAAAGTGAATGAAGATGGTGTATTCCAAATACTGGTTACTAAAGGTCAGTAAGGCAGGGGAACAAATAGAATTTCTCCACATGTTTTAAGGAAATGTACTGTGGAACTGATTGTGCCATGAAAGTTTTGGAATGGGAAAGATTCCTGGAGAGTGGAAGAAAGGTTTAGGTAGTGCCACTGCATAGAAGAAGGTGTAGAGTGGAGGTATCAATTTATAGGCCTGTTTGTATTTCTTCTGTGGTTAAGATTTTGGGGAAATTGATTAGAACTAGTATACAGAATTGAACAGATTATTTATGGAGGCCAGCATGGATTTGCTAAAGGGTGCTCTTATTTTGGTAATCTGGTTATCTTTTACAATAGAGTAACAAGAGCAGTGGATTGAATTTTTCAAAGGCATTTGACAAGGTGCCACAAGACAAGTTGGTTTTTAAGTTGCAACATATGGGTTTGAATAGCAGGTTAGTGGATTGGATTGGTAACTGGCTTTCTGATAGATATTGGAGAGTTGTATATGAGAGAGCAGTATCAGGGAGTAGGAATGTTACAGGGTTCGATACTGAGACTATTACTGTTCAATCTTTATATTAAGGATTGTACCTTGACATCAGGGATCAGGTATCTGCTGATGAAGTGATGCTGAGAAGGATTAGTAGTTATAGTGCTGATGTTTTGGCTTTTCAAGAAGATTTGAATAAGCTGGAAATGTGGGCAAATAAATGAGGATCCAGTTTAATGCAACTAAATATAAGGTTTTGAAATGTGGGAACCAGAGATGAAATGCTTCTTACTCACTTGGTGGAGTTATACTGGAAGTGGATAAAGTAAGAGATCTTGGGGTGATTGTTGATAGAAATTTAAAGTTCAAAGGGCATATTGCAAAAGATGTGAAGACATCTCAGAGAATTGCTGCAATATTGAGGAGGCCATTGACCACAAGAGAAAAGAGCAGTATAACGCTTTGATCAGGTTGCATCTGAACTTCTGTGCGCAGATCTGGTCATCTGGAAGGGGGATGAAATAACCTTGGAGAAGGTGCAGAGACTGATAACAAAAATTATATCAGGACTATGCTGATTATGAGGATAGACTGAGGGCATGCAGACTGCAGAGTTTGGTAGATATAAGACAAAGGAGGGATATGACTGAGACATGAGAGTTGTTGAAGGATAATTATCAGATTAATAGTGAAAGATTTTTCATATGATAAAATGAGGGGAAGGGACAAGGGGACCATCCTCTAGATCAGGGGTCTTCAAAGCATGCCTGTGGCCAACTGGCCATTTTGGAAAAAAAATTACTTAACATTAAAAAGCGATTAAATAAAAAATAATTTCAATGAAGCCCTTGAGCCACTAAGCTATACTGCAGTATTTAGAATTGTAAGGTGCTTTCCAGATTCACAAGGAATGCTTTGCATTTGATACTTTACATAATATCCTATAAAAATAAATATTAAATAAACATGCTTCTTCAGCCATCTACCAGCACCAAGTAGTATTTAAGTACTAGTACTAACATCGCAGGTGGATGGCTGAAGCAGTAGTTCGTTTAAGTGCACTGTCTAGTGTCTTCCAGATACATCTCAAAGGTTCTCAATACTTTGTTATTTTCATATAAATACAAGAGGATCTCATCCACAGTCAGTCAGCCATGAACAGTGTGATATTTGTGTATAAGCACACACAGGTTCGTCGTGTCAGCCATAGCCTATTGTGGTTTTATATTGCCAGACTTTTTTAATTAGTGTGAGACATATTCAGTGGATAAAAACCATTACATGGCCATTTTGGATCATTTTTTGGGTTCACCTTCCATTACTATGGCATCTATGAGTAAAAAGCATAAATCAAGTGATTCTTGTCAAGTTTTAATAAAAAGTGGACCAATTTGTACTTTCTTGTGCTGATTGACGATAAGCCAGTGTGTTTAATTTTCGTGAGTTTAATTTCGATCACCTTTAAGGGTGGCTTCGTGTGGACAAAGTGAACAGTCTCCAAATTGATTTAAAATGCCAGCAGGGTACATTTAAAAGGCAGAGGGAAGAGAGCAAAGTATGCATCAAAGTTAATAGCTGAAAAAATTGCTAAAAAATCAAAAGCCGTCTTGGATGGCGAGTTTGTGAAAGAGTGTCTCATCGCTGCTGGGGATATTCTGTGCCCAAATAATAAGGAAGTGTTTGAAAAATCGAGTTTGTATGGGATAACTGTAGCACGTCATGTCGAAGAACTCACCAGTAACATTGAATCAACTTTAAAAAAAACGGTCGTCCAAATTTACGTCATATTCACTTGCTTTAGATGAGAGCACAGATGTGAAGGATACAGCACAACTGGCTATCTTGGTCGGTGGCACTGATCAACAATTCATTGTGACAGAAGAACTGCTAGCGCTCGTACCTAAGAAGGGAACGACGAAAGGCAGTGATATTCTTGAAGCCACCAAGAAAATGCTCCAGGTGGTTCGACCTCAGCTACCAACCTCGAGGGTGTGGTAACTGATGTTTCCCCTGCTATGGTGGGAAAGAACGAAGGGTTTGTTGTGCTGCTATGGAAAAAACCGGAACCAGAAGGAAAAAGATTTAATCCATTATTATTGTTTAATCCACCAGAAGAATTTGTGGGTGAAAACTATTGGATTTGTGAATGTCATGAAAGTTATTGTGACTGTCATCATATTATTAGGGCAAAAGGATTGAATCATCATCAATTCCAAGAGTTTTTGACCCATGAGTGCGAAACGGATCACGGCAATGTGGTTTATTATAGTGATGTGCATTGGTTGAGCAGAGGGAAGGTTCTTAAAAGAGTCTGACTTAAGGAGCGAAATACAGCAGTTCATACAAACCAAGGGGAATCTGATTGCGGAATTTAATGATATGAAGTGGATGACAGACTTTGCCTTTGTCGCTGAGACCAACTGTTAATCTCTTGATGAATACGCTACAAAATTAGCCGTGTTGCGAAGTAAGTTCAGAGAGAGAGAGAGATTTAGTGATTTTCGTAACCAACAGTCTTCTTTAGATTTATTTTCAATGCCATTCAGTGTCAATGCTGCTGAAATGCCAGTCTCAGTACAAATGGAGCTGCTTGAACTCCAAAACAACTCTTCTTTGAGAGAAAAATTATTCAATGTGCCCTTGCTTACATTTTACAAAGATTACATTTCTGAGTTCGCATTTGCTAATCTTTGCCGGCATGCTTTGAAGATGTGCACTTTGTGAGGAAGCACATACTTTTGTGTGCAGTTCTTCTCCAGAATGAAGCATGTGAAACATGCAAAACTTTGAGATTATAAAATAACTCAAAATTTATTGATGATTAATTATTTTTATTATTTTCAGTTCTTATTTTTAATTATCATTAAGCTAAATAATCTTAATACTTGATTTTAATTTAATTTTTAGCGATTTTTTTAAAAGTAAATTTGACTTTGTCTGAAAGCTGGAATTTTATACGTGCTTAAAAATAAATTGGAAATAAATGTCAACATGTGTTTAGTTTTTTTCTCATTGTTGTTGATGTACAACTGAGCTAAATCACTAATCTCATAATTTTCTCCTAAATCTTCAATTATATGAGCTTGGCTTCTGATGTGATGATTTAGCTAAATTAATGATTTATTCATATTGTAAAATTTCTTTGTAATTATTAAATTACCTGATCTTAATCTAGGCTCCTCCTGTGATAGTGATAATAGTGGCTGCTCTCAGGGATGTCACAAAACTCCTGAAGGACCAAAATGTTTTTGCTTTCATGGGTTTCAAGCTGCAGATGAAAAATCATGTGAAGGTTAAAACAGTTATTTCAATTGGAAAAAAATGCACGTAATTAATTGATAGTATTAAAATTCAATTAAAAGACGAAATGAAACTTTAGTCTGCCATATTAACCTTTTCACTGTTGAGATAATAGATGCCATCCAGACTCTCCTTGCTGATTTATTTTCACAATTTTGGTTTATAATTCAAATTACAAAATAACATGCAAAACTTTGGCTATTTGTTTTCAAATCAGAATTATCCAAAATTGTGACATTTATAAATCATGTTTTACTAAAAATCCTGCTCAGTATTTTTATATAATATTGACCATTATACAACACCTTCATTGTTCTATTAAAATTTAGCCATTGTATGGTATTTTTCAAATCCAGGAGTGCACATAGTTAACACAAAAATTTTCGTTTATATATATGTTCTACTTTTCTTCTCTTCAAGAGAGATGGTTGAATGCATTATTATTATTATTCAGGCTTCCATGGAGTCAAAAGACTCATCGTGGGAGGTCCTTCCTAAGAAACACAAAGTCTATCAAGACTCATCGAGGGGAGCCACCCCCCCTCAAGAAACACAAAGTCTATCATACCACTCCTTGAACTCATTGACCGTTCTCGCTCTCACCACTCCATCAGGCAGTGCATTCCACGGTTCAACCACCCTCCATGCAAAGAAACCACTCCTCACCCTCTTGCTCACAGTTTCCTTTCGTAACTTCCGGGGATGGCCTCTTGTCATCAATCCTTCCCACTGTTCAACCAAGCGAAAGAACTCCCCAGTGTCAACCCTGTAACCACCTCTCAACAGTTTAAAAGTCTCAATCATATCACCTCTCCTTCTTCTATCCACCAAACTCTGCAGTCCACATTCCCTCAGCCAATCCTCATAACTATCATTGTACAGTCCTGAAACCATCTTTGTTATCTGCCTTTGTACCCTTTCCACAGTTAATTTATCCCCTTCAAATCCTGGGGACCAAATCTGAGAACAATAGTCCAAGTGTGGTCTGACCAGGGTCTTATACAACAGAATGATAACTGTTTTATCTCTGCAGGTCAGTGTCCTTCTCATAATTGCAGCAATCCTCTGTGTTACTTTCACCAAGTTTGCAATATGTCCCCTAAATTTCAAGTGTCTATCAATCATCAACTCCAGATCTCTTGTCTCCCCTACTTCCTCCAGTATAACTCCTCCCATAGAGTGTGCAGCATCCCATCGATGTTTCCCAAATCTCAAGACCTTACATTTTGCTGCATTGAACTGATACCACCATTCATTTGCCCATCTATCTAGCTTATTCAAATCCTCTTGCATGGCTGCCGCATCTACACTATTACTAATGATCCTTCTCAGCTTCGCATCATCTACAAACAACTGAATATCCCCTTGCAATCCACTGACAATCTCATTGATATAAAGATTAAACGATATAGGTCCCAGTATCGAGCCCTGTGGGACGTCACTTGTAACCCTCTGCTTCCTTGAAACTGCCCTACCATACACAACTCTCTGATACCCATGTCCTGCAACTTAAATATCAGTTATCATGTGGCACCCTGTCAAATACCTTCGGTAAGTCTGAGAAAATGGCAGTATATGCCTTTCCCTCATCTAATGTTCTTGTAACTTTATCATAAAAGGTTAGCATATTGCTAAAACAAGAGCACCCCTTCACAAATCCATGTTGACTCTCACAGATAACATTACCCTCATCTGCCCAATGCTGTATACGGTCCCTCACTACTTTCTCCAAGATCTTAACAACTACTGATGACACACAGACTGGCCTATAATTAGACACTTCCAGGCCGTTACCACCCTTATACAATGGCACTATCTTATCTTCCTTCTATTCCCTGGGCACCTTTCCTGCAGCCAGACTTTCATTGAAAAGTCAGGTTAAAGGCACTGTAAGTTCCCTAGCACATTCTCTCAAAACTCGTGGTGAAATACCATCCAGTCCCACAGCTTTACTGACACCCAGAGTACTCAGTATCTGAAACACACTCTCCTCCTGTGCCTCTAAACCTCGAACCTGCCCTATCCCTCTAGCATTAAAACTGACTCCTCTAGGATGAAATACTCCAATAAAGTGTTCATTGAACAATTCTACTATGTCCTCTGCATCAGTCACTCTATTCCCATTTTTATCCCACAATATCATTCTTCCACAGTCATTTTTTTCTCCTACTGGCCACATAGCTAAAAAAATTCCCTAGGATTTTCTTGAGATCTTAGGGCCAATCTCCTCTCATATTCCAGTTTGCTTTCCTTACCACACTAGTCACTCTTCTGGCCTGTGTCTTATATTCTTCATGCATCTTCTCTTCGCCTGTCTCCTTATATCTCTGCCATAGCCTCTTTTTCGCTTGCTGTTAATTCCTGTTTAATATTGTTTGTCATCTACTTTACTCCAAATTGTGTTCTCTTGTTCACTCTTGGTATACAACTTATCATTGCTGCTAACAAATATTCTTTCATGATTTTCCATGCACTATTGATATCCCGGCCTTCCAATTCCTCCCTCCATGAAACTTCCCCGAATTGATGTCTTAGACTATTATAATCACCTGTCTTATAATTCCACATAAGTTCCCGTCTCTTTGAAACTCCTGGATATCTATTCATTTTCCAAGTCAAAACCATATGGTCACTCTCTCCAACTGGTGGGAGAGATGTCATCTCAGTTATTATCAACTCTTCTGATGCTATAACCAAATCCAAAAACCCTTGAACCTCTTGTTCCCTCTATTACATGTTGCCTAAGACATTTGTCCCTCACAAATTCTAGAAATTCCATTCCCTTAATGCTACATGCATCTTCCTCTCCCCAGTTTATACTACTGTAGTTAAAATCTCCCATAACAATCATTCTTCTTACACTTGCCAAACTCAATGTCTAAACATTTTCTGGTCCCCACCCTCTGTATTCCTGGGTCTGTAGCAACACCCCCACTAAATATCCTGTCTTGCCCACCTCTACCTCACACCATATGCTTTCAAAATCATTTGTGTCACTGGCTTCCAAAGTTTCCAATCTTAGAGGACATAGGTCGTCAATTATCATAAATAGTCCACCATCACACTTTCCCTTCCTATCCTGCCGAAAAATGCTGTACCCAGTGACTTCTATTCCTGTTATTATATCCTCTTCTGTCAACCACATCTCAGTTATCCCAATAATTTTTGGCCAGTCTGATGCTATCTGCGCCACCAATTCCTCTTCCTTATTCCGGATACCCCTGGCATCAGTATATTGCATATAAATGCCATTGTTTCTATACTCAGCATTATCCCCTCTAGACTTCACTGGGCTTAGTGTTACCTGATGTCATCCCCCTTCTCCCAAATACCTACCCATTCCCACAAGAGGCCACCCCTGCTACCATCCTCCCTGGGACATAGTGACTTTTTCAGAACAGCAATCTATCCAAATGCCTACAACCTTCCCCATTCAAATGTAAACGGTCTCTTGCATACAATTCCTCTCTGTCCTCAAACGCACTCCAAGCATCCACATATTCCAGTCCTCTCTTGTCCCACATTCTAGCTATTATGTCATTTAATATTACTGCTCTTCTGCTCAGTTCGTCATTATCATACCTAGGCAACACACACACTATCTTTCCTCTCTGTGTCTTCTTTCATACCACCTCAAGCAAGAATCTCATATCTCTCACTGCCCTATTTACACCACCACTCAAGTCATATGTTCTCACTATCACAATCATCTCATCCACCCTTTCACCTCTCTTAACTGCCAAAGCCACCCTTTCTATCATTCCTCCTGGCAAACACTCCTCACGCATCCTATCTTGAACACCACGGATCATTGAGTCCCCATACATTATACCTCTTGCCATTCCCTCTCTCCTGTTGTTTCCATTTTCTCCTCTTCTTTCATTCCCATACCTCTCTCTCATTCCCTCTCTCCTATTGTTTCCATTCTATCCTCTTCTAGCACTGCCATACCTCTCTCTCATTCCGTGTCTCCTACTGTTTCCATTCTCTCCTCTTCTAGCATTCCTATACGTCTCTCTCATTTCCTCTCTTCTACTGTTTCCATTTTCTCCTCTTCTAGCACTCCCATACCTCTCTCTCATTCCATCTCTCCTACTGTTTGCATCCTCTCCTCCTCTAGCACTCCCCTGCCTCTCTCTTTCCATCTCTCCTACTGTTTCCATTTTCTCCTCTTCTAGCACTGCCATTCCTCTCTCTCATAACATCTCTCCTACTGTTTCCATTTTCTCCTTTTCTAGCACTCACCTGCTTCTCTCTCATTGCATCTCTCCTACTGTTTCCATTCTCTCCTCCTCCTCTAGCCCTCCCCTGCTTCTCTGTCATTCTGTCTCTCCTACTGTTTCCATTCTCTCCTCTTCTAGCTACCATACCTCTCTTCTACTGATTCCATTTTCTCCTCTTCTAGCTACCATACCTCTCTTCTACTGATTCCATTTTCTCCTCTTCTAGCACTCCCATACCTCTCTCTCATTCCATTCTCTCCTCTTCTAGTACTGCCATACCCCTCTCTCATTCGGTGTCTCCTACTGTTTCCATTCTCTCCTCCACTAGCACTCCCATGCCTCTCTCTCATTCCGTGTCTCCTACTGTTTCCATTCTCTCCTCCACTAGCACTCGCATGCTTCTCTCTCATTCCGTCTCTCCTACTGTTTCCATTCTCTCCTCTTCTAGCATTCCCACACTCTCTCTCTCATTCCCTCTCTCCTACTGTTTCCATTTTCTCCTCTTCTAGCACCTCCATACCCCTCTCTCTCTCATTCCCTCTCTCCTACTGTTTCCATTTTCTCCTCTTCTAGCACCTCCATACCCCTCTCTCTCTCATTCCATTCTCTCCTCTTCTAGCACTGCCATTCCTCTCTCTCATTCCATCTCTCCTACTGTTTCCATTCTCTCCTCCTCTAGCATTCCCCTGCCTCTCTCTCATTGCATCTCTCCTACTGTTTCCATTTTCTCCTTTTCTAGCACTCCCATACCTTCTGCTGATTCCATTTTCTCCTCTTCTAGCGCTCTCATATACATCTCTCTCTCTCCTGTTTCCATTCTCTCCTCTTTTATCATTCACAAATTTCTCTCCTATCATTCCCAAAACTCTCTCTCCCCTGCTCCAATTTGCCTTGCATTTATCTCTTCCATTCTCCTAATCTCATCTTTCATACTTATCATACTTCTCCCAAGACATTCCACCTCCTCTTTCAGCTCCTCTATCTCCCTCTGCAGGTCAGTCACTCTAAATCGAAATTCACTTTCCCAAACAAAACCATCTCCTAAACTTTCACAATCACTCATGCCTTCTACACTATCAACTATTATTTTCTCATTCACATTTTTTTCTTCATTCTCTCCTATCACACTACTCGTCTTCCTATATTCATTTCCCATTCCTGGAGCAACAAGGTCGGTTATTGAGATATCTGCTGCATTTATTTCCTCCCACTGCCTGCACTTTAAACACACGCACCCTATCCTCTCTCACAAGCCAGATATCCAATTCCCGAGACGCATACATGCCACAAACTCCCTTATTATATTGCTTATAATAGAGTGCCTAAATGGTAGAGGACTTGGCGACACGCCATTTGAGACTGCAGCTGAATCTGCCATCATTCGTTACTGCTGAGGGACTACTAGCGTAATCGTTAATTATTCAAAATAGTTTCAAAAATAAATGCTAAATAAGTTTTAGGGAGTATAAATAAATAAGAAAAGTATAAAGAATTACAAGCAAAACAAAACATTAAGTACACTAAATGAAATGAAATAAAACTAAATACAGTAATGAAAACTTAGCTTCGTCTTGTCTTCCACCATTATGCATCTGCCCCGTCTTCTTGGTAAACAAAATACACAATATCGCGATAATGCTAACTTCAAAAAACAACCACTATAGTACACTCGTATTCCAGAGAAACAATTTAGCACTCAAAAAAGTAAAAAAAAAAATGGACCGATTAAAAACTCACTTTCTTCAACACAACTCAAATTCACCACCACGTGCTACGGCGACACTAGCGACACTCAAATGGCGATATCTAGTGGAATTTTTTTTTTGTGAAGTAACCAGAGATGAAAAGTGTTTTTCAATCTTAGGGATTGCTCATCAGAAGATGGACCCTGTTTTAGCAGTTGCTCTCAGTATATGGAAGTTTCTAAAAATTTCTCTTATGAGAGCCAGTTGAAAATCTGCAAGTATCATGTTTTTCCCTGATTGTACATTGTATGCTGTTTGAGAATTTTGTCCTATAGATGACAGGGTCTGTACCATTTAAAGTCCTTATCACATATTCAACAGAATTGAGTATTGTGTTTGACCTGTTCAACTATTCCTGTCCTTTTTATTGTATTGTGTTACGCAATGAGGTTTTAGTATTGGTTGATTAATTCTGCATATCACTCCTTCCTAATGATTTCATGAAATTTTCATGATGGACAGTCAGCATGCACACTTCCCACCACATATTCCTTGTCTTCTACTATCCTAGAGAAGACATGGAACATATGACACATCTGCTAGGAGATATCTTCTGTTTCAGTTCAAATTTTTTTTTTTCTCCAGATAGCAGATGTATACAGAAGTGCTTGAGCTGGACTGAATGATATTCATAAATGATTTCAATGATGACATATGCTTCCATGTTTTAAATTGTTTGGGAAGAGACATTTTAATGTAAATACATTTTTGTGAATATTTAAGCTCGGCAAGGATGTCATTTTAAAACCACTTGAGATAACCCCAGCCAGTGGTGTAGCTAGAGCTTTTGCCGTCCGGGGCAGTCCCTGAGTTTGCCATCCCTCTCAATACACACCAAAAATATTGCAAAAAGTCAAAACAACCTATAGGGAAATAAATTAAAACACTCTGTTTATTTTTGAAGTAAAACTTAATATCAACATTCTAAAATGTTATTTTTCTTGCTTTTCTGTTAGCAAAATTGTCGATGACATTGGTGAAGTCTCTTTCATAATAATGTAGGTAATTCTTAATCTATTTTATTTAGAAAAACTCCTCTCACAGCTAGCAACACTTACAGCGATTATGAGGAAAATTCGCAGTAGTATTACAATATTTGGAAATGAGTTCTCGAGGACTGTATTTTAGAATTAACTGCAAAAGTTCAAAAAGGTTCAAAGTGCCACCTGGGGTGGGCCGTCCCCCTCTGCTCCTTCCTAGCTATGCCTCTGACCCCAGCAGTGAAAAGGTTAATAGTCCTAGTTGGTGTTGTCATAATAATCTACAGTAGAAGTTTTCAGTTTTACTTCTAAGCATCTGCTCCTTAAATTTTCATAATAAATGATTATTTTGGAAAACATATATAATAAAAGTTTTAGGTACTCATGATAAGTATTACTAATAAGCAATAAAATAGATATTAACTGCAACCTTATCATTTTTGAGTACTCTTGCATGCACATCAAAGATGACTCTGGATGTGAGAATTAATTACCAATTTGCAAAATATTCTATAAATGACAGAATCTTGTTTCTATTGTCCATAGAATGTGCTTTCTCTTTCCTCAAGGAACTTAAGGAAAAATAAAGCACAATATAAATAGATACTGCTAATCATTAAATTTAAAAATCCCTGGTAGTTCTTTTAATATGTAGTAAGTAAAAGGGGAAAAAAATTATGTAAGGATGGTACTGGTTGATGAACCTGGTAATGGAGAGTAGTTATAGCAGTTCCTGAGATATAAATATAACTGCAGAGAAATGGAATGGTTTAAAAAGACATGAGTTGAAAAGTTATCATTGCATGTTTTAAGAGAATTTTCCAGAGAGCTAATGGCAACTTTTCTTTTGGCATCTGGTTTGATGAGAGGTGTGCACAGAGAAGGTTCCAAAAAAAAAAAGGGGGGGGGAGCAAAAGGAGGATAAAATAGTGCCATTGAATATAGAGGATACCAAAACTGTTGCTTTGGATCACAGGCAAGTTTATACATCTATCTGAAATGACGGTTAAAAGTATTGGAGAGGTTGGTCAGGGCCAACCTCTCCAATACTTATCTCCAATAGGATCCAGAATTAGATTGATAAAAAGTTTATCTTCTGTGGGTCATCATGGATTTTTTTTTTCATGATGGTTCATAGTTTAGCAATTTGCTTGTGTATTATTACAAAATGATAATGTGCTAGACAAGAGGTATATGCATGTGCAATGATATATTTAGATTTTGTAAAGGCCTTTACAGCCATGTAATATTGATATTTAAATGAAGCAGATGAAAGTAGAATGAGGATATTGATTAGGAGAGCAATGTTCCAGAAGCAGAAAATGTGGTGTTTCTAGAGTTCTCTTTCAGGATGATTGCTGCTTAATTGATTTTTGGGTCTGTGGGAGGAGGATGTAAATAAATGAAAATAGTAGATTGGGAACTACTGCAAGGGATATAGTTAAGGTATTCGATAAGCAGTGTATTAGGGTATTTCATCCTTGTGAATGAACATCATGAGGTGCTTGAGTGTAGAGGATATGTAAAGATATAAGGACTAAATAAGGCAATAGGACTTGACAGAGATCAACATGCATCTTGACCAACATAATTCTTGCAACAGGGCAGGTCCCAAATGAGTGGAAAAGGGAAAAGTTGTTCCATTTCACAAAAGGAAGATAAGAATAAGGCTATAAGTTATAGGCTGGTCTGTTTGCCTGAGATTTGTGATTAAGGTGTTGGATATATTGGTGTGGGTTGATAATAGCAGTATTTTCTATGGTCAGCACAAGTTATTAAGGACAGGTCATGTTTTAGCAATCTTCTTATGTACTACAACAAAATCATAAATAATTCACTGGATAAAGAAGATGCATATACAGTGATATGCATCTTGGTGATGATTCAAAGGCCTGTGATATTTGCCAAATAGGCAAGCTAATAACTAAATTGAAAGATGTCATTAGATAGACTGTTAAGTTAGATATGTGAATGCTGTCAGATAGTGCAGGTTGTGCATGAGGAAGAGTAGTATTGCAAAAGAGGACAATCGCTAGCAGTGTGTGCTACGGGGGGGGTCTGTTTTGGAACCATTATTGTTTATCGGTACACAATAAATAACGGAAAAAACTCACGTAGAAAGATTATTTATTAGTATACTAATATATTTATTTATACTAATAAATAATTTATACTAATAAATAATCTTTCTACGTGAGTTTTTTCCGTTATTTATTGTGTACCGATATGTCTACTCACGGTTTACCTCTTTTAAAACTCATTATTGTTTATCTTGGAGATAAACAATATTGTTTATCATGGAGATATGCAGCTGTTCGGAAATGATTCAAAGTTAGGAAGGAGTATGAGGAATAGAGAGCAGATGTTGTGGCCTTATAGGAAAATCAGAATTGACTATGTGAGTGCAAGAGTGGAATGCTATTTCAATGTTACAAACTATAAGGTCTCTTGAAATTTGGTACTAAAAGATGGAATACACAGTATACAATTGATGTGGAAATTTTGAAGGAGATAGAAGAGATGAGAGATCTGTGAGCAGTGGTGGACAGAATTTGAAGTTTAGGGGTAATGTTGAAAATTTATTTTTCACTAGGTTAGACTATGATAAATTTAGTTTAATCCTTTATCCCAGTGAGAGCAAACAAAGTTTGCACCTGAAAATATCTTCAGGACTGAATATAGTGTTGTGCTATCTTACCTGGGTAAGTAGTACAACACCAGGCAACTCATAGCAAAGGTGGAGCAAGCTACCAACACTCCTATCCCAGTAACTCCCATAATGCAAAACACATCTCCTTGTGGATATGTATACTGTTATGCACCAAGGGATTGGCCACTACCCAGACTAGTTTCGACCTTTATTGAGGTCTCTTCAGTGGGAGCCAGGCTCAGAGTTGGAGATACCAGGCAGAAGCAGTAGCAAGGTCATCTTTACCCATAGGAGTTGCCAAAAGGTTTGCCACCTTTTTTTTTTATTAAATTACTCTGGATTTAGAGAAAGATGTTGAAAGTTTATTTTTCACTAGGTTAGACTATGATAAATTTAGTTTAATCCTTTATCCCAGTGATAGCAAACAAAGTTTGCACCTGAAAATATCTTCAGGACTGAATATAGTGTTGTACTATCTTACCTGGGTAAGTAGTACAACACCAGGCAACTCATAGCAAAGGTGGAGCAAGCTACCAACACTCCTATCCCAGTAACTCCCATAATGCAAGGAGAAGGAGATGTGTTTTGCAGGTAAGATAGTACAACACTATATTCAGTCCTGAAGATATTTTCAGGTGCAAACTTTGTTTACTCTCACTGGGATAAAGGATTAAACTAAATTTATCATAGTCTAACCTAGTGAAAAATAAACTTTCATCATCTTTCTCTAAATCCAGAGTAATTTAATAAAAAAAAAAAAAAAAGATGGCAAACCTTTTGGCAACTCCTATAGGTAAAGATGACCTTGTTACTGCTTCTGCCTGGTATCTCCAACTCTGGGCCTGGCTCCCACTGAAAAGACCTCAATAAAGGTCGAAACTAGTCTGGGTAGTGGCCAATCCCTTGGTGCATAACAGTATACATATCCACAAGGAGATGTGTTTTGCATTATGGGAGTGAAGTTACTGGGATAGGAGTGTTGGTAGCTTGCTCCACCTTTGCTATGAGTTGCCGGGTGTTGTACTACTTACCCAGGTAAGATAGTACAACACTATATTCAGTCCTGAAGATATTTTCAGGCGCAAACTTTGTTTGCTCTCACTGAGATAAAGGATTAAACTAAATTTATCATAGGGGTAATGTTGTTAAAGTTGTAATAACAATCACAGTTGATTATGGCAGTAATGAGGAGGACCTTGATATATAGATGCAAAGAAGTTATATTTCCCTCTTATAAGGTCTTAATCCAGTTGCATATGGACTACAGGTTGCCTGGTTTGCCAGGTGAGGATATCTGAGAGAGAGTCTGGAGAAGATTCACTAAGTTGTTTTAGGGTTAGAATGTGGAGTTTGACATCAAATTGAAGGAATGCCAATTGCATTCCCTTAATCTGATGATTATAAATAGAATGAATAGAATAATACAATAGAAGAGAATGATGAGAGGGGATAGTATTAAGACATATAACTCAGTAAGGAGATTGTTACCAGATTAAAGTGTAGGATATTTTTCATAGAGTAGAGGAAGAAAAAGCAGAACAGGAAACCATTCCTGAAAGCTGTATGAGGAGGGTGTGAGCAAGTCAATGAGATGGTTCTTCGCATGGAGGATAGTTGATAAGTGGAATGCATTTCCTAAGAGTGTGGTGAGTGTTGAAAACTGTGAATGGGCTTAAGGCATAGTTTGAGAATTTTTTATTCCAGTGTGTGATCCTTCTATGATGAGTCTTTGACTTCATGGGGATCTGATAATAATAACCAGTGATGATGATAATGATATATTGATGATATATAGCGATAATAATAACAATATATAATAACTAGTCATATACATGTCATCTCTCAGATGTGACCACTTCACATTTCTTATTGGCCATTTCTCTCAGTTGCCACCTATTCTATCATCATCAAATTCCTGACATGTACCCTCAAGGGGTTTTTCCTATTTAAATATTCCCTTCAATCCCTGTATATTCCATTCTTTTGTTGCCACATACACATTCGCTACTGCTTCCCATATTCCACCCTTCTCTATGTCCACCTAGACTCCTCCATTTTCCTGTCCATCTGGCATTCTTGTTTTTCTCATTTTCCTTTCTCCTCATGTCCAAGCACTTCTTCAGTGTCTCATACACTACTCTCCTGTTCTTTTATATCCCATCTTCCTCCTATCTCTTGTTCATTTGTCATTACTCTACCAACAATAGCCTCTCCAGTTTATTCACACAAAATATTAAATGCATTTCATTACTCTTATGCATTCCTTATTTTCTTCAAATTCATTCCATGTGCTATCCATCATGCACCTCTGCAAGAATACCCTTCATGATTTTTACTTGCCATCTTAAATCATCACTGTTATATCTGGGCATCACACATACTAACTTTCATACCACACTGTTATCTTTTTACTCTCCTTAATAAACCCCTGATATCCATTCTCACATTCTCTCTGCCTAATTAAATCATTTGTTCCTCCTACTAAAACCACTAACTCTTGCTCATATCTCTTCATATCCAAAACCTCAGTCACTCTAGTCTTTTTCTATCCTCCTGGAAAATAATCCTTGTGCATCTTCTCATTTACTACACTGCTAATAATATAATCCCCATACAATATAATTCTACCTTCAAATTAATTCTTTAGCTCTGTCATTTTTCATTTAGTTCTTCCAGATCCCTTCCATCCACATGTAATAATATAATTCCCATATATAATATAATTCTTTAGCTCTGTCATTTTTTATTTAGTGCTTCCAGATCCCTTCCAAATATACAAATCTTCTATTTTCACTGCATTTGCTGTATCTCCTGTCTTCTTTCCTCTTCACCATCTCAGCTCTCAAGTCTTGTAACACTTTCCTCAGTCTTTCATGCTTGCTTTTTCACCATTTTTCTTGTGTTTTTTGGCACCATTGTACGTTATATTTAATATTGCAATATCTGTGTTTAAAAAAAATGTTATGAAAACATTAAATAACATAAAACAACATGAAAATTGGCATTATTATACTTAATCATTAATCTTCTAAGGAAAAAAAACAGTAAAACAGATAAAAATCACCCATTTTAGATGTGTGAAATACACCAATCACTCATTCACAGTGTAGCCTCACACCTTATTTCCTGAATATATAAAATTATCTCAGAATTAATGCATTTCACTATTATTATGTGGCGTTTGTCAGTAGTCCAAGGATGCAATGTGGGAGGGCCCTAACTCCATACACCTCACCTTCTATACTACTCATTCCTCTATCTACACACAGTACCACTATCCATCATCTATACATAATGGCACTATCCATAATCTATCTACATGCAGTACTATCTACCCCAACTAATAGCATTTTTGTCTGTAAAGTTTTTGTATACTCTGAAAGACACATGGGATGAAAAAATCCAAACCAAAACCAACTTAGTGAATATTCTCTGGACCTCTCTCAGTTGTCTTGCCAGAAATCGGACAGTTTGTCAGACTATGATAGCATTTGGATTAAGAAATCTAAGAAAGCTGATGAATATTGATATAATCACAGATGATATGGCCAATACTGAAAGTGGCCATATCTACAAAGTAGGATCTCAAAAGTTAACTGTAAATTCAATTCATTGAATAGCTAAGTTTGATCTCTTATAGTCAGCTTGATAGTTCATTTGTAATGGAGCTTGCTATTCTTAAGAAATAATAATAAAAAGAATTATGTTTTGATAATTTCTGCTATTTAATATTTTGATGGTTTCATTAAAATTATTAGCTATTGCAAATGTTTTTGTAAAGTAGCATTAACATTTTTCATGTTAATCTAGATGTAAATGAATGTGAAAAGGAAGAGATATTTTGCAGTCAGTTTTGTAATAATACCAAAGGAAGTTTTAAATGTAGTTGTGCTGCAGGATATATTTTAGAATCAAATCGCAGAAGATGTAAAGTTGGAGGTAAGGAAAAAAATGTCAAGTAAGATAGCATTAAATTAATAACAGTGATCTTGTATAGTAAGTGCTTGCTTTATTATTATTATTCAAGCCTCCATGGAGTCAAAAGTCATCATGGGAGGTCCTTCCTAGGAAACACAGTCTTTCAACTCATTGACTGTTCTTGCTCTCACCACACTATCAAGCAATGCAGTCCATGGTTAAACCACCCTCCATGCAAAGAAACCACTCCTCACCCTCTTGCTCATAGCTTCCTTTCGTAACTTCCAGGGATGGCCCCTTGTCGTCACTCTTTCCTGCTGTTCCACCAATCGAAAGAACTCCCCAGTGTCAACCCTGTAACTACCTCTCAACAGTTCAAAAGTCTCAATCATATCACCTCTCCTTCTTCTATCCACCAAACTCTTTAGTCCACATTCCCTCAGCTGATCCTCATAACTAACATTGTACAGTCCTGAAACCATCTTTGTTATCCACCTCTGTACCCTTTCCACAGTTAATTTATCCTGGAGAACCAAATTCGAGAACAGTAATCTAAGCGTGGTCTGATCAAGGTCTTATACAATGGAATGATAACTCTTTTTATCTCTACAGGTCAGTGTCCTTCTCAGGATTGCAGCAATTCTCTGGGTTACCTGAATTTACCACCTTTGCATTATGTTCCCTGAATTTCAGGTTTTTATCAATCATCACCCTCAGATCTCGCCTCCCCTACTTCCTCCAGTATAGCTCCTTCAATTGAGTATGCAGCCTCCCATAGATGTATCCCAAACTTAAAGACTTTACATTTTGCTGCATTAAACCGACCCCCATTCATTTACCCATCTATCTAGTTTATTCAAATCCTCTTGCAGGGCTGCCACATCTGCACTATTACTAACAACCCTTCCCAGCTTCACATCATTTGCAAACAACTGAATATCCCCCCCTCCTGCAATCCATTGATATAAAGGTTAAACAATACAGGTCCCAGCATTGAGCCCTGTGGGGATCCCCCACTTGTAACCATCTGCCTCGTTGGTATTGCTCCACCATACACAACTCTCTGATACCTATCAGACAGCCAATCCTGAATCCAGTTGACTATCCTGACATCTAAACCCATGTTCTGCAACTTAAATATCAGCTTATCATGTTGCACCCTGTCAAATGCCTTTGCAAAATCAAAAAAAATGGCAATATATCCCTTTCCCTCATCAACTGCTCTTGTCACTTTATTATAAAAGGCAATCATATTAATAAAGCAAGAGTGTCTATTAACAAATCCATGGTGACTCTCACAGATAACATTACCCTTATCTGCACAACACTGTGTATGGTCCCTCATTTCTCCAAGATCTTAACAACTACTAATGAAACACAAACTGGCCTATAATTAGACACTTCTAGTCTGCTACTGCCCTTATGCAATGGCACTATCTTACCATTGTGTAAGGTCTTACTAGATTTTCATTGAAAAGCCAAAACAAAGGAGCTGTCAGTTCTTTAGCACATTCTCTCACCCATGGCTAAATACCATCCAGTCCCACAGCTTTACTGACATCCAGAGTTCTCAGTATTTGGAATACACTCTCGTCTTGCACCTCTAAATCTCGAACTTGCCTTATCTCTCTAGTATTAAACCTACTTCTCCAGGATGAAATACTCCAATAAAGTGTTCATTGAACAACTCCACCATGTCCTCTGCATCAGTCACTCTATTCCCATTTTTATCCCACAATGTCATTCACAATCATTTCTTCTCCAACTGGCCACATTAGCTAAAAAATTTCATTGGATTTTCTTTGGATCTTAGGGCCAATCTCTTCTCATATTCCAGTTTCGCTTTCCTTACCATACTAGTCACCCTCCTGGCCTGAGTCTTATATTCTTCAAGATTTGCTCTCCACCCCTCTTCTTATATCTCTTCCATAACCTCTTTTTCACTCACAGTTCCTGTGTGATATTGTTTGATATGGAATACAGCTTATTATTGCTGCTAACAAATATTCCTTCACAATTTCCCAAGCACCAATGATATCTCGGCCTTCCAATTCTGCCCTCCATGGAACTGCTCCAAGTTGATATCTAAGACTATTATAATCACATGCCTTATGATTCCACATACGTTCCTTTCTCTTTGATACTCCTGCATGTCTGTTCATCTTCCAAGTAAAAACCACATGGTCACTCTCTCCAACTGATGTGTTTCTATAATTAGAAGAATTTATATAGCCCATATGTCTATCATCTTTTGAATAGTTGGCTTGTTTGTTGCACTGCAAAGCTATCAAACTTTCATGAACTTCCAATAACTACTTCCTATAAAATATTTATGGGATGTTTTACAACATCCCACTTATAACAGGGATTTCTCCATTAGTGAAGTACCAAATACTGATAGACTTCACTAATAGAAGAATGGATAATGGGTATAATGGGTGATGTTAAGTAAATAAATAGAGTAGGAGTGAGATTGAAGGGTGAAATCAAGCAAGCAGTGTTATAAAAGAAGTTATGGAAGAAGTACAAGACAGTTTGCAGTGAACAGATGCATGAAGAATATAAAGTTCATGCCAGAAAAGTGGCAAGTATGGTTAAAAAGGAAAACGTAGAGTATGAGCAGAGATTGGCCAGTCAGGTTAAGACTAATGCAAGGGAATTTTTCTACTATGTGGCAAGCAAGAGGAAAAATAATTATGGCAAGTTGATGCTGGTGAATAGTTATGGTAGCAGAGTAACCATGGCAAATGATATAGGAATGATATAGGAATTATTTAACAAAAACTTCAACAATGTATATCATAGTGGTGTGAATGATGATTTGCAACATATAGAAGGACAAGTATTAGAAGAATTGGAAGGGAAAGAATCAGGTGATGATTGGGTTAGATGTTAACAAGGCTGTGGGAATGGATTACATATCACCATGTATTTTTAAAGAATGTGCAAAAGAGTTAGCCATACCCTTGTTCTGATTATTTAATGAAATTCTTGTAATAGGGAGGATTCCTAAGGAGCGGAAAGAAGGCAAAATAATACCTCTCCTGATGCATGGTTTGGGAACAGAAGTTTCCAGTTATAGGCTGGTGTATATATCTGCAATGATCAAAGTGTTGGAAAAATTGGTTAGAAATAGAATACAGGATTTGGTTGATAAACATTAGATTCTCCATGATGGTCAGCATGGGTTTATGAAGGGCAGGTCTTGTTTTAGCAATCAGCTTACTTTTTTATGATAAGATGGTGAATGTGTTGGATAAGGGAGAATCATATACAGTGATATTCTTGGAATTTACAAAAGTATTTGATAAATACCATATGATAAGTTGATGTACAAGCTGCAGAGGATAGGAATGGATAGTATATTAATTGGAGATTGGCTCTCTTCAAATGATTGCTGATGATGCAAAGTTGTGTAGAATTATCAGGAGTACTGATGTTAATTTTCTTCAGGAAGATTTGAATAAACTTTTAGCTTGGACAAATGAGGGGAGTTGCAGTTTTAATGTTAATAAATACAAGGTGTTACACTTTGGGATAGAGCGATATAAGGCTATGTACTGTATTGGTGGAGCTGTACTTTAGGAAGTGGATGAGATTCAGGATCTTGGAGTGATGGTGGAGAGTGTACTGAAGTTCCATGGGCACGTTGCACATGTTTCAAAGACTGCACATTGTATTTCTGCTATGATAAAAAGTACGTTGACATGTAGAGATAAGGTGGTGGTGGTTCCTTTGTATAAAGACATCGGCAGACCCCACATGAACTATTGTGCTCAAATTTGGTCACCTAGTTTTCATTGTGAGGTGGAAATACTAGAGAGGGCCAAAGTGATATCAGGACTCAGAAGTGTTGATTATGAAGAGTGTTTGAGAGAATGTGGATTACAAAGGTGGGGGATTGGAGGAAAAGAGGAAATATGATAGAGACCTTGAAGTTAGTTAAAGGATTCTGTGAGATTAATACAGAAGAAATCATAAAAATAAAAACAGTGGGTGTTAAGATGGGAAGAACAAGAGGCCATCCATGGAGGTTGTATAAAGATGTGGTGTTAGGAGTAATTTTGTATAATAATATTATATGCTATGAATGATAATAGCAGGTCAGAAGATTGAATTTTGTGTGTGAAGGAGAGCTCTGAAGGGGTAGAGAGGGAGAGGAAATAAAATATTATGTTGGGGTTCCCCACCATGATATTTTTTTTTCCTCTCCCTCTCTACCCCTTCAGACCTCTCCTTCACACACAAAACTCAATCTTCTAATCTGTTATTGGGACTGTAAAGTAGAAAAGGAAAGGAACAAATTGCTTGTACTGTCTAGAATAAATGAAGCTTTTTAGCTCTTTATATTTAAGTAATTTTGTATGTTCACAGTTGATAGTGATTCATTTCCTGAGTGCAGGTAGGTGTAAATAACTTCAAATCTCATTGTGATAAACATGTTACTGGTTGAGTGCCCCCCCCCACACACACACACAATGAGTCTGACTCCTTGGAGGTTACCACTTAATAATATGTATATGAAGCAATTCATATTTGTGTTGATTTTGTGTAATATAATACCCATGTCATCTTGGCTGGTAAAATGCATTACTAAAATAATAATTGATATTATATATAGATAATGTTTTCTCTCTTTCTTCCATATTCTTGTTATACTATTATATATTGCTGCCATCTCTCCCCCTCCAATGCATTTTAGAACATCAAAACAAATCTAACAGGTGTTTACCTGTTAGATTTGTTTTGTCCTTCATTCATATGTACATGAAACTTGGCTTTGACTTCAGATTATAAGTTTTCTATTTTGAGACCTCTACTTCCACTTGTTCAACCATCTGATTTTTTTTTGTCTATTGGAAATGGAAAACTAAAGGTAGCTCTGGAGATGAATATTCAAGGTGAATGATAATAGCAGGTCAGAAGATTGAATTTTGTGTATGAAGGAGAGCTCTGAAGGGGTAGAGAGGGAGAGGAAATAAAATATTATGTTGGGGTTCCCCACCATGATATTTTTTTTCCTCTCCCTCTCTACCCCTTCAGACCTCTCCTTCACACACAAAATTCAATCTTCTGATCTGCTATTGGGACTGTAAAGTAGAAAAGGAAAGGAACAAATTGCTTGTACTGTCTAGAATAAATTATTTTTGAGGATGTTCAGATGATGTGGCACTTGTGAGAAGACTATTAGAGAAGCAGAAGCGTCAGAGGTAGAAATGAGAAGGAAGAGGGGAGATATGATAGAGACCTACAAGTTGGTAAGGGGTTGTTATAGGATCAATGGTGGAGAAGTTCTACAGAGAATAGTGGGAGATCAGGTGAGAACCAGAGGTCATCCCTGGAAACTGTATAAAGAGGGTGTGAGTAGGGGAGTGAGAGGCAGGTTTTTTTCGTGCAGAGTTGTGAGTGATTGGAATGCCTTGCCTGAGAGTGTGGTGTCTGCAAGGAGTTTGAATGTGTTTAAGACACGGTATGATGAGATGTGTGTGAGATAATGTGACATGAGGTCTTGTTTAATAATAATAATAATAATAATAATAATAATATTGGGGGGGGGGGGGGATGATAGGAAGCACAACTGGGACTGTAAAGTAGAAAAGGAAAGGAACAAATTGTTTGTACTGTCTAGAATAAATTATTTTTGAGGATGTTCAGATGATGTGGCACTTGTGAGAAGACTATTAGAGAAGCAGAAGCGTCAGAGGTAGAAATGAGAATTCATTACCTAGTTACAATAACCAAATTGGGGAATGATAATTAGGAGTTGTACGATTACCAGGAAGAGAACTTTATTAGCTTTAATTTTTTTGGATGTATGGGATAAATTGAAAGGTAAAATGGACTAAATCTGACTGATAGTGGCAATGCAAAACTGGAACATTGTTGTGCAGAAGTACATGTGTGTGTGTTTCATGGAAGGAAATGAGAATTTGACAGTGGGAATGTGTGTATACGCTTTCCCCAATCATTCACCCCATATCTATCCTGATCTTTGTATGTATCGCATCTATTGTGCTATTGATATGATTTTACCCACTTCATTAGAAGATACATGAACGTTATGTACTGCTCATAAACCAAAAATTGTCTTACTAAGTTACATGCAAGATGAGGCACTGTGCATGTGCATAGAATAACATTGACAAATATCCTATAACAGGAGAAAGCAACCAAGAAAATACCAGCAGTGTATCATTTGCTTTGGTTACTCTGCTACCATAGCTATCCATCAATTATGAGATACTAAGGCAATTAATGCGAAGTCATTAGCCTCTAAATATAAATAGGTTAGTTGTGAAGCTACTTCATGCACAAACTTTGTTTGCTTACACTTGGATAAAGGATAATCTATGAATATAATTTCTTGGCATCTTTTTTTAATTTCAAACCAAGTGAAAAAAACTTTCAACAGCCATTCCTATCATAATTTAACATTGTTTGCAAGTTCATTATGTGGCCTGCTGCATGCATATGATCTTCAAGGTAGTTCACCATGTAATTTAAAAGGAGAGCCTAACTAACCTAAGTAAACAATGTGTGTGATGATTTTATGATAACTTCATTTTTGTTTATAGCAGTATTATTATGGCAATGAAGTCCAACCTCCAGTCCAAGTCCACCTCCAGGGAGTCCAAAGACTCATCATGTCCCACAATGAGTCTTTGGACTCCCTGGAGATGTCAAATAATAATAAGTGAATCTAAGGTTTCATTCAGCAACCACTAGTAGTGTTCAAAGTTTGTGTATGTGTGTTTAAATATATATATATACTCTCCCAGTTACATATAGCTGTCTTTGAACTCCATTCAAGAAGAACAAAGCAACTTTAAAATATTCTTGTGTATTTTGAGCTGTTTTTCTTTCTTAACCTTTTAACTGCTGAGATACTAAATAACCAGTATGACCCTCCTTGCTGAGTTATTTTCCCAATTATAAAATATTTTATAATAATATGAATAGTTACTATAATGTATTACACATTTTTGCACTGTTTTCTTGTATAAATTGAAGTCACTGAACAAAACTGTCATATAGGAATTTTATTTTCAAGTTAGGGATGTCCAAAATTTATCTTGAAATTTATTTGTTTATTTCATGTCAAATAATATCACACACAACTTCAAGTGAGAAACACCTCCCCAAAAATACTTCAATACTTTAGTAGTGTGTGGTAATTTTGAAAGCAGAGGTGTACACATAAGGCTATGCCACATTTGGCACACATAAACCGGCTCTCTTTTCTTTTTCTTTGCCCCAATGTGGTATTTGAACACACATGACAATGCCTAGTAGGATTTGCTTTCTTGAATGGTGGCCCAAGTATTAGGAAATGTCTTTACCTCAGTCTGAGGGGTTCGTCACCTGTGATGGTCATCCAGATGTAGTGGTCGGTCTTGGCATGTGGAACTTTTGAAAAATTTCACTGATGAAAGTCAATTGAAAATTAGCATGTGTGATATTTTCACCAGTATGTACATTATACAAAATATGTGAATTGAGAACAGTGAGATCCAAGAAATGGAAAAAGAATTTTCTATACCATTTTGAAGGCCTTTCGCACACATTCAAGAGAACTGACCATCATGTCTATCCTGTCCACAGCCTCCATATTCCTATTATAATCCATTAAACATTCAGGTTTCGTTATTGGAGTGTTTGTTGTCCTGTCAACTTTCCCTGATTGTTTCATAGAGTCTGTGTGGAGTGTGGTCAACATACAAAATTCTCGTTTATCAATCCATTTTACCACCATCATATTTTCTGTGTGTCTGGGTTCTACCTGTCCTTTGTCTAATTTTTTGTTCAGTTTTGACAACCCCTTCCTGCTTTTCCTAACAGTCCCACATGCATTCGTACCATTATTTATATAGCCAGTCATACAGAAGAGGGCCAGAATACCAATTGTCTAACCACAATGTGTGCCCTTTCTGCAAATACTTTGCCACTAGGGTTTACACCACACCCCCAGAAATCCCAAATTCATGTTCTGGAATAATGTCTGTAGTTGCCCCTGTGTACACTACAAAATCTAACACATATCCAGTCATACAGTCACACAACACAAAAATTTTGATCCTAAATCTATGTCTTTTCGAAGGAATGTACTGTTTGAACTGGAGGCAGCCCGTGAACAGTACTAAGCTCTTGTCAATACATATATTTAGAAAAGGGGTAAATACTTCACTGTAGGTTTTTCTCAGATGATCGATAATTGGTTGTAGTTTGTGTAGTATTTGTCCTGGAACCTGAGTTTCATTGTCATTGAAATGTAAAATACATAAAAGTAAAAAGAATCTGTCCCTGGACATGTAGTCTGTGAACTGTGGAGTAGCTATGAGGGGATCCTTGGACCAATATTCTGCTATTGTTAGTTTTTTTAGCCCAGCCATAAGCATTATGATTCCAAAAAATATATGTAATTCCTCTGGGGGTAGTAGTTTTCCATTTTTGCAAATGAAATTGGGGTGCTGGTGGTAGTTTTTGAGTCAAAAATACATAATATTTATAGGTTTCATCAGCAATATGTTGCATTATATGAAGGGGGAAAAATAGTTTGAAAAATCAAAAACAGTTGAACCATCATCTATAATTGCTGAAATACCTGAATTATCATTATTGAATTGGTGAACTGTTGGACGAAAATTTGTATCGTACCATTGAAACAATGAAGCGTCAGTACGATTTCTTTTTTGCAGTGGTGTTGGTGGTTCATTATCTGAACTTTCACTATCACTATTTTCACTATTTTCAAAAAAATAAATATCATCATTGTCACTGAAATCTGATAAATCATAAGGTAAAGTTTCTAATACTTCTACTAATTCCGCCTCAGTAGGAGAACGCTGCTGTCTGCTTGTCAAAGCCATTTTTACTAACCCTGGAATCACTGCATCATGTGATAGCCTGGCTCCTATTGTCAAGGACGGCTCTGATAACATTGTGCATGGTCTCACAAATTTTTACGAAGATAGCGCCACAGAGCACAGAAGTTTGAAAATTAGTTCCTTCTAATCCTTAGAGATGGCACTATAAGCCAGCTCAATTCAAATGCTTTCACAAACTAAATTAAATGAGTATTATACATTGAAAGTTCAAATCGAGTTAACTCGATCGTAGCAAGGTCGCCATTTTTTTCTGCGCTCGAGTTAACTCGATCGTAGCAGTTAAACTTTCAAGTTAAGCATTGAGGGTATCATCTACTAGTGCAACTCTTTGATTTAGTATTGCTTAATATGATAAATACAATTATATGCTGAAGGTTGCTTTCGTTCTCCCACTTTTTCTCACTGCTATTTAAGAAGAGCATTTAACACTAAATCTGAATCAGTATTATAACAGTTCATAAGAGTGCACTGGTTGATAAATGGAAATGTTTGTCAACATAAGAGAGTTGGTTTATGTAGTTGAGTTGTCCTCTTTAGTTTAAATCAGTGTTTCTCAAACTTCAGATATCTGCATACCCCTTCTTAAATTTTCATTATTACCAAGTATCCCCCTTATCAAATAATAAATAAATAAAGCATATTTCATTGTAATTGTCTATGTTATTTGAATTTATATGTTCATGTAAACACAAAATATGATTTATTTTTAATAGAACAAAATTTGGAATAGCCTCCTCTTCATTTCCCGTCCATGAAAATCCATAATTCATATCATACTTACGAAGATTTTTCATCTTCTTCCTAGCTTGTTCTCTAGAGATGTCAGACGACACACCCTTATCAATTTCATTTGATCCAGATGCAATATCAACGTTTTCTTGTTGCTTACAGTTACTTGTATTTACTCTCTTTTGTGGGTTTTATAAATCCAGTGATCCATACTTAAGAATTTAAAAGCTAAAAAAATTTACCGTATTTACTCAAATATAACTCGCACTTTTTTCCCAAAATGAAAGCTAAAAAATCGTGGTTCTAAATGTATGCAGGGATTTTCGGTAACTAAAGTTTTCAGAAAAAAAACTGCAAATGGTGTGCCTTACCAAGAAGCTCCTACTCGATATTGCTACTTTAGGCATCGAGAACAGTTTCCTTGTGTGCATTGTCAAAGTCATCTACTTAAATAGCTTCATCTTCTTTCCCATTATTTCAAGCAAAAATTATCAGTAATTTACAAAACTTGAGATACGTAGAGCAGCTATGAAGAAGTGCATATGATTGGTGTGGTATTAACAAAAGATCGCATGAACCAAAGACAAATTAGCATTTAAACAGTTCAGTTGAAATACTAATTCTCTTTGACCGAATTCCATAATATCTGAAACACATTCACTATATATTTCTTTGTTTTAACACGTTCACGATGGGGTGGTGTCAAGCAAAACCATATTTTGCACCGGAAACATATGGTTTTGCTTGAGTCTATACAGCAGTTTCTGTTAGAGTGGAGATGTGATTCCTTAGTTAGTTAGTGCCGTTTTTATCCCAGTTGTCTCTAATTGCACTATTTGTTGAGAAATATAATGATTCCATGCGTTAATGATACATAGCTGAAAATTGCCATGTACCCTCCCCCTGAAGACCTTTCACATACTCCCAGGGGTACGCGTACCACACTTTGAGAAACACTGGTTTAAATAAAGCATTATATTGACAGCACTTAATTTCCTCCCTTCAGCAGAACGAACAGCTCTATTAAACAAGCATTGCAAATATTTTTATCTTGTTGATTATGAATCTCTTTCTTTGCATTTCTTTAATTTTCCATCTTTATATATTATTATTACGTAACACCTCCAGGGAGTCCAAAGCCTAACCAAGGGAGGGCATCTACTCTACACCTCTTCGTCTCCACCACTCCAGTATCGCAAATACCTTCATCATCTACACCAAAGCCATCTACTGTCGACCACCACAGACAAACAGACAATCTCAAACATCCATGCTCACGATGGGATTCGAACCTGCAGCCTTTTGGCTGGAGAGTGGATATGCTAACCACTCAGCCAACCAGGCTGGCATATATATACTATCTATACTATCTACCAATAATTGTCTGGACACCCCTGTTATTTGAAGTTATGGAACATTTCATGTTTGTTAATGACATAAAAACCAGTGTACAAATAGTATGAAGCAGTATTTCAGCATAGCAGTTGAATACATGTTGTATGGCAACACAATGTGAACCAGTGACTTAGAGAGGTCATTGTGGGCTTTCACATTGGTGGCATATCTATACTTGCCATTGCCACTCAACTGGAACACCCAAAATCAATGGTTGGTAATATCATCAACAAATGGAGAAGTTCTGGCATCACTAGTGCAGGAAAACACCCAGAGCAGCTGCTGAAAATGACTGACATGGACAGGAGGATGTTAAAACAGATGGCATGCAAAAACTGACTACAATTAGCACAGACCATCCATAATGAGTTCCAGAGCAACAGTAACGCCGTGGTGAGCACTAATACTTTATGAAAAGAACTTTATTTACTGGGTTTCCATGAAAGAGCAGTGGCACACAAGCCAAATATCACAACATTGAACAAGGTGGCTCATCTGGCCCGGTGCAAAGAGCATGTGAACTGGACAATTGACCAGTGGAAAACGGCCTCTGGAGCAATGAACCAAGGTTCACCTGTTTCCAGTCTGATGGCAGGGTGCGGAGGCAGCCTGATGAACACTTGTTACCACAGTGTGTTGTACCCACAGTAAAGTTTGGTGGTGGAGCAGTAATGGTGCGTGGTGCATTCAGCTGGTTTGGATTGGGACTACTGGTCATTGTCCGTAGTTCCATGAAGGTAGCTCAGTGCCTTAATATTCTGGATAATCAGGTGCTGCCTACACTGTGGAGCTTTTATGAAATGAACCTGTGTTACTATCAAGATGACAATGCCCCATGCCACAAAGCTGCAGCTGTTATGGAATGGTATGAAGAGATGGGTGTTAAACGACTGCCCTGACTTGGTCAGAGTCCTGATCTCAACCCCCATCGAACACCTCTGGGACAAATTGGAGTGGCAATTGAGATCCATAACAGCATGTTCTCAATCTGTTGCTGAACACAGTGCTGCTGTGATGGAGGAATGGAGATAAATTCCACCTGATGTCTGCTGCACATTGGTGGAAAACCTCCCTTGAAGAGTGCAGTAGGCAATCAAAGCTAAAGGTTTACATACCCGATATTAGGGTTCAGTTGCTGATATCAATTATACATTGCCGAAGTGTCCAGGCAATTATTGGTAGATAGTGTATATATATATTTAATTATTATGCTGTATACAAAAATTTTATTTATATACTCATACTGTCCTTAATTTAACTAAAACAAGCATTGAAATTAGTTCCACCTCATGGCTTGTTCCTTTGTAAATATGGTGCATTGCAATTAAACCTTCTTAATCATTTTAAAAGTAGACCGTTATTGGCCTTTCACCACAGTAAAGATATCCACTATAGCCAACAACCAAAAATCCCCAGGCAAGCTCTGTAGGCATAATGCTATTCAAAAGGAACTTCACTATAGCAGATTATTCATTATAAAAACTATTTGGTCCCCACAAGTTTGCTAAGAGTGCCAACTGTATATCCAACTCAGCAAAAAAAAAAAAATGTGTTTGTGCTTTTGCAGTATTTTTTATTTTTATTATTTTTTTTTTGATAGTACCTGTTTATATTGTTAGTATAACTTATGCTGTATAGGCTATTTTTATAAGATATAGAATGAAAGATAAAGGTATACTTATAAATTTTTGTTACTTAGTCTTTTGATTGTATTGTGGTGACACAGTATGCATTGTATTACATTTGTAGCTTTTGTTGGCAGGTGAGCAGCCATCTCTGCTATTGCTTCTTCCAGATCAAATAAAATCTTTAGTTTTAAAATCACATTCTGAGCATCTAGTAATACAGAGAAATCTGACTAGCCTGAGGAGTATGGACTATGATATCATGCTGGGACTCCTCTTTTGGACAGAATCACAGGTCAGATATTTTTACATGCATTCATCATGAAATGAATCAATGAAAGAAGGCTTAATAAAAATATGTGCTCAATAAAAAGTTATATAAATCTAAGAATAATAATAATAATTATTATTATTATTATTTGACACCTCCAGGGAGTCCTAAGACTCATTGAGGGAGGGTACCTACTCTACAACTCTCCGTCTCCACCACTCAACCTCATCCATAAACCATCTGATCTACACCAACGCCATCTACTGTCCACCATCATCATCACTATTATTTTCACAGACAATCACAAACACCCATGCTTGGATTCGAACCTACAGCCTTTTGGCTGGAGAGCGGATACACTAACCACTCGGCCAACCAAGCTAAACTCTGGAAAAAAAAATTCTAGATGTAGAATTAAAAAGAAAAACAAGAATAGTTGCATATCTAAGTTCAGTTAAAGTTAACATTTAGATTACAGTTATTCAAGTATATCATCATCATCAGTTTCTCAATATGTATCTTCAAGAGACATATATAGGATATTATAATAATGCTGTATGGTTGACATTATTATTAATCTCTTGTCAACAATTTCCCTCTAAAGTATATCGCTTGTCAACACTCCAATATTCTCAGATCTTACTGATACAGTTAGACATTTCCCACTACATCGATCCAACTAGATCTTGGGTTGCCTCTGGGTCTTTTTTCCTGTGATCTTCACATCAAACACCTATTTTGCTAATCTTGTCACTTAAAATAATGGGAGAGGAGAGATTAGAAAAACAAGTGTTTCATGTGAAGATGGTAGGAAAAGACTTAGAAGTAATCTAAAATCTAGATGAATTTATGAAGTTAGAAGTGCCATACCATCTGTGATTAGAACTGCTCACACATTCCTTAATACTAACAATGTCAAGTTCCTTCCTAATATCTTAATTTTTGATGATTCTGTTGCTGATACCATCTGTTCACTCCCCTATTTTTTCTCAGAACTCTCGTGTTTGTGGTCTCCAATCTTTGATATCAGCTGTTTTATTTCTGACCCAACACTCAGATCCACAAGTTAAAATTGTCTTGAATACTGTCTTGTATATAGCCAGTTTAGTGTTTTGGCTAATTACAATGAAGATTCCAATCATTATTGATGGAATCAATAATGATTGACACATAAATAGGCATCATGGAATAAAGAGAATATATTTCTTGAGTTGTTGAGTAACAACTATCTTAGGTAATATGTAATAGGGTTGAGAGTCTTAGATCTGATAATATCACGAAAGGATGTGATTGTGAACAGTGTCTAATCTTGCTCCACTTCGTGAGAGTGACAGTGAGGTGATTACTTGGGTTGTAACCAGTCAGATGAGAACTTACGTGAGGAATGAATGTGTGTGGAACTACAAGGCCAGTGATTATAAAAACTGGCCTTATAGTCCCACACCATACTGCCTCAGATACTCAAAACCACTGTTGCTATTTCCACCTTGTGTGGACATAATTCTCCTGATGTTATCAAGAGTATCCCTCTCCTTTCTTTCTTGCCCATCCTGTTCTCACAAAAAATGTTTCATTTATTCCAGCATTTTTAGGCAAAGAAGCTCAATCGGCACAACAATTTTATCTTCCTCATGTTTGATAAATACTCCTGGCATTCATAAATAAGTGTAGAAATTCATTTCTTGGGTTATAACCAGTCTTGCTCAGGGCTTCTGGTTGTACTGACTATCCCTGTAATGCATTCGTTCATTACTGCTTCCAGAATCCCCTCTCCTTATACTGTTTCTCTGTTCTTCCTGACCTACTCATTTTCCTGTGCAGAGAAATTAGGAGTTGGTTTGGGAAGGATTGGGAACAGGATTTTTAACTTTTCGTCACATTCTCAACTCACATTTTCATCTCTCTCCTCTCCATTCAAAAGCATTTTGGACTTGCCTATGTCACTCTTCTGGTCTACCACATCACCTCTAACTTCCAATGATTCCTTATTCATATTACTCTTTACACTTCCTCTGGCAACAGTCTCATTTCTTTTCAGTTGATTTACACCAAATTCATTTAAATGCAGTCCATCTCCTTTTATACAATTTCATTTGGCCCTCAAATGCATTCCACACACCAAACAAACTGCACCACTTTCTCTGCTCAGCTCTACTTGCATAACATTCATGATTTTTTGCTCACTGTGCTCACTCTTATCACTGTTATAAATTGGCAGCACACACCACTTACCCTTTCTACCACAATTTTGTCATTCACTTCTTCTTCTTCTGCAGCTTCTCCCACTTAAGTGGGGTCATTGTTGATGATGAGTCTCCTCCACATCCTCCTATCTTGGAATGTTACCTCATCCAAGTTCTTCATCCTCAAGCCCTCTTCTACCAGCTCCCTCCATCTCTTCTTTGGCCGCCCACGCTTCCTCCTACCTTGCACATCCATCTGCATGACCCTTCTTCCCATATATTCGTCCTCCCTCCTCATCACATGACCAAACATCGTATGCTTTCTCCAGATCAATAAATGCCAGATGTAGCTCCCATTGTTTCTCTTGAAACTTTTCCATCATCTGCCGTAACCCAAAGATAGCATCTGTTGTTGATCTAAGTCATGAAGCCAAATTGTTCCTTTGCAATCTCCACCTACTTCCTCAATCTTCCATCAAGAACCCTTTCTAGGATTTTCATTGTGTGGGACATCAACTTTATTCCTCTGTAATTTTTACAGTCTTGTGCATCCCCTTTACCCTTGTAGACGGGGACAAGAGTACTCTCCCTGCATTCCTCGTGTATATTTTCCTGTTGGCAAACTTTCATGAACAGGTCCCACAGCAGGTCAATTCTCTCTTCCCCCAGTGCCTTCCATGCCTCCACTGGAATCCTGTCGGGGGCCCACAGATTTTCCATTCCTCATCCTCTTCATGGCCTCCGTCACTTCCACTCTACTGATGTTCTGCACTATCCCCTCAGAAGGCTGGCCATCTTCTCTATGAGTTCTTGCATTTTCCTCATTCAAAAGTCCCTCAAAGTATATTCTCCATCTGTTTCTTATGTCCACATCCCTCCATAATACTCTTCCTTCAGCATCTTTGATCTGCCTCACATGTAAGATGTCCTTTGCTGCTTTATTTCTACATTTCACTAGTTGGTAAATTTTTCTCTGTCCTTCCTTTGTTTCTAATTGATCATACAGATCTTGATATGCCATGCCTTCGCCTATGCCACAACTCTCTTGGTGTCTTGCTTTCTCTCTCTACACCTATATATTTGTTCAAAATATATCCTTAATGTAAATTTGTAAATTCAACCCAGTCATAAACAGTAATATGTTCTTGATGAATAAGAAGTATCTGGTTTGGTAATCACATTAAGATAAGTGTAAAAAAAGCTTGCAAGAACTTAATTTCACTCCTTCCCCACACCATAAAAATAAAATATAGAATTTAAGTGTATATGTGTATGTATGTATATATGTATAATTTAAATGTGTATGTATGTTTTATATTTAATTTGATATTTTAATAATTCTGACAAATTGTTATTATTCTGTGTATTCTATATGTGTAAGTTACTGTATATGAAAAATAGCAGCACCGACAATTATATTTAGCTTCTCATTATAACCATGGCTTTACTAAAGTATCTAAACGAATAGTTGCCAAACTTGTTTTTGTCCACAGCACAAAATTTGAACTAATATTACTGGTTAGAATGAGACTATGGATGGAGGAATGTTCAGGATGTGTTTGTAAAGAGGATAAATAAAATTAATAACATAATGTGAATTTACAAGAAGGATGATGATGATATTTTTTAATGGATTGTGAAGTTCAATGAGCCAAAATTGTGAACAAGAGACAAACTCTACACAGCTCCTCCTGGATAACCTACACATAGTCATTTGCTATTTATCCCTCCTTGTCAGCTCTACTCTGTCACATGTCACACTGCATCAACAGACTCGCTATCTTAACTCTCTCACTTTTTTATTTTGCTACTTCCAGTAATTCTTTCATGTCCTCTCTCATGTCATATACTTTTCTCCTTTTAAGTCATTTGTTCCAGCCAAAATGATCGCTTCTTTCATCTTACCATGTTGTGCTCTAATAGCCTCACTATCATTAATTTTCACACCAGGAAAGTATGATTTTGTCAAACTCTCATCGACTACACCTTTTATGAGTAAATTGCCATACAATTTACTCACACTCGCTCCTTGATTTTTCTTTCTCTTTCATTTTTCTTATCTCGCACTTCTTTCTTTCTGTTATCAAATGATCCACTCGCCAGACATTTTTGCATTCGCTCTTGCTCTACCCTATGTATCACTCCACACAACCGAGCTATCTCCCTCATTGCAGCCAACTCTTCATTATTTACATCAGTCATACTATTCTTTCATATACATTCAACACTTTTATTCAGTTTCTCTTCTACATTCTTACATTCTTGCATTCCCTCAGTTTCAGCAGCTTTCATTTCCTTCCTGTTTTTTTCATTTATGGCATCTTTTATCTTTTCAATCTGCTTCGCACTTATTGCCTCATGGTCTGATAATATATCACACCTCCTACAAACAAGCCTACAGATATTATTATTATTATTATTATTATTATGGATGGACTCCAAGACCTCATGCCAATACCAATTCTGGATCCCAAGACCTCATGGAGTCAAAGACTCATCTGGGAAGTCCTTTTATCACGCACACATCTCATCATACCATGTCTTAAACACACTCAAACTCCTTGCAGACACCACACTCTCAGGCAAGGCATTCCAATCATTCATAACTCTGCACGAAAAAAACCTGCCTCTCACTCCCTACTCACACCCTCTTTATTCAGTTTCCAGGGATGACCTCTGGTTCTCCCCTGATCTCCCACTATTCTCTGTAGAACTTCTCCACCATTGATCCTGTAACAACCCCCATTTCTCCCCTCTTCCTCCTGTCCACCAAACTCTGCAAATTACATCTTCTTAATCTTTCCTCATACTCGACATTCCAGAGGTCAGAAACTACCTTAGTCAGTCACCTTTGGACCCTTTCCAACATCTCTTCATCCTTCTGAAAACTCAGTGACCAAATCTCGGCACAATAGTCCATGTCTGGCCTAATCAAAGCCTTATACAATGGAACAAGTATCTCCCTACTTCTACACATCAGTGTCCTCCGCATCATTCCCAGAGGCCTTTGTGTTGCCATCACAATTTTGGCGATGTGTCCCCTAAATTTTAGATCCTTATCTACTATCACCCCCAGATCTCTTATTTCTTCTACCTCCAACAATATATTCTCATCAAGCATAAATTCTGCATCTCATCTTTGTTTTCCAAATTTTAAAACCTTACATTTTGCAACATTGAACTCGCATCCCCATTTCCGTGCCCAATCACTCAATTTATTCAAGTCTTCTTGTAAGACTTCTTCACTACTCTTTATGGTTTGTCCCAACTTTGCATCATCTGCAAACAACTGAATATCTCCATCCAAATCGTCACCAATATCATTAATATAAAAGTAAAACAGTAATGGCCCTAAAACAGACCCCTGAGACGCTCCACTAGTGACTTGCCTTTTCCTGGATATCATACCCCCATAGCCAGTCTCCAATCCAATGTACTAATCCAATATCCAACCCCATCTGCTCTAGTTTGACTGTCAACTTATCATGAGGTACTCTATCAAAAGCCTTTGCGAAATCCAAGTATATTACTGTGTATCCTTCTCCTCTGTCAGTCATTTTATTGTAATAAGTAAGTAGATTACTAAAACATGATCTCCCTTTAGCAAATCCATAATGTCCATCAAAGATAATACCATTGTTGTCCACCCAATTCTGAATCCTGGTTATCACAACCTTCTCCAACAACTTAACCACAACACCTGACACACACATATAGGATTATAGTTTGATGCTTGAGTTCGATCACCTCCTTTATGAAGTGGCACAATCTTGCCCTCCTTCCACTCCTTAGGAACTTGACCATGTGCAAGACTCGCATTAAAAAATTATGTCAAGGCAGGTATCAACTCCATGGTGCATTCCTTCAGAATACTTGGTGATATATTATAAAGTCCCACAGCCATATTAACATCTATAATAAATTTAGTTTAATCCTTTCTATCCAAGTGTGTGTGCAAACAAAGTTTGTGCCTAAAACTATCTTCAGGACTCCTGAAGGTACTTTCAGGCACAAACTTTGTTTGCACACACTTGGATAGAAAGGATTAAACTAAATTTATTATAGTCTGACCAAGTGAAAAATAAACTTTCAACATCTTTCTCTAAATCCAGAGTAATTTAATAAAAAAGGTGACACACCGTTTGTCAGCTCCTATTGGAAGAGATGACCTTGCTAATGCTTCTGCCTAGTATCTCCACTTGGGCCTGGCTCCCACTGAAGAGACCTCAATAAAGGTCAAAACTAGTCTGGGTAGTGGCCCTTAATGCATAACATTATACATATCCACAAGGTGATGTGTTTTGCATTATGGGAGATACTGAGATAGGAGTGTTGGTGGCTCAACACTCCTATCTCAGTGGTACAACACCCGGTGTTGTACCAACCTCAGTGGTTGGTATCCTATCTCAGTGGTACAACAAGTGGTACAACACCGGGCAACTCCTTTGCAAGGAGTTGCCCGGTGTTGTACCACTTTACCCCAGTCCTGAAGATACTTTCAGGCGCAAACTTTGTTTGCACACACTTGGATAGAAAGGATTAAACTAAATTTATTATAGTCTGACCAGTGAAAAATAAACTTTCAACATTATTAACATCTAGTTTGCTCCACTCCACATACACCTCTTACTCACTCACAGTCAGTCTCTCCTCTCCATCGTCAACTGCTCTCAATCTCTCAATGAAGTCACATTCACAAGATTGAAAGACCTTTATTACTGCTCATTAAGTATCTCCACCACACATTCTGCAACAGCTGTCTTTATACCATTTTCTCCAATTAATGTCATCCTTCCATAATCATTCTTTCTTTTGCTGGCTACATATCGAAAGAACTCCTTAGGATTCTTTTTTGCTTCATTAGCTAACTGCTGTTCATACCTCTCTTTAGCTACCCTCACCAACCAAGTCACCCTCCTTGCCTGGTCTTTGTAGACCTCATGAAATTGGTTATTTCCACTTCTCTTATGCTGCCACCACAAAGCCCTTTTTCTCTGTATCACACGCTTAATCTCTTTATTCATCCATCTCACGCCTACCTTATTTAACCTTCTTGCCCTTGGAATACATTTAGACATTGCAGCTACTATTATCAGATAATTTAAATAAGATAATTTCTGGCGCATTTTGAACTTCATATATTCCTAGACTTTGGAATAGATGAAGTTTAAAATAAACTGATTTTTTCATTTAACATTGCAAAAACTTCCATTGAATTGAATTGCATATCAAATAATTAATAACAGTTCTAGACATTACTTTGACGTGAAGAGTTGAAGGATCTTCCTCAGCCATAGCCAAGTTAGCCAGTCTTGGGCGTGGACAGCAGGATTTTTTTCCCCAGTTTATTCTGGGGTTTTTCATCCCGCAAAGCAGGCAAACTGGCCTTGAGAACTCAACACTACAGGCCATAGGAAACAGCGGGGCATAAGGCTGACCACCCTATCCTGTAAACGGAGTGAGGTCCGATGATCAATGGACCCTCGACACCGCAAGGTAAAAGAGGGTATAAGGAAGATGAGAGATGAGATGAGACATTACTTTGGACAATATGTACAAATGACTCTAAATACACTATCACCTTGACTTAATTGCATTCAATGATGCAGCTTTTTCAAAAACACACAGCAGAATACTCTGATTTTTCTGCTATCTAAACAAACTGTTCAAAAGTAGTTTTTAGCAGAGCAGTATAATATCTTGTTGGATTCTGCTGGAATGTAGCAATTACATCAGTAAGTGAATATGCTGTGGAGCTTGAATTGATAGCATTTCATTTTTTATAAAAGATAAAATACTACCAAGTTTGCCTCAGGCATTTAAAAGTTTTGTACACTGCACATGCATTTAGTGCTCTCTCTCTCTCTCTCAGATCTAACATCTCCTGCATTGTATCATTGGATGTTTCCCTGTGTTAGATCCCAAGCCATGATATCACTATTATTATTATTAAATTAAAATTTGGTTGGATATGCAGATGATGTTGCATTACTTGCAGAAAATGAAGATGATCTCCAAATCAGCTGCAAAGGATATATTGCAATTTTTGAATGAGAACTTTATCAATATATCATACCAGTGTAAATGATGCCATGCAATATATAGAAGAGGCAAGTATTAGGAGAATTGGAAGTGAAAGAATCAGAGGCATATCAGATCTTGGTTGATTTAGATGTTAATAAGGCTGTGGGAATGGATGACATATCACCATGTATTCTTAAGGAATGTGTACAACAGTTGGCTATGCCCTTGACCTGGTTATTTAATGAAAGTCATGCAGTGGATAGGGTTTCTAAAGAGTGGAAAGAAGGCAAAATAGTACCACTCCACGAGCATGGTTCTAAGACAGAAGTCTCCAACTATAAGCCAGTCTGTATAACTGCAGTTGTGGTCAAGGTATTGGAGAAATTGGTAAGGAATAGAATAATATTGGGTTGATGGACATAGCATTCTTTATGATGGTCAGCATAGATTTGTAAAGGGTAGGTCCTGTTTTAGTAATTTACTTGCATTTTATGATAAGCTAACAAGTGTGTTAGATAATGAGAATCATATAGCGATATTCTTGGACTTTGCAAAAGCGTTTGATAAATTACCACATAATTATTGAGTTCGAGGTTATATCGTAGTGAGTAGTGTTTGTGCAAGCTCCTGATAAGATAAGTATTATTTTCAGTTATCGTTGATAAAATTACTTAATATTGCATAGTTTTGTTTGCCTCGCGTATTTTAGTGCGTCTGTTTGTGTGTTTTTGGTGTGTTATAACTTATAATTTGATAAAACACGTTGCAAATAAGTATGGCACCTGTACGAAGGAAAATGGCGGCCAGTAATGATGGTTCGCCATCTTTATCAAAGAACGGTAGTATAAAAGAAATGAGTCAGTGTACTAGCTGTGAAATGTACGCTTTGCAGAGTGCGGTCGGAGTGTGGTTAGAAGATAATAAAGGATTGAATGTGTGTAGAAAATGTAGGGAGAATGAGGAATTGTAGCGTATTTCAGATTGTGAGTGTGATATTTTTGTCAAACTTCAGAATGAAGAAAATAGTGATATGACGAGAAATGGCAAGGTTGTACATGAGAATTGTGAGAGTGTGAATATAGAAAGTGTGAATGATAGTATTAATGATTTCTTAGAGAATAAAAAAGATGAGATAGATGCATTGAGTGAGATTGCGTTGTTGAATGGTGCGATAGAAAGGGCAAAACAGCAGCTAGAGTGCATGAACAAAAGTTGACTGAATGAACCAACCAATAATAAAAGGTATGACAGGAAAAATAGACGTATGAATGTGAACATGAACAAAATGAAGGATAGTGCTGTATGGAGACTCGTTAGTACGAGGTGTGTTAGTAGAGGATTTGACAAAATCATACCAACCTGGTGCGACCATTAAGGACGTAACTGAGTCTATTAGAGAGCAAAAGGAAAGGGTGAAAGAAATGATTGTTGTGGCAGGTACGAATGATTTGAAAGGAGATAAAATGGAAATGATAGAAGACCTGAATGAATTGTTTGAGGTAGCAAAAGAAAAGAGTGAGAGAGTTAGAATGATTAGTCTTTTGCCATGGTATGACAGTGAAATGTTTAAAAGGAGGGCCATAATTGCAAATGACTTTATGCATGGGTTATGTATGACGAGTGGTGTGGAATTTGTGGATGTGTGGAGTGAGTTTCATGGGTGAAAGGATCTGTATAAGATGGATGGCTTGCATTTGAATGGTTACGGTGTAAGAAGACTTGAGAAAGTGTTGCTGAATGTAGTGGATGTGCCAATTCAGGGAAACTAGATTTGTTAAGGGTGGGGGGAGTAGATATACAGTCCTTAGGGAGGCAGTTGAATGTAAGAATGAATATAATATGCCAGAGCAAATAAGGACAACAAATCAGAGTGGGATAGTTAATATAAGGCATCAAGGTAGGGTTGGGGCTAATAGGGGTCTTAAATTCATGTACACTAATACTAGGAGTATTAGGAACAAGAAGGAAGAGTTTTTGGCCATGGTTGGCACTTCCAGACCACAGGTTATTGGTATTAGTGAGACATGGCTGACTGTAGATGATATAGCCAGTGGGATTGAATGTGATGGGTATAGTATGTTCAGGAATGACAGAGAGAATAAAATGGGGGGAGGAGTATTGTTGATGATAGCTGATGAGCTACAGCCAAGGAGAACAGAAGTTGAATTGCAGGATAGAGAAAAGACCACATTTGAGGCCATTTGGTGTGAGATTGTGGCTAGCAGAACTAAATATACAATTGGGTGCTGCTATAGACCAGGTGATGGAAAAGATGGTGGTGACAGTATGCACAAGCAAATAGAAGAAATGAGTGGAAGGAGGATAATTATTATGGGAGATTTCAACTATGGTCGCATTGATTGGAGTGAGGAGAGGACACACACACGGGAGGAAGGAATTGGATTTTATGCGGTTATTAAGGGATAACTATCTGCGACAGCATGTAATGGAAAATACTAGGGGTCAGAGAGTGCTTGACCTAGTAATTACATCTGAGGATTTGGCTGTAACAAATATGACCACATTGCCACCAATTGGTGAGAGTGATCATAGGGTCTTGACTTGGGAGGTGGCTAAAGGTGTAGAATTTTCAATTAAGACAGGGTACATGTGGAATTATTGGGCCGGAAAGTATGACAAGCTTAGGAGTTTGATTGGTTCAGTGCCATGGCATGTACAACTGCAAGGACTAGAAGTTGATAGTGCATGGGAGGTAGTTAAGAAGTGCTTGCAGGAAGCAATGGCTGACTGTATACCTAGAGTCCGAATAATAAATCAAGTAGGGGTTAAATGGATGAATAACACCATTAAGATTGAGCTGCAAAAAAAGAAACAACTATGGAGGGAATTTAAGGAGAAAGGTGACCGGCAGGCACATGAACGGTATAAAGCGCAGGCCAGAAGGGTGACGAGTGTGGTAAGAAAAGCAAAAAAGGATTACGAAAGAACATTGGCCATGCAGGCTAAAGAGAATCTTAAACAGTTTTTTAGATATGTAGCAAGTAAAAGGAAAAATGTACATGGCAGAATGATTTTAAAGAATGCCGATGGTAGGGAGGTAACTGAATCAGTTGAGATAGTTGAGTTACTGAGTGAGCACTTTGCAAGAATATATCATCCAGGTGGTGACATTGCAGAAAAGAATAAACCAGTAGATTATACGGGAATTGTGGTGAATGAAGTGGAGGTGAGTAGTCTATTGCATAACCTCAATGTCAATACATCTGTGGGATTAGATGGTATACCAGCTCGTGTTGTACGAGAAGCAGCTAAAGAATTGTCAGTACCCTTGACCATTTTGTTTAATTTGAGTCTCGGGGTTAGTCCTGAGCGGGTGGAAAGAGGAGAAAATAGTTCCACTGCATAAAGGTGGTTCCAAGACTGCTGTTGTAAATTACCGACCGATTAGCATATCAGGAATCATTGTCAAGGTCTTGGAGAAATTGGTCAAGAAAAGAATACAGGATTGGATAGATGAAAATGGGATGTTGTATGGGGGACAGCATAGTTTTGTGAAGGGTAGATCATGCCTGAGTAACTTGCTCATGTTTTATAACACAGTGACAGCTGAACTGGATAGGGGTAATGGGTTTACAGTGATACTACTGGACCTTGCCAAGGCCTTTGATAGGATACCACATGGAACCCTAATCAGTAAACTGGAGCAGATGGGGATAGATATAGGGTTGGTGAGAGGGATAGGAGGGTGGTTGAAGGAGAGATACCAGAGAGTGGTTTATTCAGGAGTGGAGTCTAAAAGACGTCTTGTGACTAGTGGAGTGCCGTAGGGCTCTGTTCTTGGACCACTGCTTTTCAATTTGTTCATCAATGATATTGGAAAGGATCTGAGAGGAAGTGTTCACTTGTTTGCTGATGATGCAAAGTTGGGTAGAGCAATTGTGAGTGCACAGGATGTCAAAATTTTACAGGATGATTTGGATAGTTTGGAGGACTGGGCTAGGAAAAATGGATGTCAATTTAATGTGGCAAAGTGTAAGGTTATGCACTTTGGGGTGAAAAGAATAGCAGCAGTATATCGCATTGGTGGAACCGTACTGCAGGAGATTGATGAGGCCAGGGATTTGGGAGTGTTGGTGGATAGGGAGTTGAAGTTTAGGGGGCACATTGCAAAAGTGACTAAAACAGCTCACCAAATCACTTGGCTTCTGAAAAATACTTTAACATGCAGAGACAAACAAGTTGTTGTTCCTCTGTATCGAGCCTTGATAAGACCCCATCTGGACTTCTGTGCCCAGTTATGGGCACCAGGGTTTCTTCGTGATGGGGAGGAAGTTGAGAGGGTCCAGAGACGAGTGACCAAGATGATAGCAGGTCTGTGGAATGAACCTTATGAGAATAAGTTGAGGATTTGTGGGTTGCAGAAATTGGACGATAGGCGAAGGAGGGGTGATATGATTGAGACATTCAAATTACTGAAGGGTTTTTATAAGATTGATCCAGAAGATATTTTTGAAAATATGACTGGTGGTGGGAGGACTAGGGGCCATGCATGGAAGCTGGGCAAGAGCGTGGTTGACAAGGGTGTTAGAGCTAGGTTTTTAACTTGGAGAGTGGTGAATGAGTGGAATAAGCTTCCAGAGTCTGTTGTGGGTGCTACGACCGTGAATGAGTTCAAGGCAAGGTATGATAGAGACTGTGTGAATGTTGAATAGTTGTTCTTGACATGATGTTAGGCCTCCCTCGATGAGTCTGTCGACTCCTTGGAGTTTCCTGGAACAATAATAATAATAAGTTGGTATATGAACTACAGAGGATGAAACACTCTTCATGACCAGCACTCCAGAGTCATATTACTTTGGTCATTCATCTTTGGACCCTCTCTCATGTTTCCAGATCACAATGAAAATCAGGTGACCAAATCTGAGCATAAAATTCCATATGTGGTCTGACCAATATAGAGGTGCTGCCACCTCTATATTGGTCAAAATATAGAGGTGCCGCCACCTCCTTATTCTTACATGTCAATGTACTTTTTATCATAGCAGGTATACGATGTTCAGTTTAGCAATACTTGTGACATGCCCTCAGAATTTCAGTTCACTGTCTATCATCATTCCAAGATCCTAAATCTCATCCACTTCTTGAAGTGGATGAGATTTAGGTTATTGAAATTAATATTAAAGCTGCAACCCCACTCATTTATCCAAGCTAAAAGTATATTCAAATCTTTCTGTAAAGAATTAACATTAGCACTATTCCTGATAATTCTACCTAATTTTGCATCACCTGCAAAGATTTGAAGATCTCCAATCAATTCACACAAAATATCATTAACAAATAAGTTAAACAGTAGAGTCCCAAGAACAGAACTGAGGCATGCCACTGGTTACCTTTCATTTCTGAGACACTGCTCCATCATACACAACTTTCTGGTATCATTCAGTGATCTAATCTCTGATCCATCTAACCAATATACTCTATATACTCACTACTACAAGCTGCAGACATTGCAGCTAACTAATGCCCTAAGATACTATCATCTGCCTGTCTTATGCACAGATTATAGGCTGATAATAAGAAAAAATTCAATATCCCAGTGTTAAACATCATAGATAGAGACAACAACAAACTGTAACAGATAAAGCCTATGATTAAACCCTAGCAGTTCGGTTCTGTGCATATTCATAATTATTATCATCATTAAACCTTCATGAAGTCAAAATAACTCACTGTGAGAGATCCCACTGTCACATGCAGACAGCTGATTTCTTCTTCTTTAGCCTCGTTCCATCCACTGCTGGATTATAGCCCCCCCCCCCCCCTCAACTTTTCAGTTTTGTCTGTCTTTAGCCAATATCCATGATCTCATGCCCAACCTTTGTAGATCATCCCTCCGTCTTGTTCTTTGGTAACTTTTCCTTCTCATGATATCCACTCCTTGCTTAATTTTATTATTATTATTATTATTATGTGACACCTCCAGGGAGTCACAAGACTCATCGAAGGAGAGTGTGCCAACAGCATTGAACAATTAACCCCTTCCAACTACTATCTGCACTCAAACTTGCTTAACTTTTTGCAAGCCATTAGTAGCAGAGGCTCTACCAATCGACCAACCTTTTTTTTTTGTCCACCTTTTGTCTGGCAATCTGCTAATATGGCTAGCCTATCTCCGTTTACAATACTTCACAATATTTCTAGTCATCTCTCTAATTCTGGTATTTTTTATTCTATCCTTTTTTTTATTATGTGGAGCATTCTTTTCTCAAAGGCTCGTTGGACACACACAACTTATCTTCTTGTTTTTTTAGTCATTGTCCATAGGTAAACGCTGGAATAATACACATATTAAATAGCTTTCTTTTTAGACATACAGGTAAATCTCCTAACAGATGATCTGTATTATTATTATTACTTGACACTTCCAGGGAATCCAAAGACTCATCAGGGAGAGCACCTGCTCTACAACTCTCCACTACTCAATCCACCAACTACAGTGAACTGCAACTACCATCATCTACATCAGCACCATCTACTGCCCACCACCAATAGTATTTTCACAGACAATTACAAACATCCATTCCCACAGTGGGATTCAAATCTACAGCCTTATACAGCCAAAATGCTTTGTTCCCTTGTGTGATTCTTCTACTTATTTCTTTATCCTTGTTTTTCCTTAAAACTAACTTATCTTCTGTTAATTTTAGTTTGATTTTATCTGAGTTTATCTTATCATCAGTTATACTAAAAGAAACTGATAAAGTTAGGGATCTTGGAGTTTTTGTAGATAGGAAGTTAAAGTTCAAGAGCTATATACCAAAAATTGCAAATACAACTCAGAGGATAATTTTAGTTCTGAAAGGAACCTTAAAATGATTTTTGCATCAGATCAGGTTCTAGAATGGAAAGGAAACCAAGATTGTACCACTTCATAAGGGAGATGATGGAACTCAAGCTTCAAATTATAGGCAATCTGCATATCAGGTGTTGTGATTAAAGTGTTGGAGAAGCTAGTGAGAACCTGGAACAGATCTGAAATGAAAAAGAGTGATATTTTCTTTGATAGACAACACACAGATAAAAGGTTAAGTAAGGTTTTTGTAAACTGGATGAATGCAGACATTAAGCATGTGATATAGAGGAAGAAGGAATTATGCAGGTTGCATAACAAGTGGTAATAATCGGTTTCATGAGGAGTACAAAGACAGTACCCTTACTGGTCACCAAAAGGAGGGTGAGTCAGCAACAGTTAGCTAATGAAGCCAAAAAAAATTTTCGATATGTATCCAGCAGAAAAAAGAATATTGATTATGGAAGGATGACATTAGTTATGAAAATAAATGGTAAAAAGGATAACTGCCACAGAGGATATAGTTGAGATATTAAATGAGCAGTGGATAAAGGTACTTCATCCTTGTGAATATGACATCATGTGGAGTTTGAGAGCAATGGAAGAGGGATATAGTGAATTCACCAACCTTGATATTGATAAGGCTGTGAGACATGATGATATATCACCACATGTTTAGAGAGAATGTGCCAGGAGTTGATATCTGCCTTGCCATACTTGTTTAATATTAGCCTTACATTGGGTCAAGTTCTAAAGGAGTGGAAGGAAAGCAAAACTGTACCACTTCATAAGGGATGTGACAAAACTCAAGCTTCAAATTATAGGCCAGTCTCTATATGTCAGGTGTTTGAGTAAAAGTATTGGGGAGGTGAGTGAGAATTAGTATCCACAATTGGGTTTACAAGAGTGGTTTTTTCTTTGATGGATAGCACAGATATACTAAGGGAAGGTCATGTTTTAGTAATCTGCTGACTTATTACAATAAGGTGTCAGGTGCATTGGACAAGGGCGATGGATACACAGTAGTATACTTAACCTTACAAAGGCTTTTGATAGATTGGAGTGGAGTCCAAAAGACGGCTTGTGACTAGTGGTGTGCCGCAGGGTTCTATTCTTGGACCACTACTTTTCAATTTGTTCATTAACAATATAGGAAAGGATCTAAGAGGAAGTGTTCACTTGTTTGCTGATGATGCAAAGCTGGGTAGAGCAATTGTGAGTGCACAGGATGTCAAAATTTTGCAGGATGATTTGGATAGTTTGGAGGACTGGACTAGGAAAAACGGATGTCAATTTAATGTGGCAAAGTGTAAAGTTATGCATTTTGGAGTGAAAAGATTAGCAGCAGTATATTGCATTGGTGGAACCGTACTCCAGGAGATTGATGAGGCCAGGGATTTGGGAGTGTTGGTGGATAGGGAATTGAAGTTTAGGGGGCACATTGCAAAAGTGGCCAAAACAGCTCACCAAATCACTTGGCTTCTGAAAAATACTTTAACATGCAGAGACAAACAAGTTGTTGTTCCTCTGTATCGAGCCTTGATAAGACCCCATCTGGACTTCTGTGCCCAGTTATGGGCACCAGGGTTTCTTCTTGATGGGGAGGAGGTGGAGAGGATCCAGAGACGAGTGACCAAGATGATAGCAGGTCTGTGAAATGAACCTTATGAGAACAGGTTGAAGATTTGTGGGTTACAAAAATTGGTTGGTAGGCAGAAAAGGGGTGATATGATTGAGACATTCAAATTACTGAAGGGTTTCTATAGGATTAATCCAGATATTTTTGAGAATAGGATTGGTAGTGGGAGGAATAGGGGCCATACATGGAAGCTGGACAAGAGTGTGGTTAGCAGGGGTGTTAGAACTAGGTTTTTTACTTGGAGAAAGTGGTGAATGAGTGGAATAAGTTGCCAGAGTCTGTTGTGGGTGCTATGACTGTGAATGAGTTCAAGGCGAGGTATGATAGGTACTGTGTGAATGTCGAATAGTTGCTCTTGACATGATGTTAGGGCCTCCCTCGATGAGTGTCAACTCCTTGGAGTTGCCCGAGATAATAATAATAATAAATAAATAAAAAATAGATTGCCACATGATAAGTTGATAGGTAAACTAGAATGGGGCAGTTAGTTGTTAGATTAGTGCATTTGATTGGACATTGGCTGTCTGATAGGTATCGACAAGTTCTGCATGGGAGAACAATATCCTAGAAAAGAAAAGTCACTACTGGTGTGCTTCAAGAGCCTTAAGGGCCATTTTCATTTAACCTGTATCTTAATGATATTGGATTAGATATGAATGGGGATTTTTAATAGTAGATAGGAATCTAAAATTTAGAGGACGTATTTCTAAAATTGTGAGGACAATGATGCAGAGGATGCCAACTTGTAGAAATAAAAGGATTCTGGTTCCTTTGTGTAAGGCCTTGATTAGGCCACATATGGACTACTATGCACAGAATTGGTCACCTGGTTTTCAAAAGGATGAATTAGTATTGGAAATAGTCCTGAGGCAGTTGCCTAAGAGGGTTTCTGAAATGTTGAGTAGAAAGAAAGGTTGAGAAGATGCAATTTACATTATCTAGTGGATATGAGTAGGAGGGCTGATATGATAGAGACATACAAGTTGATAAGGGTTCTTATCATATTAATGTTGAAGAGGTATTTCACAGAATATTGGGAGAGGGGGAGGGAGTACAAAAGGTCATCCCTGGAAGCTGCATAAGGAGGATATGAACAAAGAAGCAGGTATTTTGGATGAAGTCTGGTGAATGATTGAAATACTTTGTTTGAGAGAGTGGTGTCTGAAGAGAATATGAATGTATTTTAGGCACAGTATGATGAGCTGAGTGTATGACTAGATGGAACCTTCTGCAATGTGTCTTTGACTCCATGGAAATCTGGGGATAATAATAAGCAGCAGCAAGTCCTTTTGTATCTTCAGAAGAACTTGATACCACCTTGCTTGAACTCTTATTCAAGTAAGGTGGTATCAAGCTCTTCTTCCTCACAATAGTTCAATATGGTTATATGGTTGTTGCTGATATAGAGGAGAGAGTGTAAAGGAGAGTATTAAAGATGATATCAGGATTATGGAATATAGATTATGAAGACTGACTGAGAATTTTTGGGTAGACAGACACTAGGAAACAAGAGAAAAGGGGGTGATATGATTAATGCAGACTTACAAACTTCTGAAAGAGCCATCATATGTGATACCAGTAGATGAAATTTTCCATTTTATTGAGGGTGTGTAGTGGATGAGAGAGCATCCATAGATGTTGAGAATGAATGAAGTAAAATATGAGAGCTAGATTTTTCTCTAATATAGGTGCACAATTGGAATGGATTGTAGTTGTGAGTGCAGTTAGTGTAACTGAATTCAAAGAAAACATGTGGCAGTTGTGTGGGTGATATGTGGCTACCCTCAATGTTTCCCTGACTCTCTGGAGCTATTTTAATAATATTATTATTATTCTGCTAATAAATGCAGGAAACAGTTATGTCCCTATATATCTACTGAAAGTTAATATGCATAGTGAGATACTTGCACATTTGTCATTATATACTGCCATCTTTTACAAAAACTTAAAAATCAACACCTATCCTTGGAAATAAAAATGACAAAGGGGGAGAGAAGAGAGAGAGAGAGAGAGATCATAATTCAAACAATTATTCTTAATGAATGTATCACTTTATATCCCCAAAAAAGTCTCCCATCAGACATAATCACTACACTATAGTTTCATCTGGATTACCATATGTTATCCACAAAAAATTTCTTTCATGCTGAAAGAATTCAAGAGTCTCTTTCTTCTCATGAAGTGCTTTAGTACTCCATTTGAATGGATAATGTCTTGAATTATTTCATATGATAGCCCAGAAATCTCTCACTTATGTTATCCCAATAAAAAGTAGTGATTAAATGAAGTCTTCTTTTACATAATGCAAAAGAAGACTTCATGTAATCATGTACTTTTTTAAGTAATCTTTGTTAAGTAATCTTGTCTCTTTCTGCTTTAGTAAAAATAGAAACAATTCAATATAGTTCCATTATGTGAAGTAGTTTCCTTGAAGAGGTATCAAATTATATATTATACATTATTTCAGGAGTGGTGTTAAGTGATGGGCAAAAGTTAGGGGCAGAATTCAGGAGTGGTGGATAAGAATACGATACCTCTCTCTGCTTTGTGAGACAGCATGGCTTTGCTGAACTGGAGATCTTGCTTTAATAGCTTAGCCATTTTCTATAATAAAGTGACAGTTCAGCTGCACAAGAGAAATGGCCTGCACTGTGATATTGCTGTACACCATGAAGCTAATATGAAATAAAAAAAACTAGAATATTTCTAAGAGAGTGGCTGAGAGTTGAACATCAGATGATGAAACTGATAGAACTTACTCTAGAAGGGAAGCGATCAGTGTTATAGGAGGTTTTTTCTCCACTTGATTAGAAATTAAATATGACAAGAAATTACATTTTTGGTTGAAAACATAATTCTGTATACATGTAGCTTAGTCACAAAGATACTTCATGCACAAACTATGTTTGCTTACATTGTATTAAACAATACTGTCATTTCTTGGCAAGTTTAATTTAAGGTGACCCATGTATAGGGCTCTGTTATTATTAATACTGTATGGGCACATCTAGGGAATCTGAAGACTCATCATAGGAGACCAAAACTATCCACACAATATCTATCTTATCTCTCCTTGAATCCCTTAACATATAAAGAACTCACAACTGACACTGGAAACCCATTCCATTCATCCATATTTCATTTCATATCTCCAAGTGAAATATCTAGTCCTCACACTTCTATTAATTACCCTCTTACTCAGTTTCCAGGGATGAAACTGAGTAAGAGGCTAAGTACTGAACATTTCCACTGCATCAATCCAATAAAATCTTTTAAGTAACTTAATTACATGGTAGTGTTTGGTAGTGTTTTCAGAGAGCTCCCGAAAGCTAAGTATAATTTTGAGTGAAAATTAGAATATAGGTTTAAATCATAATGTAATATTGTCTAATTTTGGTAGCTTGTTGTGTCTGTGTGATTTTGGTGTGAATTCCGTTTTATTTAATTTAGTATTTTAACGATACATTTCATAGAATAGCACATGGCGGCAATGCAACGTAAGATAATGGCGTTCAAAAATACGACGCCTTTGTTCAAAAACTGTAATGTGAGGGAGTTTGTCCAATGAGATATGTGTGGGATGTATACATTCCCGAATGAGGCTGGAGTTTGGATTGAAAGTGATAGTGGTGGGAGAATGTGCAGAAAGTGTAAGCAAAGTGAGGAGTTGAAGTATGTATCAGGTTGTGAGATAGTTATGGTTGAAGAAGGCCAGAATGTGAGTGAAAATAGTGGCTTGATAGGGAATTGCGATGTTGTACAAGATGGCAATGAGAGCGCTGATCAAAGAAAGATTGAAAGCAACTATACAGAGAGAGAAAATGGTTTAAATAATGAAAAAAATGAGGAATTATTTGAGAGTAGAGAGTGAGATTGCTAGGTTGTGCGCAGTGATAAAAAATGAGCAGCGGCAATTAGAGCACCTGCAAAACTCTTTCCAGAGTGATTCGGCTAACGTAAATAAACAAGTGTTTGAAAGGAAAAATAAGCCTAAGAGTGGGTGAGTTTCTGAAATGAAGGAAAGAGTGTTGTATGGTGACTCTTTATTAAGAGGAGTGACAGATGGGAGTTTAACTAAATCGTACTTACTGGGTGTGAAATTTAAGGATGTAAGTGAGAGTATTAGAGCGCAAAAACAGAGCGTGAAAGAATTGATGGTGTGGCAGGTATGAATGAATTGAAAGGAGATAAATTTTTTATGAGAGAGGATTTGAAAGTGTTGTTAAAGGTAGCGAAACAAAAGAGTGACAGAGTTAGAATGGTGAGTCTGTTTCTGCGGTATGACAGAGAGGAGTTTAGAAGGAGGGCCATAATCGCAGATGACATTATGTGCAGGTTATGCAGATAGTGTGGTGTGGAATTCGTGAACGTGTGGAATAAGTTTGATGGGCGAAAGAATTTATACAAGATGGATGGCCTGCATTTGAATGGAGTTGGTGTGCAGAGACTGGAAAAAGTGTTGCTGAATGAAGTGAAAATGGATGTGCAGATCCAGGGAAACTAGACCTACCAAGGAGGGGGGGGGGGAGAGTGGATATGCAGTCATCAGTGAGATAGTTGAGTGTAAGAATGTATATAATGTATCTGAGCCAGTACTAATGACAAAAAATCGGAATTTTTGATTAAGACAGGGTATATGTGGAATTACCATGCTGGCTAGTACGACAAGCTTAGGAGATTGCTTGGATCAGTGCCATGGCATGTACAACTGCAAGGGCTGGATGTCGATAGAGCATGGGAAGTAGTCAAGGAGCATTTACAGGAGGTTATGGCTGATTGTATACCTAGAGTCCGAATAGTAAAATAAGTAGAGATAAAATAGATGAATAACACCATTAAGCTTGAGCTGCAAAAAAAGAAACAACTGTGGAGGGAATTTAAAGAAAGAGGTGACCTGCAGGCACACGAACGGTATAAAGTGCAGGCCAGAAGGGTAACAAGTGTGGTAAAAAAAGCAAAAGCGGATTATGAAAGGAAACTAGCTATGCAAGCTAAAGAGAATCCCAAACAGTTCTTTCAATATGCTGCAAGCAAAAAAAAAACTGTACATAGCAAAATGATTTTAAGGAATGACGATGGTAAGGAGGTCACTGAATCAGTCGATATAGTGGAATTACTGAGTGAGCACTTTGGAAGAGTATATCATCCAGGTGGTGACATTGAAAGAATGAAGGAACCATTAGTTTATATGGGAATTGTGATGAATGAAGTGGAGGTAACTAGTCTATTACAGAACCTCAATGTCAATACATCTGTGGGATTGGATGGTATACCGGCACGGGTCTTACGTGAAGCTGCTAAAAAATTATCAGTGCCCTTGACCATGTTGTTTAATCTGTTTAGTCTCAGGTCTGGTTTAGTCCTGAAGGTATGGAAAGAGGGGAAAAGAGTTCCACTGCATAAAGGAGGATCCAAGACTACTGTTGCAAATTACTGACTGATCAGCATATCAAGAGTCGTCAAGGTCTTGGAGAAAGTAGTCAAGGGAAAAATACAGAAATGGATTGATAATAATGAGATACTGTATGGGGGACAGCATGGCTTTGTGAAGGGTAGATCATGCCTCAGTAACTTGCTCAAGTTTTATAACACAGTGACGGCTGAACTGGATAAGGGTAATGGGTTTACAGTGATACTGCTGGACCTGGCTAAGGCCTTTGACAGGATACCACATAGAATTCTAATCCGTAAACTGCAACATATGGGAATGGATATAGGGTTGGTGAGATGGATAGGTGGGTGGTTGATGGAGAGATATCAAAGAGTAGTTTATTCAGGAGTAGAGTCCAAAAGACGGCTTGTGACTAGTGGTGTGCCACAGGGTTCTGTTCTTGGACCACTGCTGTTTAATTTGTTCATTAACAATATGGGGAAGGATCTAAGAGGAACAGTTCATTTGTTTGCTGATGATGCACAGTTAGGTTAGGGCAATAGTGAATGCAAAAGATGTCAAAATCTTGCAGGACGACTTGGATAGATTGGAGTTCTGAGCTAAGGAGAATGGATGTCAATTTAATGTGACAAAATGTTAAGGTTATGCATTTTGGGGTGAAAAGATTAGCAGCAGTATACCACATTGGTGGAACTGTACTCCAGGAGATTGATGAGGCCAGCGACTTGGGAGTGTTGGTGGATAGGGAGATGAAGTTTAGGGGCACATTGCAAAAGTAGCTAAATCAGCTCATCAACTCACTTGGTTGTTGAAAAATATTACAGAGGTACAGAGATACAATAACCTTGACGAGCAAGTTATTGTACCTCTGTACCGAGCCTTGATAAGACCTCATCTCGACTACTGTGCCCAGATTTGGTCACCTAGGTTCCCTCTTGATGGGGAGGAGGTGGAGAGGATCCAGAGGCGAGTGACTAAGATGACAGCAGGTCTATGGAATGAACCATATGAGAACAGTGTGGGTTGCAGAAATTAGTTGATAGGCGGAAAAGGGGAGATATGATTAAGACATTCAGATGACTAAAGGGTTTCTATAGGATTAATTCAGAGGATATTTTTGAGATCAGGACTGGTGGTGGGAGAACTAGGGGACACCTATGGAAGCTGGGCTAGAGTGTGGTTAGCAGGCGTGTTAGGGCTGGTTCCTTACTTTTAGAGTGGTAAATGAGTGGAATAAGCTGCCAGAGTCTATTGTGGTTGCTATGACAGTGAGTGAGTTCAAGGCACGGTATGATAGATACTGTGAGAATGTCGCATAGTTGTGTGGACATGATATTTAGGGCCTCCCTCAATGAGTCTAAGGACTCCCTGAGTCTGCCTAATAATACATAAAGGGTTTCTAGGATTTTTCCCCTATTTTCTGCATATCATCTAACTTCCACAACTCACAAACTCTCAATAAGGAGCATTCTACAGACTACTTACCATCTTGGTCACTGAACACTGAATCCTATCCACTACTTCATCCCTAAGAAACATAGGTGACTAGACCTGAGCATAGTAATCCAGTTGTGGACATATCAACGCCTATAAAGAGGAAAAACTTCCTTATCTTTACTTCTTAGTGTGTTCTTCAATAACCAAGTAATCCTGAGCTAGATTGGCAACTTAGCAGTATGCTCACTAAACTTTGACTCTGTACTACCATCCCCAAATCCCTAGTTTCATCTGTTTCATGGAGTACAGTTCCACCAAAGTGGTACATAACTTGTAATCAGTTTATCCCAAATTGCATGCATTTCTTCACATTAAACTGATACCCATTGTCTTTTGCCTATAATACATTCCAAAATACGAGGAATGTCCAGAATGTAAGTTCCGTTTTTAAATTTTTCACTGCAGCGCTGTAATCGCAATGGTGCTCATACGTGCTGAGTTTTTTGATTCTTTAGCAAGGCATTAGTGCCATTTTCAGACATTCTCGCAGTGCTTATGCTTTTTGGTGTGCGTTTATAATGTCTAAGAAAATCAAATTGCCCACTGCATGTAAAATTAAATCGCCTTCCGCATTTGAAATTAGGTCAGTTATCTGTTTCTTGAATGTGAGGAACATTAAAGCAGCTGAAATTCATCGGCAAATTATTGAGGTTTATGGAGAACACGCAATGAGTGATTCAATAGTATGAAGATTGGTAGGACTTTTTAATGAAGGAAAGATAGGTGTGCACAATGATAAATGGAACAGGCGACCATCTTTAGTGACTGACGATTTGGCACATTCAGTTGAAGAGAAGATTCAACAGAATATGGAATTCACTATGACGTCACTCCTGCTGCAATTTACAGAAGTTTCACATTCATGCCTTCATGAAATTGTGTCGGAGAAACTGAATTATCACAAATTGTGTGCACACTGGGTGCTGAACTTGCTTACAGAACAACACAAAGTGAATTGGCTGGGCAGTGCATTGGAATTCTTGACACGCTACCATGAGGATGGCGATACTTTCCTGAGCAGACTTGTCACTGGTGATGAGACTTGGGTGTTGCATGCAACCCTGAATCCAAACAACAGTCCATGGAGTGGAGGCACACCTCATCACCAGTCAAGACAAAATTGAAGACAATGGTTTCCACTCAGAAAATCATGTGCACTGTGTTTTGGGACAGACAAGGAATTTTGCTGGTAGACTTCTTGGGTCAAGGCTCCACAATCAATGATGCAAGTATGTACTGCCAAACCCTTAAGAAACTGTCGTGCGATCTAGAATAAATGACGTGGCATGCATACAAGGGCCGTTGTTTTGATTCATGATAATGCCTGCCCACACACGGCTGGCATAGCACAACAACTTCTCATCACCTTTGGCTGGGAACAATTCCATCATCCCCCCATATAGTCCTGACCTCACACCAAGCAACTTTCACCTGTTCAAACATCCTGAAATCTTACCTTGGTAGCTGGCAGTTTCAAGACGACAATGAGGTCAAAGAAGCAGTCAATACGTGGTTTGCGTCACAGGTGGCAACCTTCTAACGAAGGTATACAACTCTTGGTGCCCTGTTATGATAAATGCCTGAACAATGGTGGAAATTATGTAGAAAAGTAGTGAAAGATGTCTACTTTAATTTCCAATAAAGTTTTTTTGTAAGTATATTTTTGTTTCTCTGACAGCCCATCGGAACTTACTTTCTTGACGTCCCTCGTACATTTCTTCACATTAAACTGATACCCATTTTCTTTTGCCCATACTGACATCCTGTTTAAATCATCCTGTAATCTCTCCACATAATCTTCATTAACTGTTACTGTATACCTAATTTTGTATTATCAACAAACAACTGAATATATCCATTCAGATTATTTTCTATGTCATTTATGTACAAATTAAACAACAATGGTCCTAGTACAAAACTTTGCGGCACACCCTAGTCACTTGCTTTTTTCCTGTATTCTACTCCTCCATATACAACTTTTTGGCATCTGTCCATCAACCATCCTCATCCATATAACCAATGTCTCGTCCATTCCTATTTGTTTTAATTTGCATAACAGTTCTATGTGGTATTTTGTCAAATGCATTTGCAAAATCCAGCAGAATCATTGTGTGGTCATTCCCTTTATTCTACTCAGCTGTCACTCTATTATAAAAGTTAGTAAATTACTAAGACATGACTGACCCTTCTCAAAGCCATGCTTCCCCTCATAGAGTATCAAATTCTTATCCACCCATTCATGAATTAACTGTTTGATCAGCTTTTCCAGTACTTTTGCTGCCACCACTCTTGAGATACTGACTGCTATATAATTTGTTACAGCAGTCACAGAGCTTCCATTATGCAAAGGAGCCTCCATTGCTCAGTTTCAATAATGCCCTTTGGTTGGAAAGATCTGAGTTTGAATCTTGTCAAGGATGTGAAGAACCTTTATCAGGGCTTTTCAACTGAAGTTGGAAGTTATTTTTCACTTGGTTAGACTATAAATTATATATTTAGTTTAATCCTTTATCCAAGTGTAAGCAAACAAAGTTTGCACCTGAAGTATCCTCATGACTGGGGAAACTCATGGCAAAGGTGGACTGACTTCACATTACTTGCCTTAGTATCCCATAATGCAAAGCACATCTCCTTGCAGACATGTATAATGCTGTGCATTATGGGAAGGGTCACTACCTAGACCAGTTTCGATTTTTATTTGAGGTCTCATCAGTGGGAGCCAGATCCAGAGGTGATACTAAGGTTGAAGTAATGCAGAGACCCTTCCCATAATGCACAGTATTATACATGTCTGCAAACGTGCTTTGTATTATGGGATACTAAGGCAAGTAATTTGAAGTCTTAATTTCTTTATACGAGTTCCCCAGTCCTGAAAATAGTTCAGGTGCAAATCATCTTGTTTGCTTACACTTGGATAAAGGATTAAACTAAGTATATAATTTATAGTCTAACCAAGTGAAAAATAATTTCCAACATCTTTGTCTAATCCAGAGTTATTTAATAATAAGGTGTGACATTTTTTAGCAACTCATATATGGAAATATGACTTCTGCATTGCTTCAACTTTGGTACCACCTCTGGGTCTGTCTTCCACTAAAGAGACCTCAATAAAGGTCGAAACCGGTCTTGGTAGTGACCCTTCCCATAATGCATAGCATTATACATGTCTGCAAGGAGATGTGCTTTGCATTATGGAATACTAAGGCAAGTGATGGGAAGTCAGTCCACCTTTGCCACTAGTTGCCCCAGTCCTGAAGATACTTTAGGTACAAACTTTCTTTACTTACACTTGGATAAAGGATTAAACTAAATGTATAACTTTTCAACTGAAGTTGAGTTAGCTGGTCTCATATGGAGGTGACAGGTTTTTTCCCCTCTGGAAACTGATTTTTCATCCTACAAAATAGGCAAACAGCCATTAGAACACATGCAATTAACAAACACAATTCACTGGCCTCATAGCCTGAGTTGCTTTGGCCATAATTCCAAATAAACCAAACCTTATGGAAAAGAATTATATTGTCCTCTGTCCCCACTCCCTTGGAACTCTGCCAGAGCTGCAATTTAACCCAGTCAGTCTCTGTCGCATATGTCATAGCAGTAACCTCACTTGAATGATATATATGCTTGTGAAGTAGTCACCCAGTAACTCAACTGTTTTATCTGCTTATGTCATCTTGTCACCATCAGAATTCATCAATAAATTAGTAAATAAATAAATAAATAAATAAATAAATAAACAAATTTAGTACTTTAATGAAGGTTGAAACTGGTTTGTGTAGTGGCTCTTTCTATAATGCACAGTATTATACACATCCAAGAGGATGCGCTTTGCATTATGGAATACTAAGGTAACTGATTGTCATTAGCCTCTGTATAGAAGTAGCCAAGACATTACATTGCCAACTACTTGCATTGTGAGTAGTTGACGCTGTGATTTCTGTTATTTTCTCCTTTTCGATAATCAAACAATTCTCTTTTTCAGTGATTGCGCTGAATCCCTTAGAAATATATACAAATTAATAACAATAAAAAAGAACTATTTTCATCATATCTGATTTGGGACAGTAACATTTTTTGTATAAAACGAAGTCTCAACAAAATATAGCTAAAAAAAGTTCAGGAATGCCTTGCAAAGTAGTCACCCAGTGAATGCTTTCCTTCCCCAACATCTACAGTATGAATTAAAAACTATAAACTAATTTATATAACAAAAGAAGACTATCATTAATTCAGGAGGATGGGAAGTATACCAACAGTGCATATAAAGCATTTAAAAAATACTGCCATATCAGAATATTTCCCTATATTTTGAAGTGTATTATATTATGTGTATTATGCTGGAAATGTACTGAAAAAAAGGTTAGGCTAATGTTAAAAAGCATTCTGACACAGAAATTGTTATCCATTATCATGGCTTTATAAGGCCATGATGATACAGTTATATCCAGCTGGGCTGTTGTGCACAGATTTTGCTGCCTGAGATTCTTAGGGATGAAGAAGCAGAGCCAGAAATCCAGAGGCAAATGACTAATATGGTGAGAGATCTGCAAAGTTCTCCCTGTAAAAACTGATTGAAGATTTATAGATTGCAAAATTTAGTCAATGGTTAAAGAAAAGAGGAGATATGTAGAAACATATTAATTACTGAGGGAGTTTTATAGGATAAATTGTTATATTATATAGGGTATCTCCATGGAATCAAAAATTTCATCATGGGAGACCTATGCTAATCATTATTCACATGATACCTATCATACCCATCCTTAAACTTGTTCACCTTCAGGGCTCTCGCAACTACTTCTGGCAATCCATTCCGGTCATTCACCACTCTCCAAGCAAAAAATCTAGTTCATGCATCCTTGCCACACTCTTACACATCTTCCAGGATTGATCCCTTTCTTCTCCTTACTTGTCATGTATTGAACAATTTCTTTTATGTCATTCTTATAGAATATCTTCAGCAACTTAAAAGCTTCTGTCATTTCCTCTGAATCCTCTCCACCACCACCACATCCCCAAGAAATTCAGTGACCAAATCTGTGTACAGTAGTCAAGATGCAGCTGCATCATAATCTTATAATGAGAGATAATAACCTCCTGTTTTTAATGGTTAGTGTGTTTTTCAACCTCCAGGTAATTCTTTGAACAATACAATGCAAATATAACCGTCTATAAATATAAATTCAGAAGAAAATTTTCACTTTATAAGAAGCATATGATGATAATAAATAAATATGACAAAATAATAATAAACATGATATCTTGTAACATATTGTCTATGTTACGAGATATCTTTTTCTCATTGTCTCAAAATACTAATTATATTTCAGGGTGCAATTCATAAGTTTTCCTTCAGATCCCATGAGCAGAGAATAGTCATGAATACAAAATATGATCCAGACCAAGTTAAATGGGATTGGATAGGTCATAACTTATATTTTTCAGATAAAGGTGGTAGTATCTGGGCATGTAAAGAAGATACCGGTTACTGCACTTTATTGGTTACAGTTCATATGAATATCAATGGTTTTGTATTAGTACCAGAAAATGGGTAAGAGAAATGTTTGATATAATTCTGACTCTTTTTTTTTTTTTTTATAACTTGTTATTCTATTGCCATAGTAATATTCAGAGTTATATAATTTGAAAGTTCACATTAGAATGTTTATAATGATTAGCAAGAAAAACCAGGAAAAACATTATTGAAATGATCTGGTACAATCATAAGAGTATTTGTTTTGCAAGAGCATTGTTATATAGTGACATAATTCATTAATGTAATAACTTATACTATATAGTTTTTTTTTGCCTACTCCTCTACTGAATAGAGTAGAGGAGTAGGCAATGAGCAGAAGCGATGAATGACACAATGCATGATGGCTGTGTTGAAGCAAGCAGCAACTGGCCTGGTTGGCCAAGTGATTAGTACTTAACAAGCTGCGAAAACTCAGCTTCCTGGTTTGATGATTGCTTGTTATCTCTCCATCCACAAGAAACTGAAAAATCTTCCCTGTATTTATACTGTTCAGTCTTAGCACTAATTTTTGGCTGTTTTATCTCATTCTTCCATCTGTTTATCAAACTGAAGTTCACATTCTGTGGATGCAACAAATGCCCTGATGTCTTGTTTACTTGTTACTGAAATTTTTTCACTATTTCAAACAAAATCTAACAGTCCATCATCAGTAACACAATAAAGAAGTTTGAAAGATAGAACCTACAACAATGAATTTAGTGTCTCTTAAAATTTCTTCACTTTTTCGCACCAAATCTAATTGTCCATCATCAGTAACATAATAGGCAAGTTGTAAGAGTAGAAAAGTTCTTGGAGAGGTAGACAAGCTAAATAATTAAAGTTTTTATAATTAATAATTTAGTTTACATTGTCATTTAAAAACATACTTCTAAAAAATTAGAAGTATGTCTAACCAACATATAAGCTTATCAACAGGAAAAGTAGAACCTACAACAATGGGGTTCACGTAATAGTTAAGACATAAATAGTGACATAATGTTTTTTTTTACAATTACTGAAAATAGAATCTCCCAAACATTTTTGTAAGGCGAGATAGCTGTGCTGCTATGGATTGCTCCAATGCCTTACTGCATTAACCCATTATTTAAATGCTTAAAATATTTAAAGCTGCACTTATACTGCATTTTTGTTTTCCTTACTTAGTCACTGTCCTGGCTTGTTCTTTATACTGTATGTAGCTGATTATTATCATTTTCATCTTGTGACTCCAAAGTACTTTTTTCCAGATTTCATGCTTTAGCACCTCATTCATATATTTTACACCTACCTTATTCAGCCTTTTGGCTTTTGGAATACATTCACACATTGATGATGTTCTGTATTTGTTTGTCAGTTTGCATATATAATTTCCCTTCCTTTGTTCACTAATTGAAGTTGTTTATACAGTTCTTCATCACCACTCTCCACATTCCCTGGCCTCTAGCAACATCCAACTAATTATATCTTCCTGTCAACTTCCACTTTACACCACACTGCCTCATAACCCGTGCCACAATTTCTGTCGTTCATGTCTACTTTATGTGGACATAATTTCCCTGCTATCATCACCAGCACTCCCACTCCCTTTTTGTCCTTTCTATCCTTGCAAAAAATAGTGTATCCTTCCATTTCTATTCCCATTAGGATATCTTCATTTAATCATGTTTCAATTATTCCAATGATTTTGGGGTGAATAAACTTGGTGAAACCATTTCATCTCCCTTATTTTTGATAATTCTGGCATTTGTAAACAAACACAACAGTTCATTTTTAGGTCTATAACCAGTCCTATTGAAGCTATTTGAAGTGTGGTGAATTTCCTCACCACACCCTGCTCTTGCTCAATCACCTTTATCACCTACTACATATATCTGCTCAGTCTCAACTTGCCCACCCATATCACAATATACTCCGTCTCCATGGCAATCAACATCCACTCTCTCTCTCTATGCCATGTCTCCCTGTCCACCCAGCCTCCCCCCTCCCCATTTCTCTGTTCCTCTTGCATTCCCTGTTTTCCTCTCTTCATCTCTCCCATTACTATTGTTTACACTGCCAGGCACTTCTGTCTCTTCAATACCACTCTCCTGTGCTTTGACTACATCTGTTACTTCTTATATCTTGCTTGCATCACACACTTGAACCTCTATGTAGCAACACTTTCTCCAGTGCACTCACTTCTGAGCCATTCAAGCGCAGTCTATGACACCTGTATAATTCCATTCTTCCCTGAAAGACATGCCATACATCCACAAACTGTACTCCCTTCTCACACAGCTCTGCTATCATACCTTTCATAATTCTGGCTCTCTATCTCAACTCATCATTGTCATACCTCAGCAACACACTGACATCCTTTCTCACCATACCTTTATCTTTCACTCTTCTCAATAACCTCCTGATATTTTCCCTATATATATATATATATATATACATGTGAAGATTGATTTACTCAGTTGCGGTACATTTTTATAAAAAGATTGAATGACTAGAACTGAGAGAAATGAAAACAAAGTTTATTAGTACGACACAACTAGCTTCAGCTTGTATCAGCCTTCGTCAGGTGCACATTAAAAAAGAAGAAAAAACCAGTAAAAACACATGGAGGAAATAACTGTAAATAACACGGAATATTAGTGTATATATATTTCAACATTGAAACGTTGAAGTCTGCACATTCAAAATTGTTCCCTCGTTGGCTTCATTGTTGGGCATATAGCATCTCGTGAATGCCAGTATTTGACCACAGCAGAATGACAGTCTGAAAGGTTATAACTCAGGTTGTTGTTGAGATGTAGGGGGTTGAGAATGATTTCCTTTGATTCTATTATCTTCCCTTCTACTTCATCATGGCAACGGAAAATGTTATTAGAATAGAACATGACTAGACAAAGCACTGGCTCTTGTTTTCTTGTAAGTGACGTCTCTGTTGTGCTCCTCAAATGTTGGATGTTACAGATGGATATATATATATCCATCAGAGGGAATATGCCCAAAAAAAAAAAAATATATATATATATATATATATATATATATATATATATATCCATCAGCCAAAGTCCTATGTCATCGGTATCATGTCCAATCCCATTTGCTCTGACTTACTACATAGGGCTGTATGCAGTGTCCTCTGACTATGTCTGCAAAGTCTAGCAGTATTGTGTTGCAGCCATTTCCCTTATCAAACTCAGCTGTCACTTTATTGTTCAGGTGTATAAATTACTAAGAAAACCTCCCATTCACAGAGCCATGCTGATATGTTAAGGGCTGAATTCTGCACTTGATCATTTTTTCAATATGTAAACTACCACTCCTGAGATATTTACTTGAATATTTCTGTAGACTGGGTGGTGACAAATAAATGCATTATCAAATTTGACTTAACAAACAAGAAAAAATAAAAGCTGAATTGGCAAAATAGATTGCAAGAAAAGGAAAGAAAAATGAATTACTCAATTTTTTTAGGGATAAAGCATTCAAATTCTTGCATGAACAGAGGACATGCAAGGATTTAGTCCTCTCACTACAGGATATTAATGTAAATGAAGTGTCAAATCTCCCTCTAGCTTTTGAGAGTAGATAGAGATACATAAAGGAGCTACCCCCAAGTGATAGCCTCTTTATCTACAGTGATCATCTGTAATCAATTGTGTATGCAGGAACAGAATTGAAGAACAAAGTCACTAGCGGTGTGCTTCAGGTGATTGTTTTGAGTCATACTATTTAATTTTTATCATACAAGCATGGAGTTGAAGAACTCAGTGCTAACTCTATTCATGCAATACCTATCATACTTTTTCAAAACATTCTCCAGAAGAGAAATAACTTCTTTACCTCTGCTTGTCAGTGTGTTCTTTGGTAACCAAGCAGTCCTATGAGCTACTTTAGCCACATTCACAAATATGTGCCCTGAACTTTAGTTCCCTATAAATCTTTAGCATCAACAATTTCCTGGAGTCCATTTCTGTTAATTAACATAGGACACAACCAGTAATCTTTTCATCCCAAAGTGCATAACATTATACTTTGCTACATGAAATTGGCATCCATTATTTCATTGTGTTAGTCTGTGTAGAAATAATCTGCAGGATTTCTACATCACCTGTTATTAACGATCCTCTGCTCAGAGTTTTGCATCTTCAGCAAATAACCAGATAAACTTACCTGAACTCATTTCCTTTATCATTTGTATACATATTAATAGCAGTGGTCCAAGTACAGAGCTCTGTGCACACTGCTTGTCACTTGTCTTCTTCTTCTTCTGTGTTCAACACCCTCATATGCCAGCCTGGCTAGCCGAGTGGTTAGCGTATCTGCTCTCCAGTCAAAAGGCTGCGGGTTCGAATCCCACTGTGGACATGGATGTTTGTGATTGTCTGTGGAAATAATAGTGGTGGTGGTGGTCGGTGTTAGATGCCGTTGGCATAGTTAATGGATCGGGAGGCAGAGACAGAGAGTTGTATAGCAGGTGCCCTCCCTCGATGAGTCTTTGGACTCCTTGGAGGTGTCAAATAATAATGATAATAATTTTTGATGTCTCTCCATCAACCTATATCTTCCTATACCTATATACATCAGCCTACATATTATCCATATCATCAGCTTCGTATCCATCTTCATTTGCTCCAGTTTATATAACATGACTCCTGTCAAATGCTTTAGCAACATAAAACAGTATCATCATATAGCCATTTTCTTTATTCATTTCAGCAGTCACTTTATTATAAAAAAATATAGAAAATTACTAATGCATGATAGCCCTTCACAAATCCATACTGCCTGCCCATCCCACCCATAGAGTTTCATATTCTCATTCACCCATTCCTGAATTCTTCTGGTTTTAACAAACTTCCCCGTTAATTTAGTTGTCAGTAGATATTGAGTGGTCTATAATTTGCTATCTTTTGGTTACTTGCAGCTGGGTTTTCTCTTCAGTTTCCTCATCCTCTATGAAACTACTCTAATAGATTCTCCTATGTAATAGAATTATTTGACCTATTTTTCCATTCCTTTGGACCTAACCACAGTCAAAACTTAAATTGAAAAGCTCAGAACATTTCGTACAAAAATGTGTCCATTCCTTTGTGCACTTTCATAATACAAGGCTAATATAACATCAAATGGCTAAGCAATAGAATGGTTAGCCCCTCCAATTCATCGACCTCTGTTCTCACTTTAGTCCCTGTTACATCTAGCACAGCATTAACTCCACCTTAATGGAACGCTCTTGTTAAGTGATCATTCAGTAAGTCAACTTTTTTTTTTCTGACTCTCTTACCTCTCTGCCATCATCTTTCATTAAATCTCTCCTATAGCCATTCTACATTTCATTCATGTTACTGGAAATAAAACTTGTGTGGAATTTTGTTTAGCCTGCTCGGCTAGTTTCCTTTCGTAATCTGGTTTTACTTTCTTTTACATACTGTACTGTTATCATACTGTTACCTTTCTTGCTTGTACTTTGCACAGCTCATGAGTATCCTAATCACCTTTCTTCTTATATATATCCTCCACAATAAATATTATGTGTTTGGCTGGGGTGGGGTATAAGTAAGAATGATCCTACTCATTAATGTAACTGTACTTTGATTTGATCTCCTTACCCTGGGTATACAGTTGGATTTTGCTTCTTTCAAACATCTCTTCATGTCTCATACACTTCTAACTTTTTTTTCCCTTCCAGATTCTTATACCATGTCATTGCTTCAAGCTGTCTCCTCAGCTTCTCATAATTACTGTTCTGTTTCTCATACTTTCTCAAATGAAAATTCCACATGTTTGACAAACTTCCCATGGCCAAATTGCAAGATCACTCTCCTCAGTCATAGGCAACATGGATACTCACCTTGGTTACTGACATCTTCTGATGTTATCCAGCATGCGTGAATCTTAAGTACATTGCATTGCATGTTATCTCAGTTACTTATCTCTTAGAAGTTCTATGAAATCCATTTCCTTGCCTCCAGGTGATCTCTCCTTCCAGTCTATGTCTCTGTTGTTGTCACTTATAATAAATACTTTCCATGCACTTATGCAAATTTGCTAATGCACACTGTTTACATTCTCTTTCTCTTTATATATATATTTAATTCTGTTGGCATCTGTCTCACTCCAGATAACCTCAAGATTGTCTTGTGCATATCATTTGTCTTCCTGCTGAACTCCTACTGTTATTTGGCTTCAGTTCTTTTGCTATCATTAGCAAAACTCTTCTGCCCATCCTGTTTTTTCTGTCCTCCCTGAAGATACTGTATCTCTTGCATTCTATCCCTATATCATCCACCATCAGTCAAGTCTCACTAATGCCTATAACTTTTGGCCAGGTTGAACTATCTTATGCCAACAACTCCTTCCTCATGTAGCCGTTCCTGTTTTGAAAAATAGGCTTGAATGAAAAATTTAACAGACTATGAATGGGATTTCCAGGAAGAAAATCTACTCTTTCTGTTCGAAACCAGCTAACTCTTCTTCAGTTGAAAAGTCTGGGATTGGAACCTGTGTTTTCAACCAAAGGACAATGCCATTGACATGTAAAAGTAAAAATGTTATAGTTGCATTCATTAATAAAGAACTTGATCAGACTGCATATGGATTACTGTGTGCAGATTTGGCAATCAAATTTTCAAGGTAAAGCAGATATGTTACAGAGAATGACTAAGATGGTGTCAGGTCTCCAGAATACTGGGTATATAAGTTGGTAAGTGTTATTTCCAGATTAGTGTCAAAAAGAGATTTTTCATAGAAGGGAGAGATGTCGGAGCTGAATAAGATATCATCCCTGGAAGCTGTATAATGAGGATATGAGCAGGAAAAATTAGGGGGGTTATTTTGCCAAATGTTTTATTAATGAATGTGACTATACATCTTTACTTCTGTATGTCAATGATATTGGCTGAAAACACTTAAGTTCCAATCCCAGTAGTCAGAGGGAAAATGCATTTTCCATGTGAGCTGAATGATTTCAAGGCATGGCTTTAATGAGTTTTATGTGTAATGCTCAGGAGACTGTGATGAGTTTTTGACTTCATGAAGGTCTCATGATAAAGATGATAATGAATTCAGTAAGAAAATGATATCTAAACATGAAGGATAAGACTTAAAATTGAAAGGTGCTTCTTTCCTTGGTGGATTTCATGTTCTTTCCTTCAACCGAAGCAATGGTGTGCAAAAAAATTATTGCCAAAACAGGTGATGAAGTTCTCTGCTTATTTTCTCTGTTATTTGATGTTATAACTTCAAATAACTTTGAGGTTATTTGATGTTATTTAAGCAGCTTATCTTTCATCTGACATGGTAGCATTGATGGTATCAGAAAGAAATAGGTACAAAATATGCTTACATAGCAGTCATAATTACTTTGTTTGATTAGCATGCGAGGTTTATACTTCCAAGATGAAAAAAAACTTTTGTTTCCATGCCAATTTTACACACCAAACATAATAGTCATTGCAAGTGGATTTAATATGATAGTAGGATTCATCATGATTTATACAGATAAGTTTTCTTTGCTTAGAGATTTTCAAACAAAACATGCAAAAGTTGCCTATCATCTAAAATATGTTTTTTTCTATTGGCAGACCATACATTTTTATATTGTCATGGTGGCAGGAAGCCTTATAATTCACTTCTCCTAGAAACAGAAGTTATAACTACAACTTTAAATATTATAATGTATATAATATGGTAAATTGTACCAGAGTCAAAGTTTTACCAAGCCAACAAGATGTTAGAAACATGCTGTCTGCAAGGATGAATACTATATTTTAGATAATTCATTTATCTTTCATCCACTTTATGAAAAATAGAATGAAGTTCATGATCCTGAATCAGTTAAAGTCCAAATAGGTAATATAGATAGTGTTAATTATACAGAGTAGATATCACAAGTAGTTTTTTGACAGGAGTTTTTAAAGCTGTTTCCCATACTTTGGGAGATTCACATATTCATATTTATTTAAATTAGGTTCGTTATTAAGAGCAGCTGTTCCAGAAATATCTCTTGTTTAAACTTGGTGTAATGTAATGGTGTTTTCTATTTGATTCTATGGCCAGTGCATATGACATAGTATGGTACACCATTCATTGATTTTTCTATAATTTGATAGTGGATGTATTTTTTATGTTCTCTTAGCAGATGTTAGTTGTTCTTCTATAACAGACCTTCTTGCAGGAACAGTGAAATTTGTAAACAGCTGGAACTGAAAACAGAAGATGCTAAGTATTACGAAAGCAGATAAGAGTGACTAGCTTCATGTTGCATTTGAAATCTACAGGGAGATTGTATTTTTATATAAAGTCATGGCTGTTTTTTCTGAGTTATGTAGAAATAGAAAACAGTAATGGCATTATTTTAATCCAGATATTGCAGAGGGCATGGCTGGTGGAGAATGGATTTAGTATTTTAATTATGTGGTAATCATAGCTGTTGGGTTACAAATTGTGGTGAATTTAGTTGAGTTCAACTGTGAGAAATGGCTGGAATTCCAGTTGTTCAAATAGTGAAGGAATTGGCCGTATGCACCATTTAAAAATGGCTGGAGGAAAGATGGACATAATTTTCTATATATTTGTGTATTTTGTCCTTTGATGAAATAACCAGCATTGATGCTAGATTTGTAAAGATGTAATGTAGAGGGGGAGTATTAAGAAGAAAACTTGTGAAAAGTAAGAAACTAACTGTGATATCTGAATTGTTTAGGATAAAATTTTGGATAGAGGATTTGAAACAGATAGCATTTATAATATATATAAGGTTGGTAACATTCACTACTAGCACCCATAGTAGATGTTTCTTAGGATCAGTAGCATTCATGGACTTAAGAGGGTTATTTGATTCATGATAGGTATTCCATGTAATCATGTAAGAGGGAAAGATTAGCTAGATTTCAACTGAAGCACTAAATGGCCAGTATATTATGTCTGTTAATTGTGTGTGCTTATTTACTACTTTGTCTCTTTTGTAGGATGCAAAAGCTGAATTTTTGAGAAAACAAATTAACCACTTCTGAAAGACAGTGTGGAAAGATTTTGGTTGACCTTACATCATGCCTGCTGAAGAGCAAGTGTTGTGACATTCTCATAACTGCATTACAGAGACAATACAAAGAGACAGGAGTGGAGTTTGTGAATGTGTGGAATGAATTTGAATGATAGGTGAAACTCTAATAAATGGGTTACATTTTAAAGTTTGGTATGTCTCATTTGGAGAGGTTGTGAGATAGGTTGCTGAGAGGCTTAAAGATGGATGAGTGATCTGAAGAAATAATGGAAGACAGAAAAGAACAGGGAGACAAAAAAAATGAAGTGAATGAAAGAGGGAGATGAATGGACATGCAAAACGAACAGAAAAATGAAGGGAGGGTTGCAACAGATCCAAACGTGAATTACTATGTTGATAAATAGCTGTTGGGTTAAGAGAAATAAGAATTTATTGCACTATTTGTTGATTTTCCTGAAAATTGTTCGTATAAGTAACAGTTGAATGAGGACAATGTATTCTTAGAAAGAAAAAGATGGAGGGAGATGTTTCCCATAACAATAGAAAGGGAAACAAGGAAAGAGGCAATGCTGAGGATAGTAAAAGAGTTATTCCTGGATAGAAATGCAGGGAGGGGGAAATGATGACAGCAATTTGAGATAGTATGGTGTGTGAGGCAGAGAAAAACAGGATGAGTGGGATGTTGCTATAGTTCCAGAATGTTTTATATAAGTTTTTTGTGACTAAAATAACTGTGAATATTAAGTACTTTTTATTCATAATCAGTGATTCTAACAGGTGCTTAAGTACCGATGACCTTCCAAGGAATTTTGTAACCATAAATCTAGGATAAAGTGGTTAGCCTTATGCCTGTAAGTATTTTTTTGAAAATGCATGTGCTCTCCTGGCTAGTTTGCTTGATTGCAGGTTATAAAATTCCAAGTTTATGGGAGAAAAAAACCTATGTGAGAATATATGTTGAATTACAAGGTATCCTTTTGCAAAACTCCGATGACAGATTTAAGCAGTAGCATGAGAAATTAGGTGGAAAGGAGATTAGTAATACTTAGACATTATTATTATGTAACACCTCCAGGGAGTCCAAAGACTCGAGGAAGGGCATCTACTCTACAACTCTCCATCTCCACCACTTGCAACTACCTTCATCATCTACACCAACGCCATCTACCGCCCAACCACCACTAGTATTTTCAGAGACAATAACAAACATCCATGCCCATGGGGGGGATTCGAACCTGCAATATTTTAGCTGGAGAGCAGATATGCTAACCATTCAGCCAGCCAGGCTGGCCTTATTCAAGGAATATTAAGCAGCAAAAGTATTTTAACATATTCCAAGTGTTCGGAATGTACATGTACAAGTGTGAGGACCACAATGCAAGAACAGTGAGGATACCAGGAGTATCCAAAATAAAGGAGATGAATTGGTGGCACTGATAGCATCAACCTGGCCAAAGATTATTGGGATTTCTGAGACATGGTTGATGCAGGATGATATAATAACTGGAATTGAAGTGGCAGGGTACAGCAATTTTTGGCAGGATAGGAAAGGAAAACGTGGTGGTGGAGTACTGCTTATGATAAGTGATGACTTATGTCCTCTAAGAGTGGAGGCTTTGGAAGGCAGTGACACAAATGGTTTTAAAAGCATATGGTTTGAAGTAGAATTGCCCAAGACAGGTTATTTAGTCGGGTGTTGCTATAAACCAGGGAGCACAGAGGGTGGGGACCAGGAGATGTTTAGGCAGTTGAGCTTGGAAGAATTTCTGGAATTCTTGAGGAACAAATGTCTTCGGCAGCATGCAATAGAGAGAACAAGAGGTTCAAGAGTTTTGGATTTGGTCATAGCATCAGAAGAGCTGATAATAAGTGAGATGACATCTCTCCCACTAGTTGGAGAGAGTGACCATGTGGTTTTGACTTGGAATATGAAGATGAACAGACATGCAGGTGTATCAAAGAAAAGGGAACGTATGTGGAATTATAAGGCAGGTGATTATAATAGTCTTAGGTATCAACTAGGGGCAGTTCCATGGAGGGCAGAATTGGAAGGCCAGGATATCATTAGTGCTTGGGAAATTGTGAAAGAATATTTTTTAGCAGCAATAGTAAGCTGTATTCCACAGGTGAAGAAGCGAACACAATTTGGTGTAAAGTGGATGACAAACGATATCAAACAGGAACTGCAGTTGAAAATGAGATTATGGAAGAGATATAAGGAGAGGGATGGAGGACAGATACACGAAGAATATAAGACACAGGCCAGGAGAGTGACCAAAATGGTGAGGAGGGCAAAACTGGAATATGAGAAGAGACTGGCACTAAGATCCAAAGAAAATCCTAGAGAATTATTTAGCTATGTGGCCACAGTAGGCAGAGAAACGATTGTGGAAAAATGACATTGCGGGATAAAAATGGGAATAGAGTGATTGATGCAGAGGACATAGTGAAGTTGTTCAATATGCACTTTATTGGAGTATTTCATCCTGGAGGAGGTTTTAATACTAGAGAGATAGGGCAGGTTTAGAGGTGCAAGAGTACTCTGGTTGAGTACTGGTATATCCTGAGTACTAAGGTTGAGTACTCTGGATATACCAGTAAAGCTGTTGGACTGGATGGTATTTCATCACGGGTTTTGGAGAATGTGCTAAAGAACTGACAGCACTATTGACCTGGCTTTTCAATAAAAGTCTGGTTGCGGGAAAAGTACCCAGGGAATGGAAGGAAGGTAAGATAGTGCTGCTGCATGAGGGCACTTGCAGTCTGCATAAGTAGCAGACTGGAAGTGTCTAATTATAGGTCTGTTTGTGTGTCATCAGTAGTTAAGGTCTTGGAGAAATTAGTGAGGGACTATATACAGGGTTCGGCAGATGAGGGTAATGTTATTTGTGAGAATCAACATGGATTTATTAAGGGGCGCTCTTGCTTTAGTAATATGAATGACTTTTATAATGAAGTAAAAAAAGCAGTTGATGAGGGAAAGGCATATACTACCATTTATTTTTTTTTTGATTTTGCAAAGGCATTTGACAGGGTGCCACATGATAAGCTGATATTTAAGTTGCAGCACATTGGTTTAAATGTCTGGTTAGTCAAATGGATTTAGGATTGGCTGACTGATAGGTATCAGAGAGTTATGTATGGTGGGGCAATATCAAGGAAGGAGAAGGTTACAAGTGGGGTTCCACAGGGCTCAGTACTGGGACCTGTATTGTTCAACCTTTATATGAATGATATTGTTAATGGATTGCATGGGGACACCCAGTTGTTTGCGGATGATGTGAAACTGGGAAGGATTATCAGTAATGGTGCAGATGTGGCAGCCCTGCAAGAGGATTTGAATAAACTAGACAGATGGTCAAATGAATGGGGGTGTCGGTTCAATGCAGCAAAATGTAAAGTCTTGAGGTGTGGGATCCATCGATGAAAGGATGCGTACTCGATTGGAGGAGGTAGAGGAGACAAGAAATCTGGGGGTGATGATTGATAGAAAACTGAAATTTAGGGACCATATTGCAAAGGGTAACTCACAGGATTGCTGCAATACTGAGAAGGACGCTGACCTGCAGAGATAAAAGAGTTATCATTCCGTTGTATAAGATTCTGATCAGACCACACTTAGACTATTGTTCTCAGATTTGGTCCCAAGGATTTGAAGGGGATAAATTGACTGTGGAACGGGTACAGAGGCAGTAACCACGATGGTTTCAGGACTGTGCAATATGAGTTATGAGGATCGACTGAGGGAATGTGGCAGTTACAGGGTAGACATTGAGAGGCAGTTACAGGGTAGACATTGGAAAGTTCTTTCACTTGGTGGAACAGTGGGAAGGAGCGATGACAAGGGGCCATCCCTGGAAGTTACAAAAGGAGGTTGTGCGCAAGAGGGTGAGGAGTGGTTTCTTTGTGTAGAGGGTGGTTGAACCTTGGAATGCATTGCCTGAGAGAGTGTTTGGAGTGGGAATGGTCATTGTGTTCAAGGAGTGGTATGATAAACTTTGTGTTTCCTAAAAACAACCTTCCATGATGAGTCTTTTGACTCCATGGAGGCCTGGATAATAATAATAATACTGTGTGTCCTCATATGTCCACAACATATTTTGCATGGACTGGTAGAAGTAAAGAGGTTATGATTTCATTGTACACAACCTTGATCATGCCATATATAGATTGCTCTGTATAGATTTAGTCTGCTGGTTTTTTGAGAAAATGAAGAGATTTTGGAAATGTTTCAAGGAAGAATCATCATCAAGGTAATGTTGTTATTTTAATTGGTGATATAGCCTACTTTTGTTTAGGAGTACCCCTTTTTTTACAATGTCATTGGCTCTTTACCCAATATTCTAGGGCATTATTGAAGTGTTAAAAAATTAATATATGAAACTAATAACGCCCTCTACCCACAATTAATAATAATAATAATAATAATATTTATACATATATTAAAAAACCTAGGTATTTTCAAATAATTTCCCCACTTCTCCAAAAAAACCCTTTCTTGAACATCTTAACAGCATATGAAGTCACATCACCAGAATAAGGAGACAGAAAACATCTAAATGTTGTTTTCTGTCTCCTTATGTCCAAAATTTCTCCTATTTTTTATTCTTCATATATTAGTTTTATAACACTTCAGTAATGCCCTTGAATTTTGGGTAAAGAACCAATGACATTGTAAAAAAAGGGCAGTCCTAAACGAAGTAGGTTATATTAACCATTAAAATAATAGTTTATTTTAGAGGAGTAACATGGGAATTTTCCCAGAAATGATACCTATAAGTAGTGTTATTTCTCTGGAATGTTTGGCATGAGTATAGATTAAGGGAATGGCATCTGCAGAGCTTTGTGGAGGAAAAGGAGGAACAAGGGTGATATGATTGAAAGGTTAACACAGAAGAGATTTTCATAGAATTGAGGGAGGCAATAGAAGAACAAGAGGCCATCTCAGGAAGTTGTATAAAGATGGTGTTTGCATAGGAGAAGAGAAAGTTTTTTGGTTTGGAGAGTGATGGATGATTAGATTTCACCTGAAAGTGTGGAAACAGTAAAGAAGTTTCAGAATTTGATTGTTGCACGTGTGCAAAGACTTCCTTAAAGAATCTTTGATTTCAGAAGTTTGAGGATAATGATAATAATAATTTTAATATTATTATTATTATTACATGACACCTCCAGGGAGTCCAAAGGCTCATCAAAGGAGGGCACCAACTCCACAACTCAATCCATCAATTACAACGAACTGTAACTACCTTCATCATCTACACCAATGCCATCTACTCCCAACCACCACCACTAGTATTTTAATGACAATCACAAACATCCATGTCCAAGGTGGGATTCGAACCCGCAGCCTTTTGTCTGGAGAGCAGATGCGCTAACTACTTGGCCAACCAGTCCAACTGATAGGAGATATGATAGAGACCTTCAAGTTAGTTAAGGGATTTTTATCAAATTAATACAGAAGGAATTATAAAAAGGAGTGGATGTTAAGATGGGAAGAAAGAGAGGCCATCCCTTGAAGTTCTATAAAAATGGGATGAAGATGGAAGAGGAGTAGATTTTTTTTGTGGAGAGTTGTTAGCAAATGAAATGCATTGTTGAAGTGCATTGTGAATGCAGGTAGTGTAAATAACTTCAAAGGTCATTGTGATAGACATGTTGCTGGTTGAGTTGACCTCTGTGGAGCTGTGATAGGTATGAGAAAGATGCCTTAGGAGGTTGAAAGTTTATTTTTCACTTGGTCAGACTATAATAAATTTAGTTTAATCCTTTATCCAAGTGTGTGCAAACAAAGTTTGCGCCTGAAAGTATCTTCAGGACTGGGGTAAAGTGGTACAACACCGGGTGACTCCTTGCAAAGGTAGAGCAAGCTACCAATATTCCTATCTCAGTATCTCCCATAATGCAAAACATATCTCCTTGCGGATATGTATAATGTTATGCATTAAGGGAAGGGCCACTCACTACCCAGACTAGTTTCGATCTTTATTGAGGTCTCTTCAGTCGGAGCCAGGCCCAAGTGGAGATACCAAGGCAGAAGCATTAGCAAGGTCATCTCCTCCTATAGGTCATCCCCTCCTATATGAGTCGCCCAGTGTTGTACCACTTTACCCCAGTCCTGAAGATACTTTCAGGTGCAAACTTTGTGTGCAGACAAAGATTGCGCCTAAATTCATTAATGCCTTTAGGAGGGATAGTATCTGGAAGATGAAAGTCACTATACTCTTTCAGGTTATCTTAGAAGTAGTGGAATAAGCTACATTTCCAGCTTTTCTTACCATTCGTACTATAGGCTTATGCTGCATAAAATAGTTCCTTAAATTTTTTTTAAATTATCACATCGTGTGGCACTTTGTATATAATTATTTTACTACTTCCTTACTTGCCAATGCAAGAATTATATGTTTCATATCATTAAATTGTTACAGGGAACTTATTTTTGGAAAATGCAATTATCTATCACGTGGTCTCTGCCGACTGCTGACTTTACCCTAAACATGGCAGAGATGACTAGTGGTGTTGGCTCTTGCATTCCTACTCACGGTAGTCCTAAATTAGTAACGCATCCTAAAGGCAAACCTCTGAGAAGCTCTGAAAAGCACATCATACTAAATGTTTATGCTGTTTTATGGACAAGAAATCCTGATGAAACAGTGGGCAGTATTGTGAAGCAAACAGCAGAAGAGACAGGTGTAAGCAGTATACCACATTAAGAAGGAATTGACCATGACAGGACAACTGCATACGCCAGGGAAAAAGAGGCCTAGTGCTGTAGGACTATGCACATGCTTGGTGAAATACGACACCTTTACCTGATGAATTGTTTAGTAATTTATCAGAAAGTACATAATTTCTTCCGAAAGAACGAAATTCCTACGATATATAAGGTAATGACTGCTGTAAACGATGATGATCTCCCTCACATTTTATTAACAATACCAGTTGTTAAAAGACCTTGGTTTTGTTTATGCCACAAGAAAGCAATCATTGGCATTACTTGAAAGGGAAGATATAATTTTATGGCATCGCCAGTATTTGTGTCCTATCAGGAAATATCATTGCAAGGGATGAAAAATTGATCATACAGATGAAACCTGGGTGAATACCGGTCACACCTGCACTAAAGTTCTCCAGGACATGACAGTAAAAAGTGCTCTTCAAGCATTTTTGTTGGGCTTAACAACAGGCCTGAAAATGTATGCTGGCAGCGAAGACAGATTTGTACCAGGGACCCTTGAAATTTTACGAGTGCAGGAATCACAAGGCGATTATCCTAATGAAATGGATGGAAAGCACTATGAACATTGGTTCACAAAACATGGTTTTGCCAAACTTTGAGCCTAAGAGCATTATTGTAATGGACAATGCACCCTTACCATTCTGTCCAACTGGAAAATGTGCCATCTACACGCAAAAATTCAGAAGTGGCTGAAGGAAAAAGGAAATGGTTTTACTTCTGATATTGTGAAAACAGAACTATTGAACTTGGTGGCAAATGTCAAGAATCAGTTTCAAAAATATCAATTGACAGTATTGGCAAACAGAAAGGACACACAGTTATTCATCTTCCACCATACCATTGTGAACTGAACCCCATAGAACTCATCTGGGCACAAATTAAGGGAAGGGCATGTTGCATGCTAAAAATACAACTTTCAAAATTTCAGATGTTGAAAGACTGATCATTGAAGGATTTCAAAAAATTACTGAGTGAACATGGAAAAGTTGCATAGTCCATGTTTTTGAAGAAGAAGAAAAATTCTGGGCCCTTGATGGACTGATAGATGAGGTGGTGGAAAATGTGTTTCACAGTAAATGATACTACCTACAACCTGAGTGGTGTTGAGGAGCTTTCTCATTAAATTAATGAAGGGATAAGAGTGTATATGTTATTGTAACAAAAATGTCATGTTCAGAAATATGCATTGTGATGAGTGAAGTTCACTTCATGGAGTAAACAATCACTGCCTATCTTAAGCCAGTTTATAATAAACAATGACATCTACTTTGTTACAGCCTATCTGTTAATTCCAGAAAATCCAAAGGCCACACAGTCATATAAAGTCATCTTGGCCAATGCAATTTCATATTAGCAATCATAATGCATTCTATGTTATACGTAGAATGGTGTGATTTGGGCAAAGATGGCTTTTAGGGGATTTTCTATGCATATGCTTAGTTATAAATGCGACACACTTAACTGTTGCTATAATAACAGTGAACTAATATCCCCCTACCATCAGAAGCGGTACGGCCTGTAATATATCTTTTTTACTCCCAAGATAACCTGAAAAAGAGTACAGTTAGTTATTATCATCTTATTATTAGTTATTATCAATCCATTTCTGAAGTAACGATAGCCTATTAAGTTTTACTGCTGAAATCTTGTGTTAGTCATTAACAATATCAGTATTATTCCCATCTGTATCCCTCCACGGTAGATTCTTCTTTCTATTAAATTATTAAATGAGGTTGTGTGATTGAGGTAACATTTTAATATTTTGAAGTGTGAGTTGCAGTGTATAAAACTGATGAGATATCTTCAAGAGGATGAAGATAGGGGTCCAAGTACAATGATAGTCAACAATTTGAGATTTATGGACTGTATTGCTAGAATTGTGAGAATAAAATTATGACAATGATAAGGAGGAGATTGACATATAGTAAAAAAGTTGTGGTTCCACTCTGTAAGACATTTGTTAGATTATATATGGATCTCTATACACAGATTTGGGCACCTGATTATTAAAATGATGAAAATATTTTGGAAAGAGTCTAGAGAAGTGTAACTGGTTTCGAGTCTCTGGAATGTTGGGTATGATGACAGATCGAGGGAATGTCGTTTTCAGAGCCTGGAAGACAGGCATGATATACTTGAGACATAGGTTGATGAAGGTTTATACCAGGTTAGCACAGAAAAATATTGTTATTATTATTATTACGTGACACCTCCATATAGTAGATAGAGATAGGAACAGAACAAAAGTCCATCTCTGGTAGTTATATAAGGAGGGTATTTGCAAGGGGAACAATAAGGTTTTTTGTAACAGTGGTTGCTGGGTGAAATATATTATGAGTATGGAAACATTAAGTTTAAGCATGGTTTGATGAGTAATGTGTGTAAAGTACTGTGTAAAAATTATAAAAAGATACAATTAAAAAATAATACTATTTTTTTTATCATTTTTGTCACACTTAAGTGAGTCGAGAATTGATCACATTATTCTTAAGATAGTAGTCTGTGAAACTTGATATTATTGTATTTACTGGTGATTGTGATTATTAAATTAAATGTTCTTTATCTTCTGATAAGGATGACAAAATGTTGAGTGTAATATAATTAAAAAAATTAATTTATCCTTCCAAGTATTGGTAATTGCAAAAATTCAAGATTTACCTGTTCAATACTTACTAATAAAGACAAAAGACTGGAAATTCCTTCTTGACATGTTATTCAGTAGCACTACAGTAAGCAATGTGATATCTTACCATCTTGGTTCCGAGATCAGTTGTTTACAATAATTGGATTTTCTTTTGAGAATTCAATATGTGAAATTGTGTGAAAGATTTGTGGACTGTTTGGATAAACAAGAAGGAAAGTTAACATATGTGAAAAGTGTCTTGATAGATTAGAGCAATTGAAATGGGAGCAAACATCGGGACCGTAGTAGAAGAGCTTAGGCAGGAGTTAGAGAAAATGAAAAGTGAAATGAAACATCTGGAAGAGGATATTAAACATCTAAAGAAGAGATTGGCTGATGATAATGTGAAGGAGGAAGTTAATATTATGAAGAAAGAGTGAAAGGATAGTCATATATTATTGTATGGTGACTCAATCATTAGAGATGTGATTACTAATAAAGTGCACAAAACATGCTTTCCTGGTGGAACAATGAAGCAAATATCTGCGTTGCAGAAAAGGAAAGACTGTACATCAAAATTATTGGTAGTCATGGCCACAAATTGCTTAGTTGGGGAGATAAATAATGTTGATAGAGACTTGAGGAAGTTGTTGCAGCTGATAAGGAAGAATAGTGTTGTTGAGAAAGTCATAGGCATGTTACCCAGATATCACAACAGTGAATTGAGAAGAAGAGCAGAAATAATGAATAGCAAGATGAGTTGTGTAAGGCAAAGGGGTTTCAATTTGTAAATCTGTGGAGTGAATTTGAAGGGAAGTTTGAATGGTTTAAAGCTGATGGATTACATTTGAATGGATTTGATATTGGGCATTTAGAAAGTCTATTGTTTTCTGAGAAGGCACATCAAGAAGGTAATGTAGTAAATGATCAGAGTCTACTAGCTCAGATAGCTAGTAGACTCTGATCTACTAGCTGAAATAAATGGATTGTATGACAAGAGGAAGATGGATTTGAGGTTGAAGATGTGATTGCAGCAGCACAAGATGATGGACTGCATAAAGGTGAGGATGAGACAGGCAGGAATGGAAATTTGTTTCCATACCTATATTATATGCCTGATGATTGTGAAAGATGAAGATCATATAGAGTGATGAATGGTAGGTTCTGTATCACAAGTTTTAAGCATAATTGAGGGGTAGATGAAACCATTAAGAAACAAAGACTTGTTAGCATCCAAGCTATTCGGGATTCTTCTGACGTGTTTCTAATGTAAGGCTAGAGGAGACATATGATGAGCAGTTTATGATAAAGATTCAACCTTTCAAAAGCAGGAGATAAAAGCCAGTCATCAAATTATCCTATCGTTGAACTCGGTTTAACCAGAAATAATGGAGAAAGCTATAACATTCACCTCCTTCACAAAAGCCCACCATTCAATCATTGACCATCATTGTACCTAACAATGATGGTCAGTGACCATCATTGTATAAATTCCCAAATCCACCCTACTTTAGAATAATGTTCTCACATATGGGACAGTGCACCACAAATTTCACAAAAAATGCTTAATACCATTCAGAAGAGGACAGTGTAGTTACGTGGGCTGTTCAATAAGTAATAAGACTAATTTTACTGTGGCGAAACCACTCATCACAATATTAATTTCTGTGGAATAAAGAAATGTTGCTATCTGTATTAACAAAAGAGGTTGATAGCTAGTATATGGGCTGATGTGCCAGAGTGTCACGTGACTAAACGCAAGCTTGTTTCGGCATGCCTACGAGGTGCAACCAGTCTTCGAAATGGAAGCGTCCTTGGAACAGCGTTATGCGATTAAATTTTGTGTGCGTTTGCAAAAATCAGCATCGGACACTTTTAACATGATATGCGAAGCTTTCCACGATGAAGCAATGTCGAGGGCAAGTGTTTTTCACTGGCATAAAACGTTTAAGGAAGGAAGGCAAAATGTGGAAGATCTTGAACGAGGGAAGACCTTCAACGTCCATCACAGAGACAATGATCAACACAGCAGCGATTATCATCAAGCACGTCAAAAGGAAGCATCCATTGCTGAAGAATGGCTTCTTATTGCACCACGATAATGCAAGGCCACATATTGCTGGTTGTGTAGTGGACGTTTTGCAGAAGAACAACACAGATATCCTACCACACTCTCCATACAGTCCTGATCTCACACTGTGCGATTTCTGGCTGTTTCCTCAGCTCAAGAAACCACTAAGAGGCCGCCATTTCGAAAGCAACAAAGCATGTGTAAAAGCTGCTGAGGCGGTTTTGAAAGAACTCTCAAAAAACGGACTTTCACATGTGTTTAAGAAGTGGACGCAACTTTGGGACAAATGCATTGCGTCTCACAGTAGTTACTTTGAAAAAGACCATGTAAATGATGACGATTAAAGGTAATCTGTTTTCTGTATAAATATAGTCTTATTACTTATTGAATAGCCTACATAATTGTTGAACTCTCTTTCACAGGCACACTTCAGTTAATTTCTCATAGAATATACTATTTCTGCCTTATGCTTTTAAGACTTTTTGGGCCCATAAATGCACAGCAACTGCTAGGCCACATCCATTCACTGCTCAAATCCAAACAAACAAACATACCAAATCAGCTCTCATCTTTCCCTCTTTCAATCTATCTACTTCTATGCTCTGGAATAGCTTTCTTCACAGACTTCCCAGGGGACTACAACCTCCAACTGTTCAAAAAACACATCAATGTTCTTTCTTTCTTCTTTACCACCTGCTCATAAATAGTACCAACTTGCTACAGGTTTTGCAACTTCTCATATGTGAGGTTGATAATAGATAATGGATATAATATATCTATTATATCCATTTCATATAATTGATATGAAAATGTGACCTTTTTTGTGCAACTTTCTAGGTATATGTTCTGGAGCACATGGAGTAAAAGTGAAGGCATTTATCAAGGATATATAGAAAGAAGTGAAATGAATGGGATCCAGAGACAAATTATAGTATCCACAAAAGTCTATTGGCCAAATGCACTAGCTGTTGATCATGTCGTACAGAAAATATATTGGACTGATATCAGACTTAATATAATAGAGCAAACAGATTTCAATGGACAGAAAAGGTAATATTTTTGATTTACTAAAATTTGATATTATTTTAAGAAGAAAAGCTATTTTACATGTGTACAAGCATCACATCTTATACAATACCTGATGTATCTCTCCTTAAATAAATCTTCTCGCCTTCTGACAACATATTCAACTTGCCATTCACTTTCATGTAAATAATCTCCTCCTTACTATATTATTTTGAACATCTATACATGACTTTGAAATAATGGCCTCGGTATTGAGGCCATAACTATTGGGGAAGCTGCTCTGGAAGTTTTTTGCATGAAATATGGTCGCTTAAAAAAAAAAAAAAAGTTAATTTTTTGGATGTTTTTGTTATTCCTTTTGTGGGAGTATTTTTCTGGACTGCAGTGTTATTTTTGATGGTGTCTTTCAATGTTGATAACATCTGAAACTTGCAGAGTGGCAACATGCGATGTAGTAGGGATGAAAACTTATGCACATGACTCCCTCACTAGCAGTGCCCAATATCATGTCTATATGTGGATGTGACACTGCTATACATGAACTCCCTTCCGAGAATGATCTGGCTGAGCAAGCGGCTGTCTGTTATTTTCTATCTATCGATTCTATCAAAAAGCCTCCTGACACATTACCATCAGGTTTGGTCCGGTGAACTATCTGGAACCAACCTGAGGAAACACATTACTGCTAATTCCCCTCTCTTACTGGCTTCTCGGTGAAGCTGTATGTTTCTCGTGAACTAGTGCATTGAACACCATTTGTAAATATTTGTTTTGGATTATCTGAGTTTGTTAAAGTTAACTGAATCTGCTGTGTGACTCCAGGTGGGTGAGCTGTAAATCAGGGCTGGCCTGATTTTGTAAAGAAGGTTAAGTTCCTGCTTAGCCAGTTATGTCAGTTGAGTATAGCTGTGCTATTTGCTTTAGAACAGACATGATTGACTTAAGTTGTCAAGCAAAGCCCTTAGCAACAGTGGCCAAATACTTCTACCACTGAAGTATTTGGCCACTGTGGCTATGGAATGGAGCTGCCAAACTGCTTTACCCTCTAGGGATAGTCGTCGTCTTGTGAATAGCACTGCAGTGCTCTTGTCTGCACTGGCATCAATTCATAATTTTTTGAACTGTTGTTCTTGTTGTAATATTTTGTTTTAGTTTTTTAGTTGCCAATCTAGGTTGGAAGGAGTGTACCAGTATTGCAGTATTGTCTGCACGTAGGGCTATTGTGGCAACTGTGCATGGGATGTCAGCTGCATACATATTAAAGAGCAGAAGTTATAACAGGGACCATGGAGGGGGGACACTGCTGTGAGTTTTTTCCCCCTTCAGACTGTCTGAGTTTCTGCAGCTTCATTCAGAGTTTGCAATTGCCAAGGTAGAATATGGTAAGTTTGACCAGCCCCAATGAGAAATTTGGCCTCCAGGAGTTTGAAAAAAAGCACGTTGTGCCATATTTTGTTGAATACTTTGCTCATGTCTGAGAAAATTGCCTTGTGTGCTACTTCAAGTTATATCCTCTTATGTGATGCATGACTTTGAGAACTTGTTGTTCAGTGGAGGGATTCTCCCAGGATCCATGTTGCTCATCCAGGATGAGATTTAGTTCTTTGGTGACTTTCTACAGTCTTATAAGTATTACTCTCTCTGCTATTTTTCCTAGGCAAGAGAATAGGCTGATTTGGTGATAGTTTTGGGGGAAATGTGTTGCTCTTCCTGATTTTGGGAGTAACGTTCCATAAAATACTATTATGCTGAGAAGTAGTGATATTTTAATAATGGCTTAACACGTTCACTGCCACGCTCCTCAGGCATAGTTTGTTCCCATTTTTGAGGTATACATTCAAAATGCGCATAAATTTTATAACATGATTACTTGAAATGCAATGACTGCATTAAAATTTAGAGATCAAGTTATCTCAGTTTTTGTTGGAATGGATGAGCTTATAGCATCAGAGAATATCAGGAGGAATCGGGATTTTCATTATTTAGAAATTTTACCACCAAGAGAAAAAAAGAATCACCCGACAAAGCCATGCCGTGTGTGTGTGTACATGAAACAAACGAACACGCGAAACACGTTATTATTGTCCTGTTTCCCAGGAACAACCACCATTGTGCGTGGAAAATTGTTTTAAAATGTACCATTCTTAATTTAAATAAATAGTTTTTTTATTTTATTGATTGGTTTTTATTTTTATTGATTTTATTAGTTTTAAATTGATTTACAAATTACATGTTATACTACGGATTAACTCACGCTTGGCATAGGAGGCTGGTAATTGGCATACGAATATATTTGTAGTTGGCTTCTGAGGCACATATATAATATACAATATTTTAGTTGAAATTATTTCCCTTCTACCAAGCCCCCATACGTGCTCTCCAGTTTACTCAGAATCCAAGGGTCCAAATTAAGGTAAATATATTAAGGGTTAACTCGTGTTTGACATAGGAGGTCGGTAAATCGACATAGGAGTATACTCTTAGTTGGCTTGTGAAGCTCCTATACGAACTACGAGTATACTCATAGTTGGCAGCGAACGTGTTAATAATAGCAACAATCTATATTATGGGTTTGTAAGGCAGGCATTTTATTGTTAGAAATCCCATCTGGACCTGATAATTTCCTATTCTTAAGTTGGATGATGGTTTCATATACCTTAACAGGAAGGTCTGTTGGATAGGGTTTTTGTAGCCAGTGCATGTTGGTGTACAGTGTATCCCGGTATTAACTTTATTGATGGAGTCTACATCCACTTGAGTGTAATTTGTCTCTACGTGTCTGTGTGGCTATATTGGTCTGTGCATAGAGCTTTGATTATTTTCCAGAGCATTTAAGTCATTTTCCACTCTGTTTAAGGACTGAAGTTTCTACTTCCACCTGTTAATTTTAATAGTTTTTATGTGCATATCAATCTATCTTTGTATCCCTATTGAGCATTTGTTGGTGTTCTGGCACCATCAGTCTGTGGTATTGGTACTTAGCTGCTCTCTCCTTCTTCTTTTTTATGCATGAATTTTTTTTAATTTCATCTAGAAGTTAGTCAGAGTTTGGGTGGCTCACCATGGTGACAACTATTAATGCAGTTGTCTGCTTTTCAAGCTCAAAACTGAGTCATCCATTTTTTTTTTTTTTGGTTTTGAATCAATGGTTGAAACTAGGCCAATAGATTCATGTAAAAGAGACATTAATTGTACAGGTAGTGATTGAGAGCTAATCTGAGATATTTCTATGTTGTGAGCCCAGTTGGAGTAAAACTGAGTTGTGGTCAGAGCTGAAATTATCCATCACACTTGTTTGCTATTCGTACTTGATATTTTGAAGTATTTCTATTCGAAGAACATCAGTAAGCCTTGCTACATTCTAGTATGTGGATTCTGGAGGTCCTAAAATCATGATATTCTTGGTGGCAACAAAGTCTTGTACCTTAATGCCAGGCTTTGTGCTTGGTATTCAGGTCGCCTGCTGCTAGCACTAGTGGTTTGTGTTTAGAATTTCAATTAAGCCTGCTCTACTTCCATTAACTGTTTGGAAAGTTATATACAGAGCATATTTTCGGGGGACTTGCATTTGCAGTTTGGACCTTCACCCCTGTGATTTCTATGTTTGATAGTGGTGGGAATTTAGGTTTGTTGTGCTCTACATTGTGTTTAACAAAGATGGCCATTCTCCTCCCTGGCATTTGGACTTGACATTGTGGTATAGAACATAGTTCCTGAACCTCGGGTTTTTCTGATCAGTGGTGCATTTTATTTACAAGGATTATCTCAGTGCAGCATGTTGTAAATTCTTGTGGTTCATGCAATTTGTTTCCTACACCATTGGTTCTCTAGTACACAATTAATAGAGGATTGGGCTTTCTATATTTGTTAACCATCAATTGATGCAGAAAGGATTGTTAAAGTCTCAGGAACTTGTTTCTGCAGTCTTGGCTGGGATTTGTTTTGCTGAACTCGATTAACACCTCATCCAGAGTGGCAGTCACGATTGCAGCTTTGTGGGGTTTTTTGGATTCTGGGATTTGATTTTTCTCTGGTGGTTTGACACCACCACCTCTGTGTATGAGGTGCATGCTTGAGTGGTTTGGTGTGCCATTGGAGAATTATTAACATTTCTGCGAATGCCTGTGCAGTTATTGGTGAGGATCTTTGGTTTTCTTTTGGTGTTTTTTTTTTTTTTTTTTTTTTTTTTTGGTTAAGTATTGCTTCCAACCCTCTGACTTGGGTACATGCAAGCAATAATCAGTTGGCATATTTAGCTGGTTCTGCTTTTGATTTTTTACAGGAAGCCATTGCAGGGTTTTCTCCACATTTAATACAGTGAAAATTGGCCTTTCAGCAGCATTGCATGTGGCTGAATTTTTTTTTTCACAATGGCAGCATTGCCCATTTGATGCTTTCTGTCAAATTTCTTCTGGTTCTGGTTTAATAGCCAGGTCATAGATGGTATTTAGGTTAGATCTCTCAGCATCATTTGCTCATTTCCACAAGGATGAGAGGCAGTGGCCATTTATCTGCTCGAAGCATATGACTAAGAGGATTTAGTTATATGCTCTAATTTAGTCAATATAGTCTGTGAGTTTGGAAGTCTCTTGTGACATCTTCCTCAGTGGTTACAGATTCTTTAATACCATACAGTACCACCTTAAAGTGTTTTTAGTGAATATGTGCTAGATGTTTTATTGTCCAAAAATATAGTGAGTGTGTGTATGTGTGGAAGTGCTCACACATCTCTGGGCTGTACTCAACTTCCCATTTCTACATTCCTGGCTTTTGTAAAATTTATTTTGTCTTTTGAGGACTGTTGTCAATTGTTTCTTAGCTCACAGGATAACTGGAGGGGGTTTTTCCTTATAGTGGTTAGTTTTTGCTTCTATGGTTGTTGCAGTTTTGATAGATGCATGTTGGTTTCTTGCATTGTACAAAGGTTGTTTGTACAATGCAAGAAACCAACATTGGATTGTGGATTCAAGTTTGGTAAAAAAAAAAAAAAAAAAAAAAAAAAAGTTAAACAAAATTTTTTGGAAAAAATCACCTTTATTTCTCAACATAGTCTCCATCGAGGTCTACACATTTTGTCCAGTGAGTTTCCATTTTTTTCATCCCATCTAAAAAGTAGGATTTGTCAAATTGTGCAAAACAGTCATTAACAGCCTTGATGACATCCTTGTTCAAAGAAAATTTTTTCCCACCAAGCCAAATTTTTAAGTTTGGGAACAAAAGAAGTCAGATGGGGCCAAGTCCAGAGAATACGGTGGATTTAGAACCAATTTGAACCTCAATTCAAGCAATTTTTCCATTGTGATGGCCAATGTGTGGGATGGTGCATTGTCTTGATGAAAGAGCACTTTTTTTCACTCCAATCTTGGCCATTTTTTCTTCAGTTCTTCTTTTGAATGGTCCAACAAGACTCCTGTTATTATCTTCCCTTTTCCAAAATTATCATGTAATTCCTTGAGAATCCCAATAAATAGTGGCCATCACCTTCCCAGCTGAAAAAACAGTCTTCACTTTTTTCGGTACTTTTTCACCGGGCACCGTCCACTGTTTTGACTGCTGCTTGGACTCAGGCGTGTAGTGGTGGATTCAAGTTTTGTCTACAGTCACAAATCGATGTAAAAAATCCTGCAAATTGTGATTAAACATCGGCAAACATTGCATTGAAATTTCTTTTTGCATGCGTTTTTGATCGACAGTCAACAATCGTGATACCCATTGCGCATACAACTTTTTCATGCGCAATATTTCGTGCAGGATATTATACACCCATTCAGTTGAGATGCCTACAATCTCAGCAATCTCACGCGCTTTCACTCGCCGGTCTTCCATAACAATACCATGGATTTTGTCAATCATTTCCTTCATAGTAACCTCAGTCGGGTGTCGGGAGCACGCTTCATCTTCGATGGACTTATGATTATGTTTATACTCATTTATCCAAAAATAAATAGTCTTTAATGCTGGTGCAGAGTCCCCATGAACTGCATCTAACTCAGCTTTGATCTGCGCAGCCGTCCACTTCTTCAAATAAAAGTGTTGTTTTATCACTGCATGAAACTCGTCTTTTTCCATTTTTATGAAAAATGCGAACACGGTCATTTTAAATGTTTGCCAAACCAGAACTATGGGTTGTATGTGGCTAAAATTTTGCCAGGGGCAATGAAAAAAAGATATGTGCTGACACTGGTATGAATGAATGAATTGCATCACTGTCTATTGAAAATTTACCAAACTTTTCAAACAACCCTCTTATTTTCCTGCTGACTTTGCATGTTCTTCAGCCATTTCCTGGGTTAAATTTCTTCAAGTTGCAGTCAGGGATCAGATCACACATTTGGAGTTGGTAATGCAATGGTAAATTCTAAGTTTAAGAGAAGCAATTAAAACTTCTTAGTGCAATGAAGAAGGAAGAAAGAAAAAGAATAGAGAATAACTAACAGGTACTTTCCTCAGAGAAGTCTCAAACCCAAAGTCACTGAAGACCACAGTGAATGTACTGTGTGGTATAATAGAATCTGTAACCACTGAGGAAGATTACATTACATCAACGTTGGTCAGATCATGTGATCAAATTTAATCTGATGATCAGTCCAGTTACAAAGGCTAAATCTACATATATTTCATATATTTTCCATATACAAGTAGTAAAAAATGTTTATCACCTTATTAAACACTCTGGCTGAGAGATAGTTGCAAAAAGTTTTTCTGCATGGTTATAATGTATATTGAATTTGAAAAGAAATTATATTTTTGTTTAATCCTATAACCAATCATAAGTGTGAAGTAACTTCATGACTAGTCTCATGAATCCATATGGCATATTCATTGATTAATTGGCAGTCTTCAGGTAATGAAGATGCTGACTACTGATGACTTTATTATTTTAGAAAGAGGACTGAGGTATGAGGGTAATGGGTTGAGAGTTTGATGAGTGACTTATCTCATTTTTTGTAATGGCCTGAATATAAACTTGGTTCCATGTATAGGAAAAGAATAGATATCAGCTGAGTATAAAATATTGCAAATATGATATAGGATGTGTTAAATTTGGATCAAAACTTTGATACAACAGGGGAGATATCAAGAGAATCTCAAATAACCTAGCTAACAAAAGTTACCTGGTTTTAATATCTTCTAGCAAAAGACCACAGGAAGCACATGTGGGGAAACTGTTTCATTTTATACCAGGAAGTAATTTACCATGGTTGTTTCAAGAGGTGGAAGCAGAGAGAGAGAGAGAGAGAGAGAGATGAACAGAAGTTACACCTGTATGACATTTGCAAGGGATGAGAAATCATAACTTCTATTGAGGAGGTGAGTTTTCTGCATTAGATCCTTTCAAAATCAGATTGTAATAGTTATTTTGCATTTGTTGTGTGTGCTTTAGCATATCTAAGAATGATTGGAGTTATTGTCACAAGCCACTTTGATAAACCATGGCTTTGATAGTGGACAAAAAATTTGAATGTAGTGGTGAATGAAGTCCTTCATTCACCACCCTATTAAGCAGTAAAGATAATTTCCGTAACTTACTTGGTGCAAGTGCTATGATCTGGAGTATGGAAGCAATAGTCTGACAATGGAAAAAGAACATAAATCCCAACAATCATCCATTTTCACACTGTTATAGGGCTGAAGGAAACAAGGTACCAAGAGGAGAGGGGTGATGGTGGCAGTATATCTGGAAGGAGATACTGAGAAAACAGAAAGGAGTGAGGGGTAATGGTAGATAGAATAACTGACATTTCAATACAATAAGCTGTACACTTTAAACTGAGTATTATGTTAATGAGAATGAACTGTAATAAATTTGGTGAGTGATGGTGGACAGAGTTAAGGTTCAGAAGTCTGAAAAATTGTGCTTAGATTTGGTTGTCTGGATTTCTTAGCAGTGAGGATTCGGAGGTGGGTAATCAAGTTGGTGTCTGGCCTGCAAGATCCTATTAGGATAGGTCAGGTGTTGATTAGATGGGTAATCTAGTCCCTGGAAGTTGAAATCCAGGTTAGCAATGATGTGAGGACAGGATTTGTTTGGTTTTTTTTTTGCTTGGAGGGCAATGAATTAGTGGAATTCATTGTGAAATGAAGATTTGGAGGTGATTGATTAATGACTGAGTTTAAAGAGAGGTAATTGCAATTGTGTGAATAATGGTTATTGTGGTCCTCCTACAATGAATCTTAGGGCTACTCATTTAGTAATAATAACAGTAATAAAGGAAGCTATATACTATGGCATTGCTGTACTTTGCAAAGGTATGTGACAAAATATATACCACATGGAAACCCATTGTGTTAACTTGAAGCATGTGGAATGGATATGAAGCTGATAATATGGATAAGATGAAGTAAACAGACAAAATATAAAGAATGGTATACACTGCATAGAAGGTGGTAGGTGACTAAGTGGTATGCACAGAGTTCTGTACTTGAACTGCTGCTGTTGTTTACTTTTTTACATTAATGATATTGGGAATAGATGAGGTGAGAATATCAGTTGTTTGCTATTGATGCTCAATTGAGAAAGCAACAGTAATTGATGTAGAGATTATGAAGGAGGGTATGAATAGACTGACTAATCATGGTAAAGGATAATGGTCATCATTTGAATATGGCAGCATGCAAAGTTAAGTACTTGCAAAAAATTGCTGAGCCTAAAGATTTGGAGTATTAGTAGATAAGATCTGAAAATTCAGATTACATATATATAGCAAAAATGGCCAAAGCAGCATAGAGGGTTAGAATATTGACACTCAGAGTAGAGATAAAGAAGTTATCTCCTATTATGAGTCTTTAATGACTACATCTAGACCATCGGTTCCCAACTGGTAATACGCATACCCCCCCCCCCCCGGGGTACGTGCTGAGCCGTTCAGGGGTACACAAAAAATAATCAGTAATGGCAGAAAAACAAGTAAAGTAAAAATTTTACATTAAGGTAGACACTGAACAAAAGTGTCAGTATTTAAAAAGAGCTATTTTAAAAACAAGGGGTACAATTTATAGAAATGGGTTTAAAATGGGTACACAAGTGGAAAAAGTAAAAGATACCAAGCAATTTTATAAGCTAGGGTTTTTTAATCCTTTTTCCCAAGTAAGCAAACAGACAAGTAAGTCAATTTGCAGCTGCACATAGTGCAACTCGTGGTAAAGGTGGAGCAAGCTCTGATCACTTTCCTTAGAATTTTCCTCTAATGCAGAGCACATTTCCTTGCAGAAATGTATGAAGCTATGTATTAAGGTAATGGTCACTATCCATACCAGTTTCAACCTTTTATTGAGGTCTCATCAGAGGGATCCAGACCTAAAAATTGCTGAGAGTGAAGTAATACAGAGCTTATAAATATTTTACCTAAACAAGTTGCCATAAGGTGCTTTGACCTCATTAAATAAAAATCTCAGGATGAGAGGAATAAGTAGAAAGTTTTTTAACTTGGATATGTATTATGTTAAAGATACCAAGCAATTTTATAAGCCAGGTAGGTTTTTTAATCATTTTTCCCAAGTAAGCAAATAGACAAGTAAGTCAAGTTTGCGGCTGCATGTAGTGCAACTCGTGGTAAAGGTGGAGCAAGTTCTGATCACTTTCCTTAGAATTTTCCTCTAATGCAGAGCACATTTCCTTGCAGAAATGTATGAAGCTATGTATTAAGGTAATGGTCACTATCCATACCAGTTTCAACCTTTTATTGAGGTCTCATCAGCAGGATCCAGACCTAAAAATTGCCGAGAGTGAAGTAATACAGAGCTTATAAATATTTTACCTAAACAAGTTGCCATAAGGTGCTTTGACCTCATTAAATAAAAATCTCAGGATGAGAGGAATAAGTAGAAAGTTTTTTAACTTGGATATGTATTATGTTAAAGATACCAAGCAATTTTATAAGCCAGGTAGGTTTTTTAATCATTTTTCCCAAGTAAGCAAATAGACAAGTAAGTCAAGTTTGCGGCTGCATGTAGTGCAACCCGTGGTAAAGGTGGAGCAAGTTCTGATCACTTTCCTTAGAATTTTCCCCTAATGCAGAGCACATTTCCTTGCAGAAATGTATATAGCTATGCATTAAGGTAATGGTCACTACCCATACCAGTTTCGACCTTTATTGAAGTCTCGTCACTGGGAGCCAGACCTAAAAATTGCCAAGGGTGAAAGAATACAGAGCTTATAAATATTTTACCTAAACAAGTTGCCATAAGGTGCTTTGACCTCATTAAATAAAAATCTCAGGTTGAGAGTAAAGGATAAAGGATTAAAAAACCTAGCTTATAAAATTGTTTGGTAGCTGGTATCTTTAACATAATATATACCCAAGGTAAAAAACTTTCCACATATTACTCTCATCCTGAGATTTTTATTTAATGAGGTCAAAAGCACCTTATGGCAACTTGTTTAGGTAAAATATTTATAAGCTCTGTATTACTTCACCCTTGGCAATTTTTAGGTCTGGCTCCCACTGACGAGACCTCGATAAAGGTGATATGGGTAGTGACCATTACCTTAAATCATAGCTTCATACATTTCTCTAAGGAAATGTGCTCTGCATTAGGGGAAAATTCTAAGGAAAGTGATCAGAGCTTGCTCCACCTTTACCACGAGTTGCCTAGTGTTGCACTACATGCAGCTGCAAACTTACTTGTCTGTTTGCTTACTTGGGAAAAAGGATTAAAAAACCTAGCTTATAAAATTGCTTGGTATCTTTAACATAATATATACCCAAGGTAAAAAACTTTCTACAAGTGGAAAAAGGTTGGGAACCACTGATTTAGACTAACCAACTCATATTTGGTTGCCTAAATTTCGAGGAGGTGAGGAAGCAACGAAAAGAATTCAGAGGAGATTTTGTTTTGTATTTTTTTGTTATTTTTTGAAACTGCAGTAGCTTCATGAAACTGCAGTAGTTTTCATTTCATGAGGATTTTGGAGAATAGTCAGAGAACAAGAACATGCAGTGAGAAGAGATACTCTTGAACATTTTGCCTTTAATGAAGTACATTCAATCTGCTTGCCATATTATGACCTTGGGAGTGCTGTTCTCAAATTACACTATCTGGCCCTCTTCCATGCATGGTCTTACAGTGTATAGGGTGACAAGATCATTACAGCTGATCAGGAAACCTCCTGAGGTATTACTATTGTTTGGTCTCATGCGGTATCTAACTGGTAATCTGCAGAATTACTTTGCTGTTGTTCTCTCTCTTTCTAATGGAAGATTTTCTTGGTCTCTACTTTTGAAGAGAGTATCATTACTCATATAAAAGAATAGAATCAAGAACCCTGCACTAGAGAATAAAAAGCCATCCAGTATACAGGATGGTAGTGTTTGACCACAACATTGTATATCAGAATCAGCTTATGCACCTTGCATAAACTGACAGGATTTTGTTATAGCTTAGGATTTGGGCATGAAATAAACACTGCAGCACTGATAGCCCTTTGTGAAAGAGAAGCTGAGGCCATCTGTTTGCTTGATCTGTCCTCATGTAGACGAATACACAGGATACATAATACAGCTGGTGACTAATTAGGAGCATAGGTCATTACAGGTACCTAGATTCCACTGCTACTAGAACATAGCCAAACTTAAATGGATATCACTGACAATTGACTCAAGCTGAAAAGAGCTGGGAGATAGGTTATATTTTCCCATACAATTAGGTGGCTGATTTTGCTAGACCATGAAACAAGCAAAAAATCGTTCTTCCACAAACCTCGTCCAAACTTTTCTTTTCATAGGGTTATAAAATATAAGGACACTGAACCAAGACTTTTTTTGCTTGATGTCCTCATTGAAGAATGTTAATACTACAAGTTGGAGATTTTTGCCCTATGGAAAATAAGATGAATAGGAAAAGATGGAATTAGAAATATAGCATTCGATCCAATATACTTTAAGTATGAAGATGGAAACCTTAAGCAAGGTGTAGAATTATTACTTAATAGAAATGTTAGTAATGCTCATCTGGAATATAATTGCATTAATAAAAGGATCCTAACTATTGAATTAAAAACTGAGATTAAAGCTCTGAATTTAGTTAGCTGTTATGTTCCTACTGAGAATTCAAATGATGGAGAGAAATAGTGCTTTTTTTTTTTTTTTAACCAGCTATAAGATATACTCAGCAAGTATATTTAGCATACTTTCTTAAAGTATACTAAGATATACGTTAAGAAAGGTGACATCACAGTTTGGAGGATTTAAATGCCAAAGTTACTGAACAGAAGTAATTGGTCCATTTGGCATTAGTAATTTGTAATGATCATGGTGAGCAATTCTTCTGGTTATGTAAGCTAAATTGACTGAGAATAACCTACCCTATTTCAGGCATAAAGATATTTATAACATACAGTTGGGTTTTACCTGATGGTATACACATGAATAGTAAATTAATAGTAAATGGACAAGTTCTGTGCAGAGCACTAGGATGCACAGAGATGCTGATATACAGTCTGATTGCTATCTTATAAAGAGTACATTAAAATTAAAGCTTAGAAAACAAATACACTCTAAGCCCTACTACTGTCACTATTAACACAGAAGCTTTGAGCAATACTGATACTGTCAACATTTACTAGGATGAGGTGCTCAGATGATATGAAAGAGCTAACCTACAAGGTCATGTTGTAGAAAGTGTATGAAACTAGTTTCCTAGATTAGAGAGAGAAAGAAACGAAAACCTGGTTGCTGGCCTGGTTGGCCGAGTGGATAGCGTATTTGCTCTCCAGCCAAAAGGCTGCGGGGGGTTCGAATCCCGCTGTGGGCATGGATGTTTGTGATTGTCTGTGAAAATACTAGTAGTGGTGGTTGGCAGTAGATGGCATTGGTGTAAATGATGTAAGTAGATGCGGGTGGCTTGGTGGAGATGGAAAGTAGATGTCCTCCCTCGATGAATGCTTGGACTCCCTGGAGATGTTATGTAATAATAATAATAATAAAAAGAAGCAAAAACAAAATTGATTTGAACATCAAGGCAATGCAGTTAATTGCTGAAAGAAGAGAGAGAGAGAGAGAGAGAGAGTCTGGATCAGTATCCAAATAATGAAAAGAAACTAGGGTAAAAGGAAATAAACAATATAATAATAAACAAGTAAAAAGCATACACGAAAATAGATAACTTATTAGCATATCACTAACTGGTTTAATAGCATATCAGAAAAAGCAAAGAACACAACCAGAGAATGGTCACAAAGGCCAATATGAACTTATTAATAAGTAGGAAGAGAGAGAAAATGGATGAAGTTGTTAAAAGATATAAATAAAGATACAGTTGAAGGCAAGTTGTCGTTTAATGGGAGAGAACATTTAGATAATCTTTTAAACCATATTCAGTCTTGTGACCCAGTTATAGTAAACAGACTAGTTCCACTTCCCAGTTTGATATGAGTCCAGTTGCATTATATTAGATTTATATTGGCTATGAATTAATTAAAAATTCATAATTCACCAGGATGTGATGTGTTCATTGTGGAAATGCTAAAAGGATGCGACATAGGAAGTATGGTAGTGACTTCTCTACTGAGATCCTGAACATTTTCTATCAAAGCTTTTTATTTTTTTGGAAATGACAACATAAACTAGATTATTAATTATAAAAAACTTTAATAACTACCTATGTTTTGGCAATGTTTCATTGCCATATTTAGGGATTGCAAAACAATTATATGTGCATGCGGGCACTCACACTAAGCAAATGAGGCTGAAGAAAGGCAAAGAATTCAATCCTAGAGTTCTAAACAGTGTCCCTTAGTGGGCTAAATTGGGTTGTCTTGGCTGTTGGGCTGATGATTTTAGAATTATGCTTCCCAAATTTGGGGCAATCTAATGCACCCAAATTTGTTGAGGCCTGGAAAGTTTCAGAGCTGAGGCAGATTCAAGGAATAGTCTTTTGTACTCAGAAGAAGGCCAGTTTATTACACCGCAGCAGGTACAAGTATGAAAGACTATTCCTTGAATCTATCCCAGCTCTGAAATGGCAATACAATCATGTTATGTTGCCATTTCCTTAATCCAGCTTAGCTGTTACTCTATTATAAAAAGTTAGTTAAATTACTAAGGCATAACTGACCCTTTACAAAGCCATGTTGATCATACAGTATCATATTTTTATCTATCCATTCTTGAATTCTCTTTTTTTTTACCAACTTTTCTAGTACTTTTACAAGAAATCATGCCTGAGATACTAATTGATCTATAATTTACTACTGCGTCTGTGCGGGTAGCCTAGTGGCTGTGCACTTCGCAACAATATGCCTGGGGAAGGAGTGTCCTAGGTTTGATTCCCGTCAGTGACGTGAGGAGCTGAAGGATCTTCCTCAGCCATAGCCAAGTTAGCCGGTCTTGGGCATGGACAGTAGGGTTTTTTCCCCAGTTTATCCTGTGGTTTTTCATCCTGCAAAGCAGGCAAACTGGCTTTGGGATAGGATACATTGGGGTGTAGGGCTAACCACCTTATCCTGTGAACGATTTGAGGTCTGATGATTAACTAACCCTTGACACTGCAAGGTAAAAGAGGGATAAGGCAGATGAGATGAATTTATTGCTGCAGTCTTAGAACCTCCCTTATGCAAAGGAATTACTTTGCCCTCTTTCTGCTCCCTTGGAACTCCTCTACCAGAACTGAGACTTAAAGTAAAGAGCCTAGTCAAAGGCATTGCCAGTGCCCTTGCACATTCTTGGAAAACCCTAGCTGATATCCCATCTAAGCCCACAGCTTTATTTACATTTAGATTCTGCAATATCCTAAGAACAGCCAATTCATCCACCTCTGTTTCCACATTAGCTTAAAGCTGTAACCTCACTAGGATGATATACCATTGTAAAGTGGTCACTCATTAATTCAACTATTTTATCTGCTTCTGTCTCACTGTGACTATCATCACTCATTAAGGTTAATCTTCCATAGGCATTCTTCCTCTTACTTGCCACATAATGGAAGAACTCTTTGGGATTTCCTTTGGCCTGCTTGGCTGGATTCTTCTCATAATCTGATTTTGTCTTCCTTGCCATACCAGTCACCTTTCTTGCCTGAGCCTTGAACTGTTCATGAGTTTGCTGGTCTCCTTTCTCAAGAAGGAGCAAGAAGATAAGAAAAAAGGGGAAGGACCAGTCTATGAAATAGATATGAATTTTCATTTCATATCTATTTCCATACTGGTCACCTTTCTTGCCTGAGCCTTGTACTCTTCATGAGTTTGCTGGTCACCTTTCTCAAGAAGGAGCAAGAAGATAAGAAAGAAGGGGAAGGACCAGTCTACAGATAATATAAGAGATGTATATTACATGAAGTAAGACATGGTTTAGCATCAGGTACCTTGGGTTTGCTACTCCTGTACTCACTAAAGTGAACCCTTGAAGGAAATGGGATATTGCATAGCTTTTTTTTTACATGTATAGTCTCTTTCTCTGTACTGGAATTTTCATATCTGTTGTTGTTGAAAGCAAGATGAAATTGGAAAGAAATGGAATATATATTCCTTACTAAGCTATTATATATATTTCATGGAGACTTCCATTCAACTACTCTGCAACTCGGGATTCAGTGGTATCCCTGAAATAACACTACTTAACTTCCTTCAGGCACGTGGCAGAATAGTGGCATAGTGGCAGTACAAGTATTAACTAGCTGAGCCAGAAACCTCCTAAAGCATTACAATAAGGTGTTTAGTCTGGTGTACTATCTAGTGGGTGGTCTGCAACTCTTTTAAATCTATACCTGACAAGAAATTTTGAGTCGCTCTACGGTATTACACTTATCGACCATTTGGCAGATAATCTATATCGTGCTAGTACTTGCCACAGTTTGTCAACTTTTACAGGTTTATAATTATTATAATTATTATTACGTGACACCTCCAGGGAGTCCAAGGACTCATTGTGGGAGGCACACTACTCTACTTCACTAATACATCTCATCCTCTCCACTATTAATTAATTCTCCAACTACGACACTACTACCATCAATGCCATCTATCACCCATCATCACCAACAACAGTATTTTTTGTCTGTAAATTGCATGTGTCCTGAAGGCAGATTTGTCTGTACGTGGGATGAAAAACCTGAATTTCCAGGAAAAAAATCCTGTTACCACAGTATGAGATCGGCTAACTCACCTTCAACTGAAAAAGCCCATTTAAAGATTCCCCTCATCACAATTATGATTATTATTAATTATTTAATTCTTTAATATTATTAGTATTAGTAATACTATTATTAAAAAATAAAAAAACTAATTAGCTGCATTGAAGTTTAAAGGAACAATATACGTTGCTGAGCAGTCTGAGAGGAAAATTTACAAAAGTCAAACTCAGTTAATTCTTATATACTATTTTATTACCATCATATTATATACAGAAAATCTGCTTAACTTAAACATCTTTTTATTTTTTCCAAATATAAGTTTCATTTTCTACAACTGAAAAACCTGGCAGTACCTTACCTCAAAACTGATAACCTACTTAGTTGTATCTGCTGTTCCATTATCATCCATAAGTGCCTATGTTGCGCAGTTGGAAGAACAGTGGGAAATTAATATTACTCTAAGACTCCATGGAGTCAGACTTATCTAGGAGGTCCCTTTGTCATACACACAGCTCATCATACTTTGCCTTAAACACATTCAAATTCTCTGCAGACACCAGTACCCTTCAATTGGAAAAGATGTGAGTATGATTCCTGTCATAATGAGAGGAGTCTTTGAAAGGCTTTTCAGTTGAAAATGAGTAACCAGTCTCACAATTTACAGACAAAAAATTATTTAGAAAGTTTATTTTTCACTAGGTTAGACTATAATAAATTTAGTTGAATCCTTTACCCCAGTGAGTGCAAACAAAGTTTGCACCTGAAAATATCTTCAGGACTGAATATAGTGTTGTACTATCTTACCTGGGTAAGTAGTACAACACCAGGGCAACTCATAGCAAAGGTGGAGCAAGCTACCAACACTCCTATTCCAGTATCTCCCATAATGCAAAACACATCTCCTTGTGGATATAGTGTTGTACTATCTTACCTGGGTAAGTAGTACAACACCAGACAACTCTTAGCAAAGGTGGAGCAAGCTACCAACACTCCTATCCCAGTATCTCCCATAATGCAAAACCCATCTCCTTGTGGATATGTATACTGTTATGCATTAAGGGATTGGCCACTACCCAGACTAGTTTCGACCTTTATTGAGGTCTCTTCAGTGGGAGCCAGGCCCAGAGTTGGAGATACCAGGCAGAAGCAGTAGCAAGGTCATCTTTACCTATAGGAGTTGCCAAAAGGTTTGCCACCCTTTTTTTTTATTAAATTACTCAGGATTTAGAGAAAAATGTTGAAAGTTTATTTTTCACTAGGTTAGACTATAATAAATTTAGTTTAATCCTTTATCATCTTTCTCTAAATCCAGAGTAATTTAATAAAAAAAAAGGGTGGCAAACCTTTTGGCAACTCCTATAGGTAAAGATGACCTTGCTACTGCTTCTGCCTGGTATCTCCAACTCTGGGCCTGGCTCCCACTGAAGAGACCTCAATAAAGGTCGAAACTAGTCTGGGTAGTGGCCAATCCCTTAATGCATAACAGTATACATATCTACAAGGAGATGTGTTTTCCATTATGGGAGATACTGGGATAGGAGTGTTGGTAGCTTGCTCCACCTTTGCTACAAGTTGCCCTGGTGTTGTACTACTTACTTCCTGAAGATATTTTCAGGTGCAAACTTTGTTTGCACTCACTGGGATAAAGGATTAAACTAAATTTATTATAAAAAATGATTTAGTAGGCAGTAGATTGCATTGTCTGTAGTTGATGAATAGTGGTGCAGTGTATAAATAGTAGCAAAGGGGATTATGAGTAAATAGTGAGTTTCGTGGAGGAAAAGTTTGTAGACCAGTTTGTATTTCATCAGTAGTTGTTAAGATTTTGGGGAAACTAGTGAGAGATGATGTACAGCATTGGGCAGGTGAGGGTAATGTTATTTGTGAGAGTCAGCATGGATTTGTTAAGGGGGGGGTTAGTAATTTGATTTGCTTTTATAATAAAGTAACAACAGTGGTTTATGAGGGAATGGCGTATGCTGCCATTTTTTTTAAGAAAGGAATATGACAGAGTGCCACATAAGCTGATATTTAAGTAAATTACAGTACATGGATTTAGATGTCAGGTTAGTGAATTCAGTTGGGAATTGGCTGTCTGATAGATACCAGAGAGTTGCACACAAGGGAGTGGTATTAAGGAAGCAAAAAGATTTCAAGTGGGGGTCTCATAGGGCTGTCAATAGACTGTATGGAAATATTGAGTTGTTTGCAGATGATGCTAAGTTGGAAAGAGTTGTTAGTAACAGTGCAGATATGGTTCCCTTCAAGAGTATTTGAATTAGCTGGACAACAGATTGTCAAATGAATGGGGATATCAATTTAATTTAAGTAAATGTCAAGTCTTGAAGTTTGAGATGTTGAAGGAAGTGGGGAAGACAAGGGATCTTGCAGTGATGATTGATAGAAACCTGATGTTCATGGGACATATTGCAAAGGTGGTGACAGTAACTCAGAGGATTGCTGCAATACTAAGAAGGATGCTGACCAGCAGAGACAGAACAGTTATGATTCCATTGTATAAATCCCTGATCAGACTACACCTGGGCTATTATGCTGAGATTTGGTCCCCAGAATTTGAAGGGGATAAATTAACCTTGAAAACAGTATGGAGGTGAATAAAAAAAAAATGGTATCAGGACTGTACAATGTTATGAGGATAGACTGACGGAATGTGGACTGCAAAATTGGGGCACTAGTGTCGTTAGTGAATGTGGCGGTCGTGTTGAGTTGTGCTGGAAAACGTGTTTTTAAATTAAAGTATAGTGTGCCTTTTGGTCTCAAATTGTGCTGCAGTTGTGCTTCGGTTGGATACAAGTGTCCTTCAGTGGTTATTGTTTGGAACTCTGTTGTATATATTGTGTCTGTGCTGCTGTTTGTTTCACTACTTCAGCAACTAAAGATGGCATCCAACAAGAGATGTACGTCAGCGGCTCGAAGTACTTCTATACGAAAGAAAGTCTGGCTCTGCGTTTTTTCGCAGTGGATGTGTTGTGGAAACTGTTATATGTATGCACCGAGGAATGTGAAGGATCTGTGGACTGTTTGGCTAAATGAGAAGAATGAAAACATCGACATATGTGAGAAGTGTCAGGATAGGATGGAGCGATTAGGAATGGAAGCAGATATCGGGACTGTAATGGATGAACTTCGGCAGGAGTTCGGGAAAATGAAAAGTTATCTTCATATTTTGCAAGAGAAATTGGAAGTGCTCAGTAAGGGGTTTCTGGAAATTAAAACCAAGTTAAATGGGTTGAATAGAGAAATTAGGGCTATGTAGATTACTCTAGCTGAAGTAACTAGAACAGGATTAAGTATGGGAGAGTCTTTGGTGATTGATGAAGAAATAAGTAGCATGGGAGTGATTGGGAGTCAACAGAATGAAAGCACAAGAGGTATAGAAGAAACGAGATATCGTGAGAGTGAGGGAGTAAGTAAAAGAGCATCGAGTAATGAAATTGGGAGAGTCAAATGCTGAATAGCTTAGGAAATTAGACTGTGAGTGACTCTTGTTTGGACTTGAATGAAGTTATGAGTGCTAAAATATATGGTGATTCTAAGATTAAGGGTATGGAGAGTGGTATACCTGAGGAATGCTTGGCTGGTGGAACAATAGGGAGAGTGGCTTTAGCAATAAAGAGAGGGCATGATGCAGAAAAGATGATAGTTATAGTGGGTACAAATGACCTGAGTGGTAGTATAAATCGGGTAGCAAAAGATTTAAGAACATTGTTAGATATCATGAAGAAGAAAAGTGTCAATGGGAGGATAGTGTGTGTGCTGCCTCGTTTTGACAATTATGAGTTAAGTAGATGAGCGATGATAATGAATGATATGATTGCAAAAATGTGCAAAAAAAGAGGTCTGGAATTTGTTGATGTCTTGAATGTGTTTGAATGCAAAAGACAGCTGTATGCAAGAGATGGGTCATCTGAACATGGAAGGTCATAAGCAATTGAAGAAGTTACTGTTTTCTGAACAAGTTGAAGTAATTGGGCAGGGAAACTAAAATTGAAAAGGTTGAGTTTAAGAGGTAGAAACTTAAACTTAAGCAGTGATTGTATAATTGTTTTCCTTATTTGCAGAATAAATTGCAGAATAGAGGGGATAAAAATCGCATGGGACTACTGAAATTAGTGACATGTATATCAGTTCTAAAGCTGGTACAAGAACTAAAGGGAATCTGCAAATTTTGTATACTAATGCAAGAAGCATTTGAAATAACAGAGAAGAATTTTTGGCATTAGTCTGTCAATCTCACCAAAAGTTGTAGGCATTAGTGAAACTTGGCTGTCAGCAGAAGATGTGGTCACTGGAATTGAATGCGATGGATACAGTATTTTTAGGGAGGATAGAGAAGATAGAACGGGGGGGAGGAGTACTGTTCATGATAGCCGATGAGTTGCAGCCAAAGAAAGTAGTATATCAAGATGATAGACATGTGAAAGATAGTACATTTGAGGCGGACTGGTGTGAAATAGTGACTAATGCAACCAAATATACAGTTGGTTGTTCCTATAGGTCAGAGGGTATAGGGGGTGATATTGAATTCATGCATCACCAAATTAGAGCAATGAGTGCAGGGTTAGTGATTATTATGGGGGATTTTAATTATGGTGATATCAATTGGAAGTAGGAAATATCACGTGGCAAAAAGGAAATCCAATTCATACATCTTCTATGAGATAATTACTTGAAACAGCACATGACTGAAGGAACACATGGTGTGTGAGTGTTGGACCTGGTCATTGGTTCAGAGGATATATTCATAAGTAAGGTGTCCTCGTTACCTCCAATTGGTGAGAGTGAGTATTGAGTTAGGAGGTTACAAAATTTGTGGATTTCTCTCTTAAGAAGAGGTATATACAGAACTACAAGTTCGGCAGTTATAACAAGCTTTGGAGTGAGCTTGCAGCAGTCCCATGGCAGAATATATTGCAGGAGAAAGTATGTTAATCAGTGCATGGGATAAAATCAGCGGGTATCTGAGGAAGGCAATATCAGATTGTGTCCCCATGGTCAGGAAGACAAACAAGGCAGGCATTAGATGGATGAGTAGTAGTATCAAACTTGATCTGCAAAAAAAAAAATGTTATGGAGAATTTACAAGGAGAAAGGCGATGAGTACACCCATGAGCAGTACAAGGCTCAAGCTAGGAAGGTTACCAGCATAGTAAGAAAAGCTAAATCAGATTATGAGAAGATCTTAACCAAGGAGATCAAGAGTAATCCCAAAGAGTTTTTCCTGGCAAGTAAAAAGAAGAATGACTTTGGAAGGATAACCTTAGTGGGTTCTGATGGTATTCAGGTGACCAATTCAGATATAACAGTAGAGTTACTGAGTGATCACTTTTCAAAGGTCTGTCACCCAAGTGAGGATATCTCTGTACCTGTAGCAATAACTAATGTGAGAATTGAAGTTAATAAATCAGAGGTACTTAGTATATTGCAGAATTTAAATGCAAACACTGCTGCAGGTTTAGATGGAATATCAACTTGGGTTTTGCATGAATGTGCGAAGGAATTGTTACCTCCTCTTACTTGGTTATTTAACTTAAGTTTGAACTCTGGTATGGTCCATAGGGAGTGGAAGGAAGGCAAAGTGGTTCCTTTGCATAAAGGTGGCTCTAAGACTGAGGTAGTTAATTACTGACATAGGTAATGTTGGGAGTGGTGGTAAAAATATTGGAAAAGTTGGTTAAAGACAGAATTCGAGGATGAGTGGATCAGAATATGATACTCAATAAGGGCCAATATGGTTTTGCTAAAGGTCGATCCTGCCTTAGCAATTTTTTAACTTTTTCTAATAGAATGACATCTGAGTTGGACAAAGGAAATGGCTACGCAGGGAGAGATACCAGAAAGTGGTGTATCGAGGAGCAGAGTCCAGGATGAGGCAGGTAACCAGTGGTGTGTCTGAGGACTCTGTGCTTGGGCCATTGTTGTTTAATTTGTACATAAATGATATAAGAAATGGCTTAAAGGGAGACATTCAGTTGTTTGCTGATGATGCAAAGTTAGGTAGCGCAATTAAAAATCAAGCTGATGTTGAGAGTTTGCAGGATGATTTAAATAAGCTTGTAAAATGAGCGAAAGGAAATGGATGTCAGTTCAATGTGGAAAAGTGTAAAGTTATGCATTTTGGGATTAAAAGATTACCAGCTGTGTACTGCATTGATGGAATGGTACTCGAAGATATTGATGGGGCTAAGGATTTGGGGGTGTTGGTGGATAGGGAGATGACGTTCAGGGGACACATTGCTAAGGTGTCGAAGATTGCACATAGGATTACTTGGTTGTTGAGGAACACACTGGCATCCAGAGATAAAGAGGTTATTATTCCCCTTTATAAAGCATTGATACTTCCACATTTGGATTACTGTGCTCAGGTCTGGTCACTTGGATTCCTTGGAGATGAGGAGGGTGTGAAGAGGGTTCAGAGGAGAGTAATTAAGTTCTTGGGTGATGTAAAAAATGCTCTCTCCATTAATAGATTATATTTGGTTTTTATAAGATCGATGAAGGGGAAATATTTCAGCTGTGTGATAGTGATAGAAGAACAAGAGGTCATCCCTGCAAATTAAGGAAAAAGTGTGGTTAATAAGGGTGTGAGAACTTGATTTCGGCTGGATGGTGGTGAATGAGTGGAATCCATTGTTTGACTCAGTTGTGAAATCTTCGTCTGTAGATGAATTCAAGAAGAGGTATGATAGATATTGTTTTCATAGTTTAGGTCTCCCACAATGAGTCTATTGACTCCATGGAGATACCCGTAATAATAAATTTTATTAGAAGGAAAGTGATATGATTGAGACATTTAGACTGGTGAGAGGTAGTTACAGTGTTGACGCTGGGGAGTTTTTTTGTATGGTAGAACAAGGATATTGAGAATGGACAAAGGCCAATCCTGGAAGTTGCAAAAGAAAGTCATGAGCAAGAGGGTGAAGAGTGGTGGTTAAACTATGGAATGCATTGCATAATAGGTCTGCGAGAATAAGAATGTGAATGAGTTCGAGTGGTATGATAGACTTTATGTTGTCTGTTATGGACCTTCCACTGTGATTCTTGTGACTCCATGGGGGTCCTGAATCATAATCATAATAATAATGAAAATTTTCCACTTTCATATGAGATGTCCAGATAAATATTCTCTCCTGCCCCTAGGGATATGTTTAATTTGATCACAATGTGAAAGCTTATTTAATTTTTAAGACTGAAAAATTTAACAGTTAATATGGATATAAAGAATAGAGTAGGATTTTGCCCAAGATTCTCTGGGATTATGTTCCTGAAAAATTTTGCAAAGAAAATTAGCAATGTGATGTTAAAACACTGGTAAAGCATAGTTTTTTTCCTAAAGTTGAGGCAGGTAATACCACTTTTTTTTCCAGTCTTATTTGAGCATTATAATGGAATTGCCCCATCATTGAAATTTTCTAGAATGTAACACCAGTGGCAACATCCTACTGTATTTGTAGTTTGATCATTCTGTATGAACATCTTCTCTTTCAATTTATTATTGAATTTCAGAAGCGATAGCAATTTATATTTTTCCTTTGTTTCTTATAGGAAACGCATTGTTGATGGAGGTGGGAATTATCCATTTTGTCTTACGCTCTTTGAGGATTATCTTTATTGGTCTGACTGGAATAGTGATACAATTTTCATGATTAATAAGTTTTCTGGTCAAAATAAAATTCCAGTTTTACATGGAAATTCAAAGGCATTAACCATCTCAGTAGTGCATTCTGTCCAGCAACCAAGAGGTAAATTGCTCCTTTTGTTATAAATTTTCATGTGTTTATAATTATAAACACGAAGGTATCTATATACATATTAATATAGAAAACTTCTGAGATTAAAAGTCTTCATTTCTGTCTGATTTGAATGGATTTATGATAGTTGTGTTTCTTCAGGCATCTTTTCATAAAGTTTTTTGGGAGGATTGGGTGTTTGGAATAATTAACATTGGGATGAGAACTGGACATTATTAGAGAATGTAAGCAATTCTAAGTTAAAATAACTGGAAGGATGATTGTTAAGTGATCTTATGTGGTTCGGTTCTGTAGTTATACAGTGCAGATTTGTAAAAGGATAATCTTATTTTATTAACTTCATCTGTATAAGCAGTCATAAAAGGAATGGAATAATTACTTTGATTACAGTATTGAGATGTTATGATAACATGATAAAATTGCATGATAACATAAGATTATTTTTAGGTTGAAAGAGTTGGGAATGAACGAAGTAAGGTACTTAACTAGTAGACTGAAAGAGAGATATCAGCTATAACAGTTAATTTATTGGACCCATTGTCACATCCCTCCATCAGGAAAAATATAAAGCTGATACAATAAGATTTCAAAGTAATTTTTAATTCTGTCACTGTAGACAAAATGGTGCTAACATATTAATGTGTCAATATAGAATGATATTCTTAAATATCATCATAGAATGTAGTGTGGTTTGGCTGTTATTCTAATACATAGTATTACCAGAGCATAAGAATAAAATGGTTCTATTGTTTGATTTACAGGGATGAAATGGAAACTCGAGACACAGACTGTGGATATCTCATACAGAAAACAGCGCCTAACATATATATTTATATTATATAACATAATGTATATAGAAGCTAACATCTATCTCTATATAGAACGTAATATCCTAATGCACGTGTATCCTAATCAACATGTATGATGAACACATAGAAAGGCTTATGTGTTCGTAATACATGTTGATTAATTTTGACGGTATATATTAGAACACAGACTGATAAGTAAATAATTAATTTATTGACTTACTGCTGATATTTCACTAGTATTCTACCCAGCATCTTCAGAGCACAAAAAAGAGTTTGTCATAGTGCATGAGACAACAACAATCTCTTGTAACAATGGGACTAGTTATAACAATTGTAGCTACAACACAAAGACTAAAATCCTAATTAGGCACCCTCTATGTTTAAAAAAAAAACACATCAGAGATAACAGGTATTAGTTATGTCTTAAGATTACTGTCTCCCAAATCTTAGGCAAATTTATACAGCCATACTTGTTGAGGTTCGGAGTATGTTTCAAGGCCTCTGTTGATTCTATGAACAATCTCTCTGACTTGTAAAAGCTTCTGTGTAGTATGTTAGTTTTCTTCCAGTTGATCCTCTGTGCATGGGTATCCAAAGCATGGTCTGCTAGACCCCACTTACCATATGCCGGATGTATTTTCTATGTTCACTGAGGCAGATGTCCACAGTTCTTCCCGTTTGACCGTAGTAAGCTTGATCACATGAACAGGGTACCTCATGGACTCCTGGATGTGATAAGGGAGAGATGCTGTCCTTGGGTGAATGGATGAGAGTATCCAATTTGATATATGGTCTAAGTACAGTGCGTAGTTGATGTTTAATGAGCACTCTAGATATCTTTTCTGATGTGCCTTTAATGTATGGGATGGTGACAGTTTTGCTGTAGTTCTCTGTGGTGGACTTGGGGGGGGGGGTATTTCTGGGGAGCATTTATTATTATTATTATTAAACAAGACCTCATGGAGTCAAAGACTCATCTAGGAGGTCCTTTATTCTCACACACATCTCATCATACCGGATCTTAAACACATTCAAACTCCTTGCAGACACCACACTCTCAGGCAAGGCATTCCAATCACTCACAACTCTGCACGAAAAAAACCTGCCTCTCACTCCCCTACTCACACCCTCTTTATACAGTTTCCAGGGATGACCTCTGGTTCTCCCCTGATCTCCCACTATTCTCTGTAGAACTTCTCCAGCATTGATCCTATAACAACCCCTTACCAACTAGTAGGTCTCTATCATATCTCCCCTCTTCCTTTTCTCCACTAGACTCTGCAAATTACATCTTTTCAATCTTTCCTCATACTCGACATTCCAGAGATCAGAAACTACCTTAGTCAGTCGCCTTTGGACCCTTTCCAACATCTCTTCATCCTTCTGAAAACCAGGTGACAAAATCTGGGCACAATAGTCAATGTGTGGCCTAATCAAAGCCTTATATAATGGAACAAGAATCTCCATACTTCTACACGTCAGTGTCCTCCGCATCATTCCCAGAAGTCTTTGTGTTGTCTTCACAATTTTGGCGATGTGTCCCCTAAATTTTAGATCCTTATCCACTATCACCCCCAGATCTCTTATTTCCTCTACTTCCAACAATATATTCTCACCAAGCATAAATTCTACATCCCATCTTTCTTTTCCAAATTTTAAAACCTTACATTTTGCAACATTGAACTCACATCCCCATTTGCTTGCCCAATCACTCAATTTATTCAAGTCTTCTTGCAAGGCCACATCTTCACTACTCTTTATGGTTCGTCCCAACTTTGCATCATCTGCAAACAACTGAATATCTCCATCCAAATCTTCACCAATATCATTAATATACAAGTTAAATAGTAATGGCACTAAAACAGATCCCTGAGGCACTCCACTAGTGACTTTCCTTTTCCTGGATATTGCAAACCCATACACAACTTATTGATACTTATCAGATAGCCAGTCTCCAATCCAATGCACTAATCTAATATCCAACCCCATCTGCTCTAGTTTGACTGTCAACTTATCATGAGGTACTCTATCAAAAGCTTTTGCGAAATCCAAGTATATTACTGTGTATCCTTCTCCTCTGTCCAAGGAAGCAGTCACTTTATTGTAATAAGTAAGTAGATTACTAAAACATGACCTCCGTTTAGCAAATCCATGCTGTCCGTCAAAGATTATACCATTGTTGTCAACCCAACTCTGGATCCTAGTTCTCACAAGCTTCTCCAACAACTTAACCACAACACCTGACACACAGATAGGCCTATAGTTTGATGCTTGAGTTCGATCACCTCCTTTATGAAGTGGCACAATCTTGCCCTCCTTCCACTCTTTAGGAACTTGACCAAGTGCAAGACTCGTATTAAAAAAATATGTCAAGGCAGGTGTCAACTCTCTGGCACATTCCTTCAGAATACGCAGTGATATATTATCAAGTCCCACAGCCTTATTTACATCTAGTTTACTCAACTCCCCAAACACCTCTTGCTCACTTACAGTCTGTCTCTCCTCCCCATCATCAACTGCTCTTAATCTCTCCATGAAGTCACATTCACAAGATTGAAAGATCTTTATGAACTGCTCATTAAGTATCTCCACCACACATTCTGCAACAGCTGTCTTTATACCATTTCCTCCAATCAATGTCATCCTTCCATAATCATTTTTTCTTTTGCTGGCTACATATCGAAAGAACTCCCTAGGATGCTTTTTAGCTTCATTAGCTAACTGCTGTTCATACCTCTCTTTAGCTACTCTCACCAACCAAGTCACCCTCCTTGCCTGGTCTTTGTAGACCTCATGAAATTGGTTACTTCCACTTCTCTTATGCTGCCTCCACAATGCCCTTTTTCTCTGTATTGCATGCTTAATCTCTTTATTCATCCATCTCACACCTACCTTATTTAACCTTCTCACCCATGGTATACATTTAGACATTGCATCTACTAAATATTTTTTGAAAATCCCCCAAGCTGCATTGATCTCTTTTCCAGCTAACTCCTGATTCCATGCTACACCTGCAAGCTGTCTCCTGAGCTCTTCATAATCATCCCCCTTGTAGTTCCACATATACCCTTTTTTCACAGGGGTCCTTGCACTGCTGTCAACCATCCAAGTAATCACCTCATGGTCACTTTCACCAATTGGTGGATGATTTGATACCTCATTGATAATTACATCCTCCGATGAGATGACCAAATCCAAGACCCTTAATCCTCTTGTGCCCTCTGTTACATACTGTCTGAGGTAGTTATCCCTCAAAAACTCAAGAAACTCATTTTCTTTACTTCCAGTTGCTATCTCTTCATTCCAGTCTATATTGCCATAATTAAAATCACCCATAATGATCACCCTTTTCTTATTTGCTTGGCTTATTTGACTATACATTTCACTATCACCACCATCCACATTACCAGGTCTATAACAACATCCTACCAAGTATTTGATTCTATTCACCTCTATCTCACACCATACTGCCTCAAAACCACTGGCCCCATTTCCCTCTTGCATCTCTACCTTGTATGGACATAACTCTTTCTCTATCATCAATAGCACTCCCCCTCCCTTTTTACCCCTTCTATCCTCACGAAACACATCATACCTTTCCATCTCTATTCCTGTCAGGATGTCATCCTCATCTAACCATGTCTCACTTATTCTGACAATCTCTGGGTGCACAGACGCAATTAGTGCAACCATTTTATCCGCCTTGTTTCTTATACTTCTAGCATTGGTATACAAACACAACAACTCATTTCTGGATCTACAGCTAGTTCCACTGATACCACTCACTCGATGTGATCTCTCCATGCTGGACTGGGGCCATTTCCCTTTTTGCTTCTTCATTTTAGAACCCTTTGCAATTCCATCTGTTTCCTTTTGATCCCTGATCATCCCATTACTTTCCTGCCTACACATGCTCTCACCTCCTCTTGGAGCATCCACCTTTCTCACGCTGTGTATCCCTGACCACCCTGAGCCTCCCCGTTTCCCTGCTCCTCTTGCACACCCATTCTCTCATTTTCTATACTCATACCACTCACTTCCCCATTCATTTCCACTTCTCCTGTCTTACTCTCCTGCTCTTCCACATCACTCCCCTCTCGATCTGATTCATTCTCTCTATTCACTTCTCCACTTTCCAGCAGCAGTCTCTCCAAGCGACTCACACCATAACCACTCAAATGCAGTCCATCGCTCCCATACAGCTCACTTCGTCCCTCAAACTCATTCCACACATTAACAAACTGTACTCCCATCTCCTCGCACATTTCAGCCTGAATATTATTCATAATCCTTGCTCTCCGCCTCATTTCACCACAATCATACCTAGGCAACACACTGACTACCCTTCCTGTCACACTATTCTCCTTTATCTTTCCAAGCAGTCTCCTGACATTCATTTTGACATGCTCTTTGTTCTCTCTCAAATCATTTGTACCAATTAATACAATTAACTCTTTTGCTTGTTCCCGCCTCATATTCAATGCCTCAATCACTCTACTCATTTTACCGCCTGGAAAACATACCTTGCGCATTTTATCCTCTAGCACAACTTTAATAATGGAGTCGCCATACAACGCAACTCGCTCATCTTTTGTTAACTCTTTCATGCCATCATGATTTATTTTAATAGTTTTGACCTGAATTCTCTTAATTTCATTCCGCATCCATTTCATTTCTTGCTTCATCCAATCCAATTCACCTTCTGAACCTCGCAACACATTCTCTCTATCATTAAATCTTTCTAACTTTCTAACTCTCGATCCCCTCTTCTCACTTTTCATCTCATTCATCCTTCTTTTCCGTACTTTCGGTCCAACATACGTCCAACTTTCACTATCATTCTTCTCAATTTCACTCTCACATATCTTTCTTTGTTTCCGTACTTTCGGACTAACATGCGTCCAACTTTCGCTATCATTCTTCTCACTTTTACTGTCATTCATCTTTCTTTGGTTCAGTACTTTCGTTCCAACATGCGTCCAACTTTCGCCATCAGTCATTCTTTTTTCGCTATCGTTCATTCTTTCGATTTTTTTTACTTGCGATTTCTGCATCATGCCATTTCTACTTTCATTCGTTCTCTCAATTTCGTTTCTTTCCACCTCACTTTCGTCCCTTTTAACATCCGTTATGGTTGCCAAATCGCTCTTTTTCTTTTATCCTGATTTTTTTAACATTTTTTCGCCTGTCTTCCTTACCATCCTTCTCTTTCAAACGTGCACTCGCGACACAATCGGTACTAGCACTTGCTATCATCAACTTCATATTCGCATTCATCGATTCCTCGTTCAGGTCACATTTCGCACACACCCTTCTTCCATCCGCACTAAACATCCACAAATCATTTATGTAATCGAAGGAATACATATAACAGACCTCACACTTCACGAAACGACTGAAATCCAAATTAAAATCATGGAATGACAATGCCGCCGCCATTTTTTTTTTTTTTTCTCTGCAGGTTACTAGGTCTAATATTAACGATTTCGTATTTAGTTTAAGCAAGAAAAAAAACCCACACTAATAATATCGGTAGCGTACAACGTTTACAGCCACTCTTACTTAAACAATTACGCATATATACTTAATTATTCCTAGTAAAACTTATCTAAATCAGGAGCTCTTCAAAACACATTTGTAGCGCTTGACCCACTAGCACCCTCGTCAATTTAGTATTTAGTATTTTATTTTGTCTATCTTATGGGGATTATAGCCATTGGCTAAGAAGGTGTGGTATAAGTGAGAGAGTTCAGCAGTAAGAGCATTCTCATTGGAACAAATTGCTCTTGCTCTGTGGGTTAGTGTTTTTAGGATACCATACTGTTGGGATGGGTGATGCTGTGATTATTTGTGTAAATATCTTATTGTTTGTGGGTTTTCTATAAACTGAGAATGATGACTAACCATCTGGAAGACGTGATTAATGTATCCAGGATGGGCAGACATTTGTTAGCTTCCAGTTCCATTGTAAAGTGGATTTTTGGGTGTTGGCTATTTAAATACGCTATGAATGTATCCAACGTGTCTGGTCCATGTGGCCAAATAGCAAACACATCGGCAACATAGTGTAGCCAAAGCATTGGTTTGAGAGTGGCTGTATTGATAGCTAGCTTTTCCAGGTGTTCTATGTAGAAGTTGGCTGGGGGGGGGGGAGAGACTCTCCCTCCTTTGTCAAAAATTCTGCCCACCTAAAAAGTATTTTAGAAAACCATACCTTAAAAAGTTCAGACATAACAGTGAGTTTTGATATCACCTCACCATTCACAAATGTACTGCTAATTGAAACTCTTGATCTGCTGAAGTCACACTTTCAGTCTCATCCATAGTAATAAATCAATGTACAAAATCAGTTTTATTCTTGTTAAATAACACTCCAAGCACTGTTCAGAGATTTTCATGAGTGCATTTTTGATCTGCTGTGAGCAAGTGCAGCACACATCTTGCACAAAGCTTTTTCATTTGCAATTCTTCATGAAAAATATATCTTATACGTTCTTTTGAAATGCCTATAGTCTCAGCAATTTCACACACTTTGACTCTCCAGTCATCCAATACCCTATCGTGCACTTGATCAATGATTTCTGGTGTTGTTACACTTTTTGGACATCCTTCATGTGGATCATCTTCAAGGCTGGTATGGCCATGTTTAAACTCGGCAGCCCATTTCTTAATTGTCTTAATTATGCCTTCTAAGGCCGGAACAGGCCACGCTAGGCCTAAATCCTTGATACGCATGATGATGATGATGATGATGATGATGAACTTCAAATGGAATTCGTTCGGTGTTAAACCTTCTTTTACAAAGAATTTTATAACCGCACAATACTCAATTTTATTCATTTCAAGGGATGCAGACAACACTTTTGCTTCAGACAGCTGTATAAAACAAACTACTTAATAGAATTACTTGCAATTTCACTTAGATGCTTATGACAGAGGTACCGACTTAGAAAAAAAAAATCGTGCTGATAGTGTTGCCATCTATGGTCGAGGCCGAGAATGTTTCAGACCACCCACATCTATGTGCAGAACCATAACCTCTTTATTTCTCCATATCAAAATCCTCTTCATTACTGCCATAATTGTTATGTTTTCACAATTTTAACAATGTGACCCCTAAATTTAAAGTATCTGCCCACCATCACTCACCAATCTTTTCCACTTCCTTCAAAATTTCCCCATTTACTGTATACTGTGCATTTCATCCTTGACTATCAAATTTCAAAACCTTAGTTTACAAAACTAAAATAAATTTCTCACTCACTTGGCCACTCCCACAGTCTCTTCAGATTCTCCCATAAGGCCACACTACTCTACTTAGCATAGTTCTTCCTAACTTTGCATCATCTGCAAACTGCTGAATATATTCACTTAAGCCTGTCCCAATATCATTAACAAACAAATTAAACGATAATGGTCCCCCAAAAAACCCTGCAGCACACTGCTAGTGACCTCCTTCTTTTGAGATGCCACTTCCCTGCATGTGCAACTTACTGATAGCCAATCACTTATCCAACTTGCTGGTCTCTCATCCAATCTCATGAGTTTCATTTTAATTACCAGCTTGTTGTGTGGCAATCTATCAAAGACCTTTGAAAAATCCTAGTGGTTTGTAAACTGGATGCTCTATATAGGTAAGATGTGCAAGAGTATTTTCTACCACTGCATATTTCCCTTCTTTTTTTTCTTTTCAATTTTTGTAACGTTAAATATGAAACTAAATCTAAATAGGTATAGTGTCTCTGCACTCTCAAAAAAAGATCTCCATATAAAAATAAAAATAAAAAAAATGTAAAAATCACTCAAAAAATCTTTCTTATTCACTTTACTAACATCCATGGCATCAACAGTAACTTAAATGATGTGCATCATCATTATCTTCAGTCATCCAAACCTGATGTTCTGTTTTTGACTGAACATCAGATTTCTATTAAATCAACCACATCTCATTTTAACTGTTTAAATTACACCCTGTATCACTCCTTCTGCCATAAGGAAAGTACTTGTGCTTCTGTGTATTCTAGGATGTTCCTTACCAAAGTATACCTAACCTGCAATCTCACCTTTTTGACCTTCTGTGAAATTTCTTTGCCACATTTTGTTTCATTCATCTACCATTCTCCCAATTCTGAAAATCATTCTGACTTTTTGACTTCCTAGCTTCAAGACTTGATTTCATACAATCAAAATTTCCAAACAGTTAAGTTTACGATTTAAAGACTCTGGGTTAACAGGAGAAAAAGGAGGTGATATGATAGAAGTCTATATACTTCTGAATGAGTGTTATAGGATATTGTCTGATGAAATTTTTCATTATATGGAAGGTGGCGAGAGAACACTAAGGCATCCATGGAAGTTTGTTCACAGTTAAGAAAGTGGTAAGGGCTAGCGTTTTCTCTCACAGAACAGTGAGTGAGTGGAATAGTTTACCTTTAAAGCACTAGTTACCAACCTGTTTTGGATTATGTCCAACCTCAATGCCTCAAAGATTTTGATGCCCCCCTCTAGCATAATAAACAATCAAGTTCTGAAAAAGTATAATATAAATAGGCAAATAAAAAAGGAACATAGGTAAAATTGTTTTTAATTTGACTTTCTTCAATGAATATAAATTTTATATTACATTTTGTATAGTATAAAACATAAATCAAACTCAACTCGGGAAAATAAAATCCAAGTTAATGTGATCCTTGAGCTTATGCCTGCTGCAAAGAGTTTTTATTTGAGGTACTAATTTAGTCAATTTCAATCTCAAATCCTCACAGTTTGTGATATCCAGACAATTTCTTTTTTTTCAGTAACATGTCATTTACAACAGCATTCTTCAACCTTTTTACACCTGCGGACCGGGGAAAATAGGAGAAATATTTTGCGGACTGGCTGATGTCTAAGACAGAGACATAAACCAATGTAGATAGTATTTTATTTATTAAATCCAATTTTTGGCTAATGCGGCATCTGCTGCTGCTTACAGTTTAGAAAATTTGATATAAGTGGCTGGAGCATTGTTTCTGAGAGAGAAAGAAATTTTTGGCGGACCACCAGGAAATTTCTGCAGACCGGCACCTGTCTGCAGGCCACGAGTTGAAGAACAAGGATTTACAGCACAAAAATTCAACTAAATGTGACAATCGGAAGGGCAGCAGTAATTTTCTTGCAAACTAGTTGATTTGGGTATTTCATTTCTGTCTTGTCACAGATCCATGCCATTGTTCCTTTTATGTTGAATAAAGTTCTAATAGATCCATGATTTTGCATTTCTGAAAATTATTGATACTGCATAGCCACAACAATTAATTCCACTAGCATTGGCTGAGTTATTATTGTTATTATTATTACCACCCAATACCCCATAGGGTCAGACTCATCTGGGAGGTCATTTTATCATACATACAGCTCATCATACCATGCTTTAAACACACTCAAATTCTCTGCAGATGCCACACTCTCAGGTAAGGCATTCCAATCATTCACAACTCTGCATGAAAAAAAAAACCTGCCTCTTACTCCCCTGCTCACACCCTCTTTATACAGTTTCTAGGGAAGACCTCTGGTTCTCCACTGATCTCGCACTGTTTTCTGTAGAACCTCTCCAACATTGATCCTATAACAATCCCTTATTAACTTGTAGGTCTCTATCATATCTCCCCTCTTCCTCCTGTCCATCAGACTCTGCAAATTGCATCTTCTCAATCTTTCTTCATATTCAACATTCCAGAGGTCAGAAACTATCTTAGTTAGTCCCTCTGGACCCTTTCCAACATCTCTTTCAACTTTTGAAATCCAGGTGACCAAATCCAAGTCAGTCGCCTTTGGACCCTTTCCAACATCTCTTCATCCTTCTGAAAACCCAGTGACCAAATCTGGGCACAGTAGTGCATGTGTGGCCTAATCAAAGCCTTATACAGTGGAACAAGAATCTCTCTACTTCTACAAGTCAGTGTCCACTGCATCATTCCCAGAAACCTTTGTGTTGTCTTCACAATTTTAACAATGTGTCCCCTAAATTTCAAATCTTTATCCACTATCATCCCCAGATCTATTATTTCCATTCCTCCACCTCCAACAATATATCCCCCACCAAGCATAAATTCTACTTCACATAATAGTTTTTCCAAATTTTAAAACCTTACATTTTGCAACATTGAACTCTCATCTCCATTCCTATGCTCATTCACTCAATTTATTCAAGTCTTCTCATAAGGCCACAACATCTTCTCTACTCTTCATGGTTCGTCCCAACTTTGCATCATCTGCAAACAATTGAATATCCCCATCCAAATATTCGCCAAGATCATTAATATACAAGTTAAACAGTAATGGTCCCAAAACAGATCCCTGAGGCACACCACTAGTTTATTTATTTATGCTTATGGCTACATGAAACTGGTAAGTGAAAAGCACAATCACAATTTCCAGCAACAAATGATGAAAATCTTAACATATAAAAGTTCATTACATAAAAGGTGCAACCAGCTTTCTAAGTCTTTCCTTTTTTTTTTTTTTTATACATAAAGTAAAAGTAACTTGTCATAATCAAGCCAGGGACAATTATCGTCCTGCTGTAACAAGTATGACAAGGCTGCACAAAAACAATGGATCAAGTTGTTCCATGAATCGCAACACTAGAGGCTTTTGCTGTAGATTTGAGTAGTCTAACAAATCTACGATAGCAATTAGGAGTGGATGGAATTGCTCTAATGGTATGCTCGATTTGTTTCTGAAATGCAGTCCAGTTGGACCTGTGGAGGTTCCATCTAACGATTGGTGTTCCACTGATGACTGGGATTGATGTTCCTATTTCTATTAATATATGACGATGTTGACTATTAGGGAATCTGTTAAGGATGGTTCTGGTTGATGGAAGAGGGTGGTCTTCGGAATATTTAGTGACTATGCACATATATGGGGTGTAGGTTCTGTTCCATCTGGCTGAGTAAAGAATGCCATCCTGCTTGGCATCAAAATTCAAATACAAATTATATGTATCCATCCAGTTAGCTAGATTATTACCATCCCGGTTGTTAGAGGAATAGTCCCACATGGTGTGATGGGAATTGAAGTCACCAACATAGATAGCAGGGTGAGGAGGAGGTCAGTCCATCTGATCAGGCCAGGATTGCACTGGAGGTTTGTAAACATTGTATATGGTGATATTTTGAACATTAATACCTATGGAGTATTCTGTATCAGAAGCACTTTGGGTTATATCCTTGAGACCAGGCCAGATATAGGTTGCTAGACCATGCTTCAGGTGGCAGTTATGAGACACAAGAATGAGTACTGGAATCTTTAGTCTATTGAGGGCTGTGTCAGGTACATGGGTTTCCTGGAGAACTAAGACAATTGCTTTATCTTTGGCTATTTTGCCGATGACTTCGGCTTTCGATTTAGATAGCCCTCCTATATGTAGGGAACATATCTTGAGGTAGTGTTGATTAGGGGACTGTAACATATTTTTCGAAGCTTGCCCTCCACCTAAACAAGCAACGCGATCCTTGTTATTCCAGGTGACAATCGAGCCGGCATAGAACTTTTTATGTTTTGTATTCATCATAATTGTGAGTAGTGTGTAGGAGGCTTGGAAACCTTTGGACGCCTTGTTTGAGACAATTAGCTTCATGTTGCCTGTGATTCATCTCTGGGGCTTCTTTTGCCTGAAGAAGTAACAATGTACCACAAAGCAACACTACTGGCAGGGTGGGGGAGGGAGCATGGGAAGGCTGTCTCAACCCCCCCACACACACACACACCACAAGTGACTTTCTTTTTTCTGTATATCGCTCCCCCATATACAACTTGTTGATACCTATCAGATAGCCAGTCTCCAATCCAATGTACTAATCTAATATCCAACCCCATCTGCTGTAGTTTGACTGTCAACTTATCATGAGGTACTCTATCAAAAGCCTTTGTGAAATCCAAGTATATTACTATCTGTCCTTCTCCTCTGTCCAAGGGAACAGTCACTTTATTGTAATGTTGTATATGTTGGATCCTAGTTCTCACAACCTTCTCCAACAACTTAACCACAACACCTGACACACATATAGGATTATAGTTTGATGCTTGAGTTTGATCACCTCCTTTATGAAGTGTCACAACCTTGCCCTCCTTCCACTCCTTAGGAACTTGACCGAGTGCAAGACTCGCATTAAAAAATTATGTCAAGGCAGGTATCAACTCCCTGGCGCATTCCATCAGAATATGTGGTGATATATTATCAAGTTCCACAGCCTTATTAACATCTAGTTTGCTCAACTCCCCATACACCTCTTACTCACTCACAGGCAGTCTCTCCTCCCCATCATCATCTGCTCTCAATCTCTCCATGAAGTCACATTCACAAGATTGAAAGACCTTTATGAACTGCTCATTAAGTATCTCCACCACACATCACATTCTGCAACAGCTGTCTTTATATCATTTTCTCCAATTAATGTCATCCTTCCATAATCATTCTTTCTTTTGCTGGCTACATATCGAAAGAACTCCTTAGGATTCTTTTTGGCTTCATTAGCTAACTGCTGTTCATACCTCTCTTTAGCTACCCTCACCAACCAAGTCATCCTCCTTGCTGGTCTTTGTAGACCTCATGGAATTGGTTATTTCCACTTCTCTTATGCTGCCTCCACAATGCCCTTTTTCTCTGTATCACATACTTAATCTCTTTATTCATACATCTCACACCTGCCTTATTAAACCTTCTCACCCTTGGAATACATTTAGACATTGCATCTACTAGATAGTTTTTGAAAATCCCCCAAGCAGCATTGATCTCTTTTCCAGCTAACTCCTCATTCTGAGGAGTTAGCACCTACAAGCTGTCTCCTGAGCTCTTCATAATCACCACTCTTGTAGTTCCACATATACCCTTTTCTTACATAGTCCTCACACTGTTGGCAACCACCCAGGTAATTACTTCATGGTCACTCCCACCAGTTGGAGGGTGATTGGACACCTCATTTATAATTTCATCTTTTGATGAGATGATCAAATCCATGATCCTCAATCCTCATGTGTGCTCTCTGTTACATACTATCTGAGGTAGTTATCCCTTAAAAACTCAAATTCATTTTCTTTACTTCCAGTTGCTATCTCATCATTCCAGTCTATATTGCCATAATTAAAATCCTCCATAATTATCACTCTTTTCTTATTTTCTTGGCTAATTTGATTATGCATTTCATTATAACTACCATCCACATTACCTGGTCTATAACAACATCCAACCAATATTTCATTGCATTCACCTCTACCTTACACCATACTGCCTCAAAACCACTGGCACTATTTCCCTCTTACATCTCTACTTTGTATGGACATAACTCTTACTCTATTATCAATAACACTCCCCTACCTTTTTACCCCTTCTATTGTCACGAAACACATCATACTCTTCCATCTCTATTCCTCTCAGGATGTCGTCCTCATCTAACCATGTCTCACTTATTCCAGCAATTTTGGTGAACAGACTCAATTAGTGCAACCATTTTATCTGCCTTGTTTCTTACACTTCTATCATTTGTATACAAACACAACAGCTGATTCCTGGATCTACAGCTACTTCTACTGATAACACTCATTCGATGTGATCTCTCCATGCTCAACTGGAGCCATTTCCCTTTCTGCTTATACATTTTAGAACCCTTTTCAATTCCAACTGTTTCCTCTTGATCCCAGGTCATCTCATTCCTCTACTGTCTACATATGCTTTCACATCCTCTTGGAGCACCCACCTTTCTCATGCTGTGTACCCCTCTCCACCCTGAGCCTCCCCATTTCCCTGTTCTTCTTGCACCCATTCCCTCATTTTCCATACTCATGCCACTCACTTCCTTATTCATAACCTGTCTTACTCTCCTGCTCTTCCACATCACTTCCCACTTGATCTGATTCATTCTCTGTACTCACTTCTCTATCTTACAGCAGCAGTCTCTCCAAGCAACTCACACCATAACGACTCAAATGCAGTCTATCTTTCTTATATTGTTCATTTTGTCCTTCAAATTCATTCCACAAACTCATTAACAAACTGTACTCCTTTCTCCTCACACATTTCAGCTAATATATCATTCATAATCCTTGCTCTCTCCTCATCTCACCACTGTTATTCCTAGGCAGCATGCTTACTACCACACTATTCTTTGTTATCTGTCTAAGCAGTCTTCTAATATTCATTCTGAAATGCTCTTTGTCCGCTGTGAAGTCATTCTTTCCTATTAAAACCATCAACTCCTTTGCTCTCTCCCTCCTCATATCCAATGCCTTACTCTACTCATTTTACTGCCTGGAAAAATCCTTTTATCCATGATATAAAATCAATTTCTTTTAAATCAGAAAATCTGTCATTTAAATCACAGGCCATTTTGTTTAGGTGATGTGCAATAACAAGAACAGCAGCATCAGTTATCTCGCACTTATTTAGCCAATAAAATTAGTCACTTTTTTTGGCTGAAACTTTCTTTTGACATAATTGCAGAAATGCAATGAAGCGAAATAACTTAGTCTTTGCATCAACAAGGGTCTTATTTGTTCCTTGCAGTTACTTATTTAACATATTTAGCTTTTCAAAGATATCTCTCAAATAACTCACAAATGCTTGACCATCAACTGCTTGTAGGAGTTTCATTTCAGGTTTGTCATTCAAAAACTCACTAAGAATATCATATAGTTCCATGAATCTTCTCAGCCAATTACCCTGTGATAGTCATCTCAAGTCGGTGTGAAGCAATAGTCTTATATGGTCAGTAGTTTTATCCTCACAAAACTGTTTGAAGGGACACTTGCATTTGGCATTAGCTTTGATAGTGTTGATACATTTTAGAACTGCATTTAATATCTCATTTAGAAAAGGGGAAAGTTTTTTGGAAACTAAATTTTCTATGTGAATAACACAATGCACGAGTAACATTTCAGGATTCTCATCCTTCATTAATTTTAAGCACCCACATTTCTTACCATCATAACAGGAGCACCATCTGTAGCATAAGATGTAATATTTTTCATTGATATTTGAGCTTCATCTAAATAATTTTTGAGTTTATTGTATATATCAATGGCAGTAATGGTGGTTTTCAATGCTTCAGAGACCATCTCTTCAGTAAATTCACCTTTGTCAATATATCTTGCATAGGTTATCAATACAGCCTCACTGTCTCTTACAGTTGATTCTTCCATCTGTATTGAGAATTTTCTTGATCTCAACTTTTCAATAAGTTGTGTTTCCACATCTTTAGCCATCTCATCTATTCTTTTGCTAACAGTGTTATTATTCAGTGACATTCCTTTGATATCTTTGCCATCTTTCTCCAGAACTGTTTTGAGAAAAGTTGATATTGCTGGCTTAATTAAATCCTCCCCTATAGTATGAGTTTTTCCTGATTTAGCTATGAGCAGAGAAATTTCATAACTAGCTTCAATTTTAGTTCTAGTTTTGATTTAAATTTTATGTTCATTTTAAAGTATTACAATGATAATCGCTCTCCTTCCTATTCACCATAACCGCTCACAGTAACTGAAATATATTTATGTTTTTCTAAATTTTGTATTTTATGCTTTTCACATTGTCTATTTCACATTTCAGTATTCAAAATCTATTATTTCATTTTATCCATCAAGAAATGAAATAAAATGATTATTCACTTATTAATATCCATACTATATCTTTGCAATTTGATTATTCCAACAATTTTCTTTTCTTTTTGGATCCTAGTATTCAGTTGTTTAGAGAATAGCGATCAGCTGAAATTATTGTAATTTTTATTTCAAATAGATTGCCTGCTATTGTCTGTAATTGAAAAGTTGTATCTTTATGGGAGGGAAAAAAAAAGATTATGTTAATAAATCTTATATACATTTCATGATACGATTAAAGATTTTTGTATTGGTATCTTTAAGGCAAAATCCTAGGAGCTGGGTTTCACATTATGGGGAAATATCAAGAATAGTGATCAGAGCTTGCTCCACCCATGAGTTGCCTGTGTTGCACTCCCTAAAGGGTCAGTTGTAACGCTATCCAGGTATTTGCTTACTCTTGGACTCGCCGAACTTTATATATTTACTATATATTCGGCATGAAACTCTTTGAGTTTCTTATTCGGCTATGAAACAATATGGGATGTAATATCCCTTAACTTAAATAAATTATAAAATAATTGTTTGACAAAAATAATTACCGTGAATTAAGTTTTTCGAGAACAAATAAAATGTATTGTCATCTAGGTGTTCAGGCAATCGATTTACACCACAAAAGGAATTAATGTAACTCAGAGGTGCACATGTAGTCATAAAAACAATAATTGCCTTCAAATCTCTTGACAATGCAGGAAATGTAGAGTTAGTTCCAAAATACACAGGTGTCCTATAATTGAAAGCACTTTGTCTTCTGAATAAGTTCAGTGGGGAAAAAATACATCTGGATCAGTGTGTTAAGTGCATAGAAACATAGTGAAAAGTTACTTAGTGCTCTCAATCCATAACCACCCTATCACACTTCTGTAAAATGTTAATATCTCATTTGCAGAGTCTCTTATCGAAATAAGAAGAAAAAAAGATTACTATTTTAAGAAATAAACCAAAAATTAGGGAATTTACTGATCAATAAAATAAAAAATATTAATTTCATTTTATACAGAATAAAAATTTTATATAAAAAAAAAAGTGAAATAAAATTAATTAAATAAATTAATATAGAAAGAAACTATATTTTCTAAAATATGTTTTGTTTTGCATTAGTTTTTCATATATGTGTCATTATAATATTATTTCAATTTTCTCACAATGAATTTTCCCTGTGAAGAATATTCTCCATGGCGAATTATATGGCAATATATTTTCTCTGCAAAGAATTTTCCTGTGATGAATTGTGTAGACACATCTTCAAACAGCTGAATAACCCTGCAATCCATTGACATAAGGTTAAACAGTAAAGATCCCATGGCCCACGTGTGACCTTCTGCTTCCTTGACACTGCTTCCTCTTATATAACTCTCTGGTATCCATCAGACCATCAGTCTCCAATCCAGTTCACTAATATAATATTTAAACCCATATGCTGCAACTTAAATACCAGTTTATCATGTGGCACCCTGTGAAATGCCTTATAAAAAAATCGCCTGCCCAAAAAAAGAGCATTAAATGTCTTTCCCTTCAACAACTCTTGTTACTTTGTTATACAAAGCAGAGACATTACTGAAACAAGAGTGTGCTTTAACAAATCCATGCTAATCCTCACAGATAACAATACTTCTCATTGGTCCAATGATGTACACAATCTCTCACTAATTTCTCCTAAATTGTAATAACCAACTACAGAATAAATACAAACTAGTCTATAGTTTGATACGTTCATTTTCTTCTTCTTCTTCTTCAACCTTTTGGTTCTGTCCACTGCTGGACGAAGGTCTCCCCCATGGTTTTCCAGATCACTGGATTTTCTTCCTCTCCCATCCATCTCACTCCTGCAATTTGTTCCAGTTCATCCCTCCACCTTCTTCTCGGTCTTCCTCTTTGTCTTGCTCCATCCATTGGTCTCCACTCTGTTGTTTTTCTAGTCCATCTCCCATCACTACATCTGGCAATATGGCCAGCCCATCTCCACTTAGCCTGTTTAATGTATTTTACAATATCCATGACACCTATTTCAGATCTTATCTAGGGCAATGTAGCTGTCAGCTCATTAGCACATTCTCTTAAAACACATTAAACCCCATGTAGTTTCGCTGCCTTATTGACATCCAGGGTATTAGTATTTGAAACACAGTCTTCTCATGGAGTCCTAAGCCTTGAACCCTCCTGATCTCTCTAGTAATAAACCTACTTTTCCAGGATGCAATACCTCAATAAAGTAATCATTAAACAACTCCATTATACTGGCAACATTTCAATGTTAGTCACCTTAACAATAAATAGTGAACTAATCTTCTGAAAAGTTTCCACATCCATAATTCTGACTGGTTCCCCTTCTCCAACCAAGCTGGAAGAGAAGTTGAATTGTTTGCTGTTAGTAATGATTTCATATAAATCATTCACCTACTTACCAGAATTTTAGATAATCCTCATCATTTTCCAAAATCTTCCGGGCCTTTTCTTAATCAGCTCTTTTTCTAAATACATCATTGACATAGCTCTCCTTTTATCAGATCTGACTATAACCTGTCCACGTTTTTATCTACAAATTCTCTGATAGTCCTTATCCAAGCCTTAGTTTTCTAACAAATGTGCCAAAAGTAGTCCAAGCTGAAAATATAAAATGCATTCAGTGGCTCAAGTTAAAAACTCCATATTCTCACTCAGTTTATACTACAACTGCAAAAAAATCATGAACAAATCAAAAGCAGACTTAGTAACACTAAGCTGCTGAAAAATGGCAGTGTAGCCTTCTGATCCTTGCCAAGCCTGTTAGGCAAACTTATGCTCTACTGTGTTTTCACCTCTCTCTCTCATCCTGGTGGAACATTGGTAACATCTCCTGAAGGCAGACTTCTCATCCATCTTATTTTCTAATTCTTGTTTAGATGGCTGAGACAAATCTCATCTTCCTATTGCACAAACTACCCACAGTATGCCTCATCTGAGCTTTAATCAGAAAAAAACTCAATGTTGATACTAAAAAGTCCTATTGCCCATATGTATACCTTCAGTTGTACAAAAACCTTGCTTGTGCTCCAAAACTAACACCCATCCTTTATTGCCTGTATAAAATGTCCACCCAACAGCATCGAAGCAAGTCTTTATCCATTCTATCCTAGGAGATAAGTCAACCATCAGACTATTGTTTCTGGTTGTTGAAGGAGGTGGTCCTCCACAAACAGCTTCTTCACTATCTAGAGACCAGTTGATTAATTAGTGATCACCAGTATGGATTCTGCCATTCTTATTTGCAGTAGATTTCCTCATTAATCTTTGAACACAGGCCATGGAAAGATTTGGAGAAACTTATGTGGTTGCTCTTGATATTTCCAAGGCATTTGATCAAGTCTAGCATTGCATTTTTCTTACAAAGCTGCCAATCTTAAGGTCTTCCTATCATTTTTGTGTGGATTGCCAGCTTCCTCTCTAGTTCTTCCTCCTCTTCTTCTCTGTAACAGAGTGTACTGTCGGAGCTTTGCTGATGACAGTACACTCTGTTACTCTTATTCATAAAACCTGTAGTACTCAGATAGCTTCAAGATCTTTCATGGCCAGTACCTTAAACACTAATATTCTAGTTATTCTGAAGTGGAGTGAAGATAAATTCGGTGAATTTTAATGTTATCTAAACATAAGTCTGTATTATTTCTCAAAATATAGACCATGCCTTACTCTGTCACATTCCACTCACCAACCCAAATCTGTTCTCCCTCCCTCTTCTTAGGTTGACTTTTACATCTAGCTTCTTATGGCATAAATACATCATATCTATAGCCTCTTCATCCTCCAAGAAGTTTGATATTCTTTTTTGTTCTGAACGTTACTTATCTTTTGCCATCCTAACACTCTATAAATCTCAGATCCATCCAACCTTAGAATAGATGACACCTCTCACTAACTCATTCCAGTCACTTTCCCAGATGCTCTGTTTCTGCATTATCTCTTATCTATAGGTATTTCCATGGAGCTGCTCTACTGAACTAGCCACCATTTCTTCACTTTTCTCTAATCATGTACAGACATAGGTGGCTGCAGGTCGACATCCATATACAGTTCAGCGTCAACTCACCAAACCAACTTGTCATCCTCTTCCTCCATTCTGTAATCCTCTGTCCTTTGAATAAGTCTTTCCCATGTCATCCTTTCTCAATGAGGATAACCTCCAGCTCTTCAAGTATCACATCACAGATTCTTTTCTGTAATCAGAAAAGAATCTGTGATGTGACACATAGGTCTTAAGACCCCTCGTGTGGAATTGACTGTATGTTTAAAAAAAAAAAAATCAAATCACCTTGATGAGCATATATATATATATACAGTCGTCCCTTGACTTACGTCCATTCAAGGTATGTCCTTTCAAAAATACGTCCGTGATCCCATAAGGGAATAAATAACATTTTCCACTTTACTTTCGAACAAGATGCAAGTGAGCGTAAGGTAAAGCACACACAGTGGCAACAGCGCTTTCAACAGCAACTTCCCTCGGCAGTTGGCACGTGTCTTCAACAGTTCCTCTGTTGATTTTGTGTTTGAGAAATGGGTTATTTGTGTATTTATAGTTAAATATTTTGCAATGCTTTGTGCAACATGGCCCCTACATGCACAATTAAAAAACCTAGTGAAGAATCACAGAAAAAGAGGCGAGCAATTGATCTTGAAATGAAGTTGCAAGTTATAAAGCAACATGAAGCTGGCAAGCCCGTCATTGTGATTGCACATGACTTCGGATGGTCTCATTCTACAGTGACGACCATTTTGAAAAATAAGGATAAAATCTTAGAGACTGTGAAAGGATCCGCTTCTATTAAATCGATGACAGTGACAAAGCAACGACCAGGTCCTATCGATGATATGATAAAGCTACTTCCATCATGGATAGAGGACCTGAACAAAAAGCTTATACCCCTTAGTACTGTGGCCATAACAGCTAAGGCACTAAGTCTCTTTAACATGTTGAAGGAGAAAGCAGAACCCGATTATGACTACGAATTCAACGCTTCTTCCGGTTGGTTCATGAGATTCAAGCAGCAGTTTGCGCTGCATAATGTGAAAATGTATAGGAATCTGCAAGTGCTGAGAAGGCTGCCAAGGAGTTTGTAGAAAAATTGGATAAAATTATTAAGGAAAATTATTTGCCACAGCAAATATTTAATATGGATGAGACGTCCTTGTTTCGGAAAAAAATGCCTGAGCGGACATTCATCCACAAAAAGCTGAAATCTATACTTAGTTTCAAAGTTCTTAATTCCCATATTACTATTTTGTTATGGATAATATGGCTGGATATAAACCGAAATCATTTGTGATATGGCACAGTGAGAATCCACGAATCTTCAAAAACATTAGCAAGCATACTCCCAGTTCATTATCGGAGCAATAAGAAGTCGTAGATCACTCAAACATTATTTGAGGATGCCTTAATCAACTGTTATGTGAGTGAAATAAAAAGCTATTGTGTGAAAGAAAATATAGAATTTAAAATTTTATTAATTCTAGATAATGCTCCAGGTCATCCGTCTTATAGCGGTGATCTTCACCAAGTTGAAGGTAATGTTTCTCGCTCCAAACACTACTTCATTGATCCAACCGATGGATCTGGGAGTTCTTTCAGTGTTTAAGGCTTATCTATGGAGAACTTTTTCACGAGCCATTTCTGCTACTGAAGGAAATGACCAGACTCTAATGCAATTCGGAAAACATTCAATAATTATCATGCTATTAAAAATATTGCTGTGACTTGGGACGAATTGACCTCTCAATGTATAAGTGGCATAGGGTAAAAGACATTAAAAAGGTTTGTTCGTGATTTTGGAAGTTCGTAATAGTGGGCCTAGCAAACAATTTGAATTGCGAAGTGAATGATGATGACATAACTCAATTCATGGAATGTTCCCCTGAAGAATTGGTCGAAGGAACAACTGTTGCAGAAGAGGAAAAACGAGAAAAGGAAGAGGGAAAGAGAAACAGGAAGAGGTAGTTAAAAACAATTTACAGTTAGGGGTCGTGTAGAAATGTTGTTTGCAGTTAGCGATGTTCTCAAAATGACTGAAGACATGGACCCAATGTTGAACGCTATTTAATAATAGAAATCAAAGTACATGATGCGCTTGCTTGCTATGAACAAATTTATGATGAAAAGAAGTAGAGGAATAAGCAAAGCACATTGTGGACATTTTCATCAAAAAAACAAAGATTACACTAGAAGTGTGTGAACGATCAGGCCACAGCCTGATCGTTCACACAGGGAAGTTAATGAAGATGTGATTATGGAGGAAGATTTGGGTGATTATTCTCCTGTTTTATAGTGGCAGTAACACACAGTACAGTTTTATAATAAGGTTTAAAAATTAAAATGACAGTATACTTATTACGGTTCAGTCCCTAACCCCTATAACTCCATTGATTTAATGTACCGACTTACGTCCGATTCGACTTGCATCCTGCCAAATGAAACAAAACCTGGACATAAGTCAAGGGATGACTGTATATATATATATGACAGAATGATCATTGACTCGGTTAACATACATAGTTTTATGAAGAATTAAATGACTAGAACCGAGATTTAAGTAAAACGGTTTTAATATAAACACACTACTAGTTTCGGCCTGTAACAGCCTTCTTCAGGTGACATTATAAAAGAAAAAAACACTAAACATTGAGGGTTAAAAGACTATGAACAACACAGACAGTCTTTATACATAATTAGCATGAAAACGTTGTAGCGTATTTGAAGCTGTTCTTTCGTTTGTTGCATTGTTGGGAGAGTGCGTGTTTGCTACATCACATGAACGCCAGTACATGATTACAGCTGAATGACTATCTGGGAGGTTGTAGCTTAAGTTGTTATTTAGATGAACAGGATTGAAGATGATTTCTCTAGATTCCACAAGTTTTCTCTCTATTTCGTCACTGCAACGGAAGATGTTAGTAGATTTTTCCCAGCAGACTTTGTGACTTTGGTTATCATCATTAGGATTAGCCGAGAAAAGGATATGACTTGATAATGCACTCGCTCGCTGTCTCTTGTAAGTAATGTCTCTCATGTGTTCTTCATACGCATCTCGACAGATTTGTGTGTCTGCCCGAAATAAGGAATATCGCAGTCACATAATATTTTATATACACCAGGGTATTTGAATTGATGATGACAAGGTTTTGGGTGGCTAATTAAGGAACGGATCTTTGGAAGTGGAGTGAACAAGGTTCTGATATTGTATTTTCTTAGAACTTTTGCTAATTTGTGTGAAACAGTACTTATGTAAGGAATAGATATATTGCCTTTGAATCTATTTGTTTCTTCTGAGTGATGTCTAGGAGGATTAAGAAGGAATTTGTCAATGATTTTCTTGGAATATCCATTAACTCTGAAAGAAGTTTTCAGATGGTTTATTTCTGTAAGCAGTTCATTTGGGTCATCAAGAAGAGAACGTGCTCTATGTCCCAAGGTGGAAATTATTCCAAGCTTATGAGGAGGGAAATGATGAGACTGACTGTGCAGATATCTGTTGGTATGTGTGGGCTTTCTATATATCGATATTTTTAGTTTACCAGAAGAGTGAGTCAGTTTGACATCAAGAGCGTAGAGATAAACGTTTGTTTATCTCTACGCTCTCTCCATCCGTTAATTCCTCGCATATATGGTGTTCCTAAAATCCATAAAGAGAACACCCCATTACGCCCAATTGTAGAAGGTATCGATTCTCCTACATACAATCTTTCAAAATATCTTGCCAAATACCTCAAAAGTTTTTCAGGGAAGTCACCATCCTTTATCAAGAACACTACAGAATTTGTTACATACATCAAGGATATTACAGTTGATGAAAATGGACATAACTTCTTTGTTCACTAATGTCCCTACAGATGAAGTCCTAACATTACTCAAGGACAAGTTATCCAAAAAAATGTTAGCCTTGCTTACACATTGCATCAGGTACGGTTACTTCAAATTTCAAGATAATATATACAAACAAAATCATGGACTGGCTATGGGTAATCCTTTATCCCCTGTACTCACAAATATTTACTTAGAGGATTTTGAAACCAAGGCTATCTCTTCCTTTATTTTAACACCTAAAGTTTGGAAACGTTATGTGGATGATGTCTTCATTGTTTGGAGCCATGGACATGAATCCCTTATGGTTTTCCTCGAACATCTCAATAGCCGACATCAAAGTATTAAGTTTACTGCTGAGCTTGAAACAGATAATTCCTTGCCTTTTCTTGATGTCAAACTGACTCGCTCTTCTGGTAAACTAAAAATATTGATATATAGAAAGCCCACACATAGCAACAGATATCTGCACAGTCAGTCTCATCATTTCCTTCCTCATAAGCTTGGAATAATTTCCACCTTGGGACATAGAGCCCGTTCTCTTCTTGATGACCCAAATGAACTGCTTACAGAAATAAACCATCTGAAAACTTCTTTCGGAGTTAATGGATATTCCAAGAAAATCATTGACAAATTCCTTCTTAATCCTCCTAGACATCACTCAGAAGAAACAAATAGATTCAAAGGCAATATATCTATTCCTTACATAAGTACTGTTTCACACAAATTAGCAAAAGTTCTAAGAAAATACAATATCAGAACCTTGTTCACTCCACTTCCAAAGATCCGTTCCTTAATTAGCCACCCAAAACCTTGTCATCATCAACTCAAATACCCTGGTGTATATAAAATATTATGTGACTGCGATATTCCTTATTTCGGGCAGACAGACAAATCTGTCGAAATGCGTATGGAAGAACACATGAGAGACATTACTTACAAGAGACAGCGAGCGAGTGCATTATCAAGTAGAATATCCTTTTCTCGGCTAATCCTAATGATGATAACCAAAGTCACAAAGTCTGCTGGGAAAAATCTACTAACATCTTCTGTTGCAGTGACGAAATAGAGAGAAAAATTGTGGAATCTAGAGAAATCATCTTCAATCCTGTTCATCTAAATAACAACTTAAGCTACAACCTCCCAGATAGTCATTCAGCTGTAATCATGTACTGGCGTTCATGTGATGCAGCAAACACGCACTCTCCCAACAATGCAACAAATGAAAGAACAGCTTTAAATACAACTACAACGTTTTCATGCTAATTATGTATAAAGACTGTCTGTGTTGTTCATAGTCTTTTAACCCTCAATGTTTAGTGTTTTTTCTTTTATAATGTCACCTGAAGAAGGCTGTTACAGGCTGAAACTAGTAGTGTGTTTATATTAAAACCTTTTTACTTAAATCTCGGTTCTAGTCATTTAATTCTTCATATATATATATATATATATATATATATCAGATATATTACTACACATCACCTTTTTCAAACAGCATAGTTAGTTGGAAACAGATGATACATGTAGTAATAAAGCTGCATATCTTTCCAGAAATTATTCACAGTATTGTTAATATCGCATTAAATAACTGATGTAAGGAGTTTTATATTTTGCAGGAATATTTACAGTTAACTAGATGTACTATTATCTACCCATATGTTAACAGTAAACTCTCAGTTATGTAATTCTTAAATAATCAAACCTTCAGTTAACTAGACTTCAAATTGTTTGGTGTATCAACTGACTGTCATATGATTTACATTTACTAAAATGGGAGGACGCTCGTGAGTCAAGCGTGGTGGACGTGTGTAAGACGAGCTCTGGATTGAGATAAGTTATTCTTGGACTACTTACGTATATATGAGTATTTGTTTGAGTAAGAGCTACTGAAAAAGTTGTGCGCTACCAGTATTATTAGCGTGGGGGATTTTTTGCCTCAACTTAATTACGAATTCGTTATTATTAGACCTAAGAGTAGTAACCGGCAGACGAAACATGGCGGCAGCTTTGTCATTCCGTGACTTTAACTTAGACGTCAGTCGTTGCAAGTCTAGCTGACCCTGCACGTAGTGCAAGACCAAGGCAACTCATGGTAAAAATAGAATAAGCTCCGATCACTAATCTTAATATTTACTCTTAATGCAAAGCACATCTCCTGGAGGAGATGTATGATGCTTTGTATTAAAGGCAAGGGGCCACTACCCAGACCGGTTTCGACCTTTATTGAGGTTTCATCAGTGGGAGCCAGGCTAGAAATACCAAGATTTTAGTAATACAGAGCTTATAAGTATTTTACCAGAACAAGTTACCATAAGGTGTTTTAACCTTATTAAATAAAAAATTTCAGGAGGAGATATAAATGTAGAAAGTATTTTACCTTGGGTATAGTAAATGTTAAAGATACTAAGCTTCACTTGTTTTGTTAAGTGTGAGGTGTGCTATATGTATTCTTTCAATTACATAAATAATTTGTGGATGTTTAGAGTGGATGGAAGGAGGGTGTGTGGGAAGTGTGACTGAACGAGGAATTGATGACAAAGTGTTAGTAGCAAGAATGTTGTGGGGAAAATGAGTGCACGTACGAAAGAGGATGGTGTGAAAGAGAGGCGAAAAAATGTTAAAATATCAGTGAAAAAGAAAACGAGTGATTTTAAAACTGTAACGGATTAAAAAGGACAAAAGTGAGGCGAGAGTGGTGGAAGGAAATGAATTGAGAGAACAAATGAAGCCGGAAATGGCATGAGGCAAGAATCGAAAGTGAAAAACATCGAAAGAATGAATGATAGCGAAAGTTAGACGCATCTTGGACCGAAAGTACGGAAACTCAGAAGGATCAATGAAAGTGAAAGTGATAAGAGAGGGTCAAGAGTTAGAAAATTAGAAAGACTGAATGATAGAGAGAACGTGACACGAGATTCGAAAGTTGAATTGGATTGGATGAGGCAAGAGATGAAATGGATGCAGAAAGAAATTAAGGAAATTCAGGTAAAAATGATCAAAACAAATCATGATGGCATGAAAGAGTTAACGAGAAATGAGCGAGTGGCGTTGTATGACGACTCTATTTATTAAAGGTGTGCTGGATGATAGAATGCACAGGATATGTTTTCCAGGTGGTAGGATGAGTAGAGTGATTGAGGCATTGGATATGAGAATGCAGCAAGCAAAGGAGTTGATGGTTTTAATAGGTATGAATGATTTGACAGAGGACAAAAAGCACGTCAGAATGGATATCAGGAGGCTGCTTAGAAGAATAAAATAAAAGAGAATAGTGTGACACGGAGGGTAGTCAGCGTGTTGCCTAGGTATGACTGTGGTGAGATGAGGCGGAGACCAAGAATTACGAATGATATGCTGGCTGCAATGTGTGAAGAGAGGGAAGTACAGTTTGTTAATGAGTTTGAAGGATGAGGTGAACTGTATGGGAGTGATGGACTGCATTTCAGTGGTTATGGTGCGAGTCGCTTGCTGCTGGAAGGTAGAAAAGTGAATAGAGAGAATGAATCAGATCAAGTGGGAAGTGATGTGGAAGAGCAGGAGTGTAAGACAGGAGAGACTGTGGTTATGAATGGAGAAGTGAGTGGTATGAGTAGAGTGTGCAAGAGGAGCAGGAAAACAGGGAAGCTCAAGGTGGACAGGGGTACACAGCATGAGAAAGGTGGATGCTCCAAGAGGAGGTGAGAGCATGTGTTGACAGGAAAGGAATGGGATGACCTGGAATTAAGAGGAAACAGTTGGAATTCAAAAGGATTCTAAAATGAATAAGCAGAAAGGGAAATGGCCCCAGTCGAGCATGGAGAGATCACATCGAGTGAGTGGTATCAGTGGAACTAGTTGTAGACCCAGAAATGAGCTGTTGTTTGTATACAAATGCTAGAAGTATAAGAAACAAGGCAGATGAAATGGGTGCACTGATTACATCTGTTCACCCAAAAAGAATGGTGGATTAAGTGACACATGGTTGGAAGAGGACGACATCCTGACAGGAATAGAGATGGAAGGGTATGATGTGTTTCGTGAGGATAGAAGGGGTGAAAAGGGAGGGGGGGTGCTATTGTTGATAGAGAAAGAGTTATGTCCATACAGTAGAGATGCAAGAGGGAAATAGTGCCAGTGTTTTTGAGGCAGTATGGTGTGAGATAGAGGTGAATGGAATCAAATACTTGGTTGGATGTTATTATAGACCAAGTAATGTGGATGGTGGTAATAATGAAATGTATAATCAAATTAGCCAAGCAAATAAGGGTGATCATTATGGGCGATTTTAATTATGGCAATATAGACTGGAATGATGAGATAGCAACTGGAAGTAAAGAAAATGAGTTTCTTGAGTTTTTGTGGGATAACTACCTCAGACAGTATGTAACAGAGGGGCACACGAGGATTGAGGATCTTGGATTTGGTTATCTCATCAAAGGATGTAATCATAAATGAGGTGTTAAATCATCCATAGATTGGTGAGGGTGACCATGAGGTGATTACCTGGGTGGTTTCCAGCAGTGTGAGGACCTCTGTAAGAAAAGGGTATATGTGGAACTAAAAGGGGGGAGGGGGTGATTATGAAGAGCTCAGGGACAGCTTGCGGGTGTAGCATGGAATGAGGAGTTATCTGGAAAAGAGATAAATGCAGCTTGGAGGATTTTCAAAAACTGTCTAGTAGATGCAATGTCTAAATGTATTCCAAGGGTGAGAAGGTTAAATAAGGTAGGTGTGAGATGGATGAATAAAGAGATTAAGTATGTGATACAGAGAAAAGGGGCATTGTGGAGGCAGCATAAGAGAAGTGGAAATAACCAATTCCATGAGGTCTACAAAGACCAGGCAAGGAGGATGACTTGATTGGTGAGGGTAGCTAAAGAGAGGTATGAACAGCAGTTAGCTAATGAAGCCAAAAAGAATCCTAAGGAGTTCTTTCGATATGTAGCCAGCAAAAGAAAGAATGATTATGGAAGGATGACATTAATTGGAGAAAATGATATAAAGACAGCTGTTGCAGAATGTGATGTGTGGTGGAGATACTTAATGAGCAGTTCATAAAGGTCTTTCAATCTTGTGAATGTGACTTCATGGAGAGATTGAGAGCAGATGATGATGGGGAGGAGAGACTGCCTGTGAGTGAGTAAGAGGTGTATGGGGAGTTGAGCAAACTAGATGTTAATAAGGCTGTGGAACTTGATAATATATCACCACATATTCTGATGGAATGCGCCAGGGAGTTGATACCTGCCTTGACATAATTTTTTAATGCGAGTCTTGCACTCGGTCAAGTTCCTAAGGAGTGGAAGGAGGGCAAGGTTGTGACACTTCATAAAGGAGGTGATCAAACTCAAGCATCAAACTATAATCCTATATGTGTGTCAGGTGTTGTGGTTAAGTTGTTGGAGAAGGTTGTGAGAACTAGGATCCAACATATACAACATTACAATAAAGTTACTGTTCCCTTGGACAGAGGAGAAGGACAGATAGTAATATACTTGGATTTCACAAAGGCTTTTGATAGTTTGAGTGTGTTTAAGACATGGAATGATAAATTGTGTGTGTGTGATAAAAGGACCTCCCAGATGAGTCTTTGACTGCATGAGGTCTTGGAGTAATAATAATGATAACTGTATTGTTTGTTAAGTGACCACAAACTCGATTTTCCAACAAAAATGGTAAACTGAACAAGTTTTATATAATGGGGAAAAAAGTGCCAAAATGACAGTTGTCAACTGATATACCAGCAGGCATTTTGAAGAGCTGTGTACTTTTCTTAAGAGAAGAGGAAAGTTCAAATTCCATGGACCTGCCATACATACATGACTGATATACACTTATGCTGTGGCTCAATGTATTTGTTTCATGATAATATAAATATATAATTTTGCCATTTTTAAAGAACAACTTAATGTATATTTGATAAATGTTTATTAATTCAGATTGTCAAAGCTTTAAAAATTAAAATCGGCTTCTTTCTAGGTTTTAACAATTGTGAAAAAAGTGAATGTGATCATATATGTCTTTTACGTGTTGGCGGATACTCCTGCCACTGTTATAGTCAGTTCGTTCTTTCAGATGACAATAAAACATGTGTTCATGTATGTAAGTATGTCTTTTACAGAATAGTTTTTGTCAGTACAATTTCTAAATAATTTGATATGTTTAAACTTTTGTTAATGCAAAAAAAATAAAGTAACTAAATTTTTGCATTTAGTTACTTTATTTAGTTACCTTGCAAAAAAAATTATGAGTTACATTGCAAAAAAAAATAAAGTAACTAATTTTTCAGGAGTTATTATCAGGAAAGTCCTTTCAAAATGGTTAATGAAATTTTTTCAAGCAATATAAAACATCAAACTAACATCTTGATTTTCTCTAGTTTTTTATTAAAATTTAAAACTGTAGATTTATGTGATTACCACACTAGTAGTTTAGTCTATTTTATACAAATTCGAGTTAAATTGGGTGGTATCTCTTTTATATTCCCCACTTAATCTCCCATTAGTTAGTATGGATTTATTGTGATACTGTGTAAAAAGGTTTATCTAAAGAGTCAAAAAAAAATAACTAAGAATTTTCCAAAACAAAATTGCAAGGAATTTATTATGAATTGCAGTAAGAAAAGAACAGTTTATAGGAGAGTGACTTTTCTGCAGTTTGTAGTACAAACTGCAGGAAAGTAAGAAGTGCAACAGAGGATTTGAAAGGTGATGATCAAGATGTTCTGTATAAGTGCATATTTTCAAAATTTGGTTGAGAAAGTAAAAGACTGCATATGAGACCTGAGAAGTTAACTGCTGTAGAGCCAGAATAGGTATGACAGAAAGGTGCAACAGCGAGAGAGCAAGGGAAAGAGAGAAAGTTGAGAGAGTGTGGGTGTAAAGCATAGAGATGAGGTGGAAGAAGGGGAAAGTGGATGAGAAAGGACAGAGAATGTGAAAGCGGAAAGAATTAGAGATGTCAGTGAGAGAAGATGGAGCTACAAGAAGTGTGATGTCCATATATGCAATGATTTGAGATATGCATAGTAGAGTGTTACAGGAGTGCTTACCTGGAGGAGGAATAATGATGTGGTGATGGCAATGAAGCGGAGTGAAAATGTTGACAAGATGACAGTAGTTTGGTACAAATGATCTGAGAAGAAGTGTAAATTGAATAGTGAGATTTGTGATTGATGTTAGGAATTGTGCAGCAGAAGAGCTTAAGAGGAAGATAGTATGCTTATATATAATAATACAAAGCTAAAAAGAAAAGCAATGATAAGGAATAAGGTGATAGCAAAAATGTGTAGAGAGAACAGAGATCTGGAGTATGCAGATGCTTAATGCACTTGAGGAATTGAATTTGAATGTAGGCGGATTGAATTTGAATGTAGAACAGTGCAGGCATTTTTGGAGAGGCTGTTCATTTACTGGACAAGTGAGTGTGCCAGGGCAGAGAAGCTAAAGTTGCCAGAGTGGGAAGTAGTGGGGTGGGCTTGTAGGCAGAGTAGCTTGGAAGATAAGAGTATATAGTATATTGCAGAGCCAGGTGGATGCTATAAAGAATAATAATAGTTATAGGAATACTGACAATGTGGTGATTTTTCTGTTATACATATACAAGGAGTATTAGGAATAAATAAAGGGAATGAGTTTGTGGCATTGATTGACTTAGTTTGTTCTAAAGATTATTGGTATTAGTTTAACATTGGCAACAGAGGAGACTGTCATGATAGGGATAGGAATTGAGGGATATAACATATTTCAGCAGGATAGAGAGGGTAAATGGAGTGGTGAAGTGTTATTTATGGTAATGATGAGTTCCTCTCAAGGTAGATAATCAGGAGGGAAATGGTAATGGGATTTTGAGAGTATATGGTGTGTGTGTGAAGGTGTGAAGGAGGATGTTGCTGTAGGTCTTGAAATATAGAGATATTGAGCAGAAAATGTTTAGGCAACTTAATTTGGCAAGTACAAATCAAGTAATCATTATTGGGACTTTTACTATAGCAATGTAAATGGGCAGAGGAAATGGCATTCTGTAATAATGCACATGAATTTCTGGAATTTCTGACAGGGACAAATGTCTTAGGCAGCATGTGGCGAAGGGAACACAGTGATCAAAAGATTTGGTCATAGCATCAAAGAATCTGATTGTGAATGTTAAACTTGCACCCATCTGATGAAAGTACTACATGAGTAGTTCTGATTTGGAGGATGAATAGACATGCTGAAGTATCAAAGCGGAAGGACTTTATGCTGAATTATAAGGCAGTTGATTATAATAGACTTAGAAGCCAGCTTGAAGGAGTATAATGGATGGAAGAATTTCAAAGAAGAGCAGTTAGCAGTGCATGAGAGCTGATTTAGCAGCCACTGCAGATTACATACCTCAAGTGAAAAGGACACAGCAGTTTGGTAAAATTGATGACTAGATGCATCAAGTAAAAGTGATTACAGATGAAAACAAGACTCTGTGTGTGTGTGTGTGTGTGTGTGTGTGTGTGTGTGTGTGTGTGTGTGTGTGTGTGTGTGTGTGTGTGTGTGTGTGTGTGTGTGTGTGTGTGTGTGTGTAAAAGACGTAAACACAGAGTGTTAACAGTTTCATAAGAAATATAAGGCTCAAGCTGTTAAGAAAATAACTAGGTTAGTAAGGAAAGAAAAATTAGAATACAAGATAGACTAGCATTATGATCAGTGAAGAATACTAGCGAGCTCTTTCACTATGGAGTCGGTAGGGGAAATGATTGTCGATTGTGGATGAATAACCTTGCTTGGATGATGAGGGTAGTCAGGTGACAATGCAAATTATGTAATAAGAGCTGTTTAATGATCACAATATCAGGACGTTTTCATCTTTATAAAATCAGTGTTACTGCTTTTAAGCAGTGAGGATAAGGATTAGAAGTAAATGAAGAGGATGCACTCTGAATGCCAGTAAGGCAGAGGACAAAATAGGATTTCATCACATTTTAAGAGTGTGCTAAGAACTGATCTGCCTACATAATAAAAGTCTTGCAATAGGGTAAGTTCCTAAGGAGTGGAAAGAGGATGAGATAGTGCCATTGTATAAAGTTGGTGGGTGGTAGAATGAAGTATTAAACTATATATATTAGTTTAGATTTCTCTTGTGATTGTTGAGAATTTGAAAAAAAATGGAAAACGCTCATATACAGAATTGGGTGGAGGATATTAATATTTATGAAGGCCTGTGTGGATTTGTTAAGAGGCATTCTTGTATCAATTATCTGATGGCCTTTTATAATCAACTAACCAGAGTAGTGTATGGAGGTAGAGTCACATAATGTAATTTTTCTGGATTTTGCAAGCCTTTGACAGAATGCCACATGATAAGTTGATATTTAAGTTGCAACATATAGATTTAGATGTTAAATATCTAAATACAAGGGTGGTCTGAAAAGTTCTTGACCTAACAATGAAAAAATGAATTTATAATTTCAAAATTATTATTATTTTTATTTTTCAACATAATCTCCCTTAAGACTAATACATTTATTTCAGCGATGCTCCAGCATCATTATAAAATCCCTGTACTAGTTCTCAGTAAGATCTGCAAAATACCCCTCTACAGCTGCAATCACCTCTTGATTCGAAGATAAATGCTGACAAATTAGGAAGAGTTTCAGTTTGGGGAGAGATAGAAGTCAGAGGGAGCCAAATCTGGGGAACAGGGTGGATGTTCCAACAATTCATAGTGCAGATCCCTTAATTTTCCCATTGCCAAAATACCTTTGTGGGCAGGTGCATTGCCCTGATGAAAGATAATTTTTTCTTCTTCAAACTGGGTCTTTTCTCAAGAATTTTTTCGTCTAGTCTGGTTAAAAGATCGGAATAATATTCCCCGGTTATTGTTTTACCCTTTTCAAGATAATTAATAAACAAAATGCCTTTATCATCCCAAAACACCGATGCCATGACCTTTCCTGTTGATGGAACCGACTTTGTCTTCTTTGGCGCTGAACAACTGGCTTCTGTCCACTGTTTTTGATCTGCTGTGAGCAAGCGCAGCACCCATCTTGTACAAAGCTTTTTCATTTGAAATTCTTCATGCAAAATATATCCTACACGTTCTTTTGAAATGCCTATAGTATCGGCAATTTCACACACCTTGACTCGCCGGTCATCCAATACCATATCGCACACTTGATCAGTGATTTCTGGTATTACACTTTTTGGACATCCTTCACGTGGATCATCTTCAAGGCTGGTACGGCCATGTTTAAACTCGGCAGCCTATTTCTTAATTGTTGAAAACAAAGGAGAAGCATGCCCATAAACTTTTATGACTTCGAATGAATTTCTTTTGGCATTAAATCTTCTTTTACAAAGAATTTTTTAATGCACGATACTGAATTTTATCCATTTCGAGGAATACAGACAACATTTTTGCTTCAGACAGTTGTATAAAACAAACTACTTGAGAGAATGACTTGCAGTTTCACATGGATGCTTATGACAGATGTACCAACTTAGAAAAAAAAATTTTTCCAATAGTGTTGCTATCTATGGTTGAGGCTGAGAACTTTTCAGACCACCCTTGTATATTAAAAATATAACCCCACTCATCTGTCAGTCCATTCGAATCTTCCTGAAGAACAGTGTTTCTGAAAGCATGTATATGGACCCATACGGGTATGTAAAAGGTCTACGGGGGAAGGGGGGGGGGTATGTGGCACTTTTTCAAAAAATTTTGATTTTTTTTTTTTTTTACTTTTATATTTTTGTTATCATATTATTGCAGATAAGTGCAGATCTTTTCTATAATTAGATTTTTAAATTCTTGAAAACTTAAAGGAAGTTTTAAACAAAATGTGTCTTGGCATATATGCAGAAAGACATTTTGCCAAGGTCATGCCATCTGGTTAACAGCAGAGTTGCATTCTAATATGTGGTTTGATTTGTTTGCAATAAAGAGAGAGCATGATGTAGAAAAGATGATAGTTATGGTGGATACAAATGACCTAAGTGGTGGTATTAATCGGGTAGCAACAGATTTAAGAACATTGTTAGATATTGTGAAGAAGAAATGTGTGTGTGCTGCCTCATTATGAGTTAAGTAGATGAGCGATGATAATGAATGATATGATTGCAAGAATGTGCAAAAAAGAGGTCTGGAATTTGTTGATGTATGGAGTGTGTTTGAAGGCAAAAGACAGCTGTATGCAAGAGATGGGCTGCATTTGAACATGGAAGGCCATAAGAAATTGAAGAAGTTACTATTTTCTGAACAAGTTGAAGCAGAGAACTAAAATTGAAAAGATTGAGTGTAAGAGGGAGAAACTTAAACTTAAGCAGGGATTGTATAATTTTGATCCTTTTTCACAGAATAAATTCAAGAATAGAGTGGATAAAAATCGGCATGGGACTATTGAAATTAGTAGCATTTATATATGTTCTAAAGCTAGTACAAGAACTAAAGGGAATCTGTAATTTTTGTATACTAATGCAAGAAGCATTCGAAATAAGAGGGAAGAATTTTTGACATTAGTCAGTGTAATCTCACCAAAAGTTGTAGGCATTAGTGAAACTTGGCTGTCAGCAGAAGATGTGGTTACTGGAATTGAATGTGATCGGTACAGTATTTTCAGGGAGGAGAGAGAAGATAGAATGGGGGGGGGGGGGAGTACTGTTGATGATAGCTGATGAGTTTCTGCCAAAGAAAGTAATATATCAAGAGGAGAGACGTGTGAATGATAGTTCATTTGAGGCGGTCTGGTGTGTGAAATAGTGACCAACAAAACCAAATATACAGTTGGATGCTGCTAGAGTCTGGGGGGGGGGGGGTACAGGGAGTGATATTGAAGTCATTCATCAGCAAATTAGTGCTGATGCATGAATTAATGCATCAGCACTAATTTGCAATTAGTGAAAATTAGTGCAGCAAATCACTAACCCTGCAATGAGTGCAGGGGGTTAGTGATTATTATGGGGGATTTTAATTATGGTGATATCAATTGGAAAGAGGAAATATCATGTGGTGAAATGGAATTCATACACCTTCTAAGAGATAATTACTTGAAAGAGCACATGACTGAAGGGACTCACTTGTGGTGTGAGAGCATTGGATCTGGTCATAGGTTCAGAAGACCTATACATAAGTAAGGTGTCCTTGTTACCTCCAACTGGTGAGAGCGATTATGTGGTATTGACTTAGGAGGTTGCAAAATTTGTGAATTTCTCTCTTAAGAAACAGAATTACAGGTTAGGTAATTATAACAAGCTTCGTGGTGAGCTTACAGCCTTCCCATGGCAGAACATATTGCAGGGGAAAGATATTAGCAGCGCATGGGATGTAATCAGCGGGTATCTGAGGAAGCAATATCAGAATGTATTCCCATGGTTAGGAAGACAAACAAGATAGATGTTAAATGGATGAGTAGTAGTATTAGGCTTAATCGACAAAAAAAGAAAATGTTATGGAGAAAGGCAATCAGTACACCCATGAGCAATACAAGACTCAAGCTAGGAAGGTTACCAGCATTCTAAGGAAAGCTAAATCAGATTATGAGAAGACCTTAGCCAAAGAGATCAAGAGTAATCCCAAAGAGTTCTTCAGCTATGTGGCAAGTAAAAGGAAGAATAACCTTAGTGGGTGTTGATGGTATTCAGGTGACCAATTCAGATATAATAGGAGAGTTACTGAGTGATCACTTTTCAAAGGTCTATCACCCAAGTGGGGATATCTCTGTACTTGTAGCAATAACTAATGTGAGAATTGAAGTTAATAAATCAGAGGTACTTAGTATATTGCAAAATTTAAATGCAAACACTGCTTTTGGTTTAGATGGAATATCAGCTCGGGTGTTGCACGAATGTGCAAAGGAATTGTCAACTCCTCTTACTTGGTTATTCAACTTAAGTTTGAACTCTGGTATGGTCCCTAGGGAGTGGAAGGAAGGCAAATTGGTTCCTTTGAATAAAGGTGGCTCTAAGACTGAGGTAGTTAATTACTGACATAGGTAATGTCGGGAGTGGTGGTAAAAGTATTGGAAAAGTTGGTTAAAGACAGAATTCGAGGATGGGTGGATCAGAATATGATACTCAGTAGGGGCCAACATGGTTTTGTTAAAGGTCAATCCTGCCTTAGCAATTTATTAACTTTTTATAATAGAATGACATCTGAGTTGGACAAAGGAAATGACTACACAGTGGTACTTCTGGATTTTGCTAAGGCTTTTGACAGGATACCCCATGGAATACTGTTGCACAAATTAGAGCAAATGGGGATGGATACTAAACTGGTGATATGGATAAGAGAATGGCTCAGGGAGAGATACCAGAAAGTGGTGTATGGAGGAGCAGAGCCCAGGATGAGGCAGGTGACCAGTAATGTGCCTCAGAGCTCTGTGCTTGGGCTGTTATTGTTTAATTTCTACATAAATGATATAGGAAATGGCTTGAAGGGAGACATTCAGTTGTTTGCTGATGATGCAAAGTTGGGTAACGCAATAGAAAATCAAGCTGATGTTGAGAGCTTGCAGGATGACTTAAATAAGCTGGTAAAATGGGCAAAAGGTAATTGATGTCAGTTCAATGTGGAAAAGTGGAAAATTATGCATTTTGGGATTAAAAGATTACCAGCTATGTACCACATTGATGGAACTGTACTCCAATGAGGAGTACAGTTCCATCAATGTGGTACATAGCTGGTAATCTTTACAGTTCCAGTTCTTTACAGTACTTTACAGTTACAGTAAAGTACAGTTTCAGGATGAGGCTAGGGACTTGGGGGTGTTGGTGGATTATGAAGATCATGAATTTTGGAGGGCACATTGGTAAGGTGTCAAAGATTGCATATAGGATTACTTGGTTATTGAAGAACACACTAACATCCAGAGATAAAGAGGTTATTATTCCCCTTTATAAGGCATTGATACTTCCACATTTGGATTACTATGCTCAACTCTGGTCACCTAGATTCCTTGGAGATGAGGAGGTTGTGGAGAGGGTTCAGAGGAGAGTGACTAAGTTGGTGAGTTATGTAAAAAAATGTTCCCTCCATTGATAAATTGAGAGCTTGTGGATTGCACAGGTTGAGTGATAGGCAGAGAAGAGGGGATATGATAGAAACATTTAAATTACTACTACTAAATCACTTAAGGAATTGACAACGTACATAAGAATATAAATTAAATTACACTTTAATAAATATTTCCGATATTTCGGCAAAGTCATGTTTCCATCTTCAAAAGTAACTTACAAAAAAAAGGCACGTCCACGTAGGCACTACATTATAAGGCATTGATACTTCCACATTTGGATTACTATGCTCAACTCTGGTCACCTAGATTCCTTGGAGATGAGGAGGTTGTGGAGAGGGTTCAGAGGAGAGTGACTAAGTTGGTGAGTTATGTAAAAAAAATGTTCCCTCCATTGATAAATTGAGAGCTTGTGGATTGCACAGGTTGAGTGATAGGCAGAGAAGAGGGGATATGATAGAAACATTTAAATTACTACTACTAAATCACTTAAGGAATTGACAACGTACATAAGAATATAAATTAAATTACACTTTAATAAATATTTCCGATATTTCGGCAAAGTCATGTTTCCATCTTCAAAAGTAACTTACAAAAAAAAGGCACGTCCAGGTAGGCACTACAACACAGTAACTGAGAATGAAGTGAGGAAGTTATTGTTCTCCTAAAAGTCCTGATGGTGCCCCCTAGTGGGCTATGTAGGTGTTCTTGGCCGCTGGGCTGAAGGTCTGCTGATGTAAGCCTCCCAAATTTGGGGCAATCTCATGCATCATCAGGACTTTTAAGAGAACAATAGCTTCCTCACTTCAGTCTCAGTTATTGTGTTGTAGTTCCTACATACATGTGCCTTTTTTGTATGTTCCTTTTGAAGATGGCAACGTGACGTTGCCGAAATATCGGAAATAGTTATTAAAGTGTGATTTAATTTATATTCTTATGTACATTGTCAATTCCTTAAGTGATTTAGTAATGCATAACCAATGTATAAGCTTGTCTATGAGAATTTAAATTACTAAAAGGTTTTTATAAGATCGATGAAGGGGAAATATTTCAGCTGTGTGATAGTGATAGAAGAACAAGAGGTCATCCCTGCAAATAATATGCAGTGTTGTTGGCATCAGGAAATTAAGGAAAAGTGTGGTTAACAAGGGCGTGAGAACTAGATTTCACCTGGAGGGTTGGGAATGAGTGGAATGCATTGTTTCACTCAGTTGTGAATTCTTCATCTGTAAATGAATTCAAGAAAAGGTATGATAGATATTGTTTTGATAGTTTGGGTGATGAGTCTACGGACTCCATGGAGGTACCCATAATAATAATAAATAAATATTATTACTTGTTTCCTTGTGTTTTTCATGTGAATTAAAGAAAAAATAGTTACACTGATATTCAATTTGTTGTCTATTAAATACCAGTGCTTTGTGTAAGAGAAGCATACCAGGAAAAGAAGACAACCACAGAGGTCTGTTCAGTTTATTTGTTAATGATATTTCACTGAAGGGACTTGACTTCACTATTACTCCTTATATATTTCCCCAAATTTGCTTCATCAGCAACTAACTGAATATTGCAAATTTGGAGAAAAAATATATAAGGAGCAATGCTGATGTTAAGTCTCTTCAGGAAGTTTAAATTAATAAAATAATGAAAATGCTGTTTTAATTTTTCGAATTGCAGGATATTACACTTAATTACATTTAATGAAATTTACATTTAATAACAATAAAGAGAAACTAAGTACTGTGCATAAGCCTAAAGTGGCTCTAAATGACGATGAAGCACTTGGTTATATATATGAATGTGCAATGAACCATTATTTCTATTTTCCATAGTTATTTAATATTATTTTCAGTATTTTTTTTAAAAGAAAAATTACTTTTTGTCATATATACATGTCAACCCATTGATATTTTTATGGAAATTTTATATAGTAAATATTTCAAGAAAAAATTCAAGGCAGCGTCCTCAAATTGCCGAAAATTGTGGTGGTGTGCCTTGTTTTAGAGGCACATGTGTTGTTATAGCAGGAGCTCCAGTATGCAGGTAACTCTTAAAATAGTGATGTTTCTGCTATCATTTTATTCTTTAGTAACAAATAGATTACACTAGAATTAGTGCTGCTACTGCAGAAATTGGAAAACAGTATTATTGTCAGCCATAGTCTCTCAAGCCATTGCAGGAAATCCATCTCAAAATTCATAATTGGACTTCATCCACCACTCTACACACACACACACACACACACACACAGAAAAAGTCAGAATTTTCTTTCGTATTCACCACATTTATTGTTATTATTCATACCAGAATATCATGTATCAGTATCATGAAGTTATAGAGAACTTCCTGTAACATTCCGTTAAGATATATGCTGATATGCCAAGTCCTATTCCCTTATTAACATCACACTTAACTCCTCACATACTTCTTGCTTGCTCACCAGTAAGTCATCTTCTCCTGTCTCTATACTTGAGCTTCTCATCATCTCACACTGATGAGGATGAACCCCTCCCCCCTCTCTCCATATTTTGGCTATGGCCTCTGCAGCAGTTACCAATCTACCATTTCGATAATCATTCTTTGTTATATTTTTAATTTCCCATAATCATATTGGACAAAAAATATAATCCTCAACTCCTCAATGTAGCTAAAAATGCTTAAAACATCGTCATTCTCCTTTCCAGAAAACTGTGGAATAACCTGTTGAGGGTTGATGATGACGCTTCGACAGATGGCACGTATGACTCGGCATAAGGCAGCGGTCTCCACTGGCTGCATGGCTGTGCCGTTGCTATGCTTGAAGCGGATTGCTACCTGACTTTTTAGCCATCGTTGACCTTCCTTCTAGTTATTGCCATGAACTGCTTCCATCGGAACCCACTTTTGAGAGAGAGAGACACCACCAAGAACAGAGGACTAAGAGAGGGCTATATTCGCTGGAAAATCCTTATATATCCCCTAGTTCACTCTCCCAACTACATCACTGGTTGCTCACAACACCTAACTCTTTTTTTTGCACACTGCCCTATGCTTCTCCCCGAAATGCACCCCATCATGTGGGTGCCGTACACGTGTCTCAGACTTCACATTGCAATGCCCTGGGGTTATGTTGAAAAGCCGATTAGACTAAAGTGGACTTGGCTTAAATTTTCTTCTTCTAAAGTAACTTTCACTAAGACCTTTTAGACTCGGGTATATTATTTCTAAGACAGTTTACAATTTATCACTTACAAAATTCTGTTAATAAAATATTAATACATTAAAGTTTTCACTTACACCTATGTACAAGCATTTCCTTTTTATAGTTTTTAGACCTTAGTAAAATCCTGAATGAAATGCTCAATAACAAATTGAACCTTTCATTCCAGATTTAACAACAGTACCTTCTTTCACATTTCATGTTTAATCCCATCATTCATCCATCTCACACCTACTTTATTCAGCCTTTTGACCTTTGGAATATGTTCAATGATTGATGCTGTTAATTATCTTTTGGTCAGTGCCCAAACAGCATTTATCTCCTTCTGCTTTACTCCCCATTCCATGCAATAGCTCCAAACTGTCTTGTAAGTGCTTCATAATAATCACTGACCTTGTAGCTACATATACAGGGTGTTCGGGATAAATTTGACAGTTTCGTAAGGAAAAAGAAAATCTTCTTTGTATCTATTAAATTTAATGAATTGACAAAAAAACATTACAGGCAGAGTTAATTACAATACTATCAACAAGATTTACTCAAAATAACCACCATTAGCATCGATCACAGCTTCAATTCTGCTTCGGAACCTCGAACAAGCTGATGCTACAGTCTCCCTGGGAAGGGCCGCAAAAACTGTTTTAATTTTATCCATTAACTGGGCTTTTGTATTACTGGAAGTGCGATTGGTGTCTTTTTCAACTGCTCCCCATACAAAATAATCCATGGGGTTAAGGTCTGGGGAGTTTGGAGGCCAAACATTTGGACTGGTGAAGTCGTAGAAATTTTCAGACAACCATTTTTGACTTTTCCCAGAGGTGTGGCAAGGGGCCGAATCCTGATGCCATACATACGGCCTACCATTGGCTACCCTTGTTATCCAGGGCTTGACTACAGTTAGCAACTCCACGAACAAAGCCCGAATTCCAATGCCAGGGTTCTTCAACACCTGTTCCTGCAGATTTGCGAGGAATTCTGCTGTACGAACGCAATCAGATCGTCTGCTAGGGATCTTTCTTCTTGCTACATCCTCGTAGTCACCATTGCAAGTCTCTAGTTCATGCCTGATTGTTTTTACTGTATTCAGGGAGCATTGGGCAGCAGTCGTAATATCCTTATTTTGATGGCGGGCACGAATCATCATGATACAAGTTATTCTCTTCCATGATTCAGGTGGGTTCCAGCTATCCATCCTTTCTGACATCTTGTATATGAATGAAGAAGGGTCCAAACTTTTAAATGAAGAGAAGTGTGTGTTAATACATGTAACTTACGGAAAAATATAATTAATTATAAATATGTCAAATTTATCCCGAACACCCTGTATATACTTTACTCGCAGTTCTTCATATGGCTAGCCACCATCCAGGTGATCACTTCATGATCACTCACTAACTGGAGGGAGATTTAAACCCCACTCACAATCGCATCCTCTGATAATGATTGGATCTAAGATTCATTCCTTGCATGCCCTCCTTTACATGAGAAAGTGGATCTCCTATCTGCAGGAGATCCACTTTCTCATGCAAAAATAACATCAAACCATGCTCTAAATCTTCATGTTCTGCACTCATTGCATTCTCAGGCAGTACATTCCACCACTTACCAACCATTCGCCATACAAAGAACCTGCTCCTTCCTTACTCACACCCTTCTTCTACAGCTTTCATGGGTGACCTCTTGTTCTACCCTTGTCTCCCCCTCTATGCTTTGAAATATAAGTTTGAAATTCTACATATTCCCCATGAACTGTTATGCACTTGTTATAACACTGCTGCATCATTTGCAATCCTCTGAGAAAAAAGTATTTTCTTTGTTGCACAAACCAATCCTCAACTGCAGATATGACTTCATCTGTGGTAAATTTTGGAATAGGAAATAGATGGTGACTATTTCCTATTGATGTTTCCTCACCCATCCTATTTGCCAGACCTGGGTCTGCTGAATAGGGTGGATGAGGCAGACACTGAAAGCCCAAGTTCTATATTGTCTGTTGGGTTTCATGAGCATTGTGAGCAGGGCATTGTCCTGCAAAAGCAACACAACTCTGCTCAGTTTTCCACACTGTTTTTCTTTTAGTATCTCCTTCAGATACTAAATATGAAAAACTGCTTTCAACTTTTTCAACAACTTTTTTGAGGCACTTGGTAAGGATTATACCATCCATATCCCAAAAGACAATGGCAAGAACCTTCCCTGCTAACTTTTGGATTCTGAACTTCTTTGGCTATGGAGAACCTTTGTATCTCCATTCCATTGACTGTTGTTTAGTCTCTGGAACATAGTGACGAAGCCATGTTTCACCAACAGTCACAATACAAGCCAGGAAATTTGCACCTATTTCTTAAAATGATCCAAAATACTTTGAGATGACAGTATGCATTCTCTCTTTTGGTCGGCATTCAAACATTTGGGGACCCACTTTGCTGAGAGCTTCTGCATGTACAGATGTTGGTGGGCTGAAAAGGTTCTACAGAAAATAGTGGGAGATCAGGGGAGAACTAGAGGTCATCCCTGGAAGCTGTATAAAGAAAGTGTGAGTAGGGGAGAAGCAGGTTGCCTTGCCTGAGAGAGTTTGAGAATTTGAGTATGTTTAAAGCACGGTATGATGAGCTGTGTGTTTGATAAAAGGACCTCCTAGATGAGTCTTTGATTCTATGGGGTCTTGGGTAATAATAATAAGTCATTCCCTGGATATCCCTAGAATCTTTGCAGTTGTTTTATCTGGTATTCATCTATCATCAAGGATTCTGGCATGCACTGCATTGAAGTTTTCAGGTGGAAGGGCTCCCTGACTTGGGGCATCTGTTGTCTCATGATGCCCAGTTTTAAATTTGGCCGTCCATCTGTCAACTTCACATTAAATAAGTGCATTACTATTTCTACATGTTTACTTCATAGAATATTAATGACTGATTTATTAATTTCTTCTCACACTGCACTTCGGCTGTCCTTTACCAATCAAATCACTTTCCTGGCCTACTCTTTATACAACTGATCATTATCAACATTTATCTTGTGTTTCCTCCAGTGCTTTCTTCTTCCAGATTTTATGCTGAATCTCTTCATTCATCCATTTTACTCTTATCTTGTTTATTCTTTTCATCTTTGGAATGCAATCAGACATTGCTGCTATTAGATAACTTGATCAATGCCCATGCAGCATTTATCTCTTTCCCACTCAATGTATGGTTGTAGAATAATAAAGAAGAGAAGTGATGTTTTGCACATCTTTTTGAGCATTATTATACACACCTATCTACTATGATAATCATATCCCATGAATGACTGGGAAAACTTATAGTGAAAGCATAAGTAACATGTCTTTTTTTTTCCCCCCCTCCATTCTATAGGTGTTCAGATTCTTATCATGGACGCAGCTGTGAACATAAATTATACTCTGAAATCCCATCTAAGTGGAGTCAGATTATTGGATTAGTTTCAGGTATAATTGTAATAGTTGCTGTTATTATCTTAATCATCTGGAGGCAACAAAGGTTGGTATTTCAGAAGTTTGTGATTAAATCGTTCAATTAATTTAAAGTAATTTGTTCTTTACCTCCAGTATTGCAAACAAGAGTGAAGCAAGGGACTATGATGCAACCGGGGGGGGGGGGGTGAACAGTCACACTGATACTTCTGCATTTGACAGACACACGGGTTAATACAACTCAGAGGAATGGATCTGCAAAGTAGGCTTCAGACAGAAAGATAGTGGCTAGCTAACAGATATTAGATAGTGTGATGTGTTAAGGTGCTGAATCTGAGAGGAAAGTGCAAAGGAGATCAACTCTGTTAATTCCTTGGATACCTCAGCGAAGTTGCAAAATAAAAAAATAATAATTTATTACTGATGTCTTGATGAATAGGTGACTGTTATTTTGTTAATTAGCAAGTTGTCTGGGACTGATAAAGGATACTGATAGGATAAAAATCAAGAAATCTTAATTTTATTATTTTATTTATTTATTTACTTTATTTTATTTTTTTTGCCAATGATATTTCAGTTGATTTAGTAAACTGAATATGAAGTATGTAATATTTAGACATTAAACAAAAGCTTAATATTTTTTTTTGGTTTTGAGACAAAATTTGGTTGACTGCATCTCTTTGAAGAGCATCTAATTTTATGGAGAACACTTGGATTGTTTATGCTGTAGCATAATAAAACAAATCGGACATCTATATAATAATAATTAAATAGATTTAATTACAAAGTCAGTATTTCATCTTTGCCACAAATACGTTATCAGACCACAATCAACAAGCGAATCAAGAGGGCACATCAGTGCATAGCCACTATGAAGGAAATTGGAAACAAAAGATTGCATATAAATAAAAAGAATGTACATATCTGACCCTAATGTACAAAAGAGTGAAGAATACTCACAATATAATATACAGTCAAGTTATAATGGGATTCCATTCCAATGATGATTATTATTAGACACCTCCAGGAAGTCCAAAGACTCATCGAGGGAGGGCACCTGCTCTACAACTCTGTCTCCGCTACTCAATCCACCAACTGACTGCAACTACACCAACGCCATCTACCACTGACCACCACCACTAGTATTTCCAAAGACAATTACAAACATCCATGCCCATGGAGGGGTTGTAACCCGCAGTCTTTTGGCTGGAGAGCGGATATGCTAACCACTCAGCCAGCCAGGCTGATCCAATCATAAGTTGGAAATCACTATCTGAACCATAAGGAAATGATAACAGTCAACATGCCTGAATGTTAAAATGTGTATAACTGTTTTGGTTATATTTTTAACTAGTTTTATTATTTGTCTATAGTGAATAATCCTAATCCTGTGACTTTCTCTCTTTGAGAGGATTGCAGCTATTACTAGGGAGATAGTTATGAAGCAAGATGGTTTCCCCATTGCCTTCTTGCTGATAGTGAATAATACAGTTTACAAATTATAACATAAAATTACTGTCTACAGAACTGTGCCATAATATATATGAAACATGAGTGCACAGTGCTTCTCTGCACTTACCAGTAAAATAATCAGTTGGAAACATGTGGAGCAGAAATAATTCTTCCAAGTTGCTGCTTTATTAATTGGATGAGTCATTAAAGTAAGCAGGGGAAGCTAGGTCATCAGCAACAATAATTCAACAATTGCAATTAAACATTCTTATTATGGGTCACTGTATGCATAACTTGCAGAAGATTTAGGTTCATCTTAAGGGGATGAGGTGGCAGCAAGAGAGGACTTCTTTAAAAAATATGTACATTTATGTCCAACTTAATCTACACAGTTGCCTTTTCTTTTCTGCATAAATATTGCTGAGCTTGCATCATTCTTGAGCATCTCACTAAATCTCTATGTTTGGGGTCCATTTCCTGAAACAACCAAATTGCTTTATTAAAAGAGATGCCTCTGCCAATTTTTTTCACTGTAAACTTTTTGGGGCTTGGTTCCTTCTTGATTTTTCTTCTTTTCTTTCCTATCTTCATCTGTGTTTTTAGCTCTATAAGGTCTTCATTTGAGAGCTCTTATGTCACAGCTTCCACTAACTGTTCATGAACCTTCAACTCCAACTCTTTGCTCAGGCTATGGCTGTTAGTGACAATATAGTATTACTACATAAAGTAGCAATACTGTCTTGTCACTAACATCAATAGCCTGAGTAAAGCATGTCTTAAATTCTTGAAGGCAGTTATAACACCCTGTTCCTGAACCCTGTTCCATACAGGAGTGAGGTGGTATTCATGAATATGTTAATAGGATGATGGCCATAAGTATCAGTGGTCAAAAGCTGCACACATCCTAAGTTGAGGACTGACTGTATATTCATAATAGAATATAGATGAGATGCTCCTGGAAATAAATTTAAAATATATATAAAAAATAAATAAAATAAAGAGAAAACACTTTTTATTAGTAAAGTCTGATTTTAGTTAGTATGGATCTCTTAGGAAGTGTAATGTCAAGCATATGAAAGTATGAGGGCAGTATGGTTGATAAAGAATGTGTGTGATATCCAAAAGAGTGCAAATAATAACAGACATGATAATTTTATGAATAAATGTGAAGCACGAGTAAATACGAGAATTAAAAGCTGAGTTGTGAGAATTAAGGAATGAACTGAAGTGAATAAAGAATGTAATTAGACAACAACTGGCATGTCGAATTGGAACAGTGAAAAAGGATGGGGATGTAACTGTTACTTAAGGTAGTTATGTCAAAAGATAGTCTCAGAATTATTATTTATTATTATTATTATTATTTCGGGCGACTCCAGGAGTCCTTAGACTCATCGAGGGAGGTCCTAAATATCATGTCCACAAAACTATGCGATTACATTCTCACAGTATCTATCATACCTTGTCTTGAACTAGTTCACCGTCATAGCACCCACAACAGACTCTGGCAGCTTATTCCACTCATTTACCACTCTAAAAGTAAAGAACCCAGGTCTAACACCCCTGCTAACCACACTCTTGCCAAGCTTCCATAGGTGTCCCCTAGTTCTCCCACCACCAGTCCTGATCTCAAAAATATCCTCTGAATTAATCCTATAGAAACCCTTTAGTCATCTGAATGTCTCAATCATATCTCCCCTTTTCCGCCTATCAACTAATTTCTGCAACCCACAAATCTTCAACCTGTTCTCATATGGTTCATTCCATAGACCTGTTATCATCTTAGTCACTCGCCTCTGGATCCTCTCCACCTCCTCCCCATCAAGAAGGAACCGAGGTGACCAAATCTGGCCACAGTAGTCGAGATGAGGTCTTATCAAGGCTCGGTACAGAGGTACAATAACTTGCTTGTCTCTGCTCGTCAAGGTATTTTTCAACAACCAAGTGAGTTGATGAGCTGATTTAGCTACTTTTGCAGTGTGCCCCCTAAACTTCATCTCCCTATCCACCAACACTCCCAAGTCCCTGGCCACATCAATCTCTTGGAGTACAGTTCCACCAATGTGGTATACTGCTGCCAATCTTTTCACCCCAAAATGCATAACCTTACATTTTGTCACATTAAATTGACATTCATTCTCCTTAGCCCAGAACTCCAATCTATCTAAGTCATCCTGCAAGACTTTGACATCTTCTGCATTCACTATTGCCATACCCAACTTTGCATCATCAGCGAACAAATGAATTGTTCCACTTAGATCCTTCTCTATATCGTTAATGAACAGATTAAACAGCAGTGGTCCAAGAACAGAACCCTGCAGCACACCACTAGTCACAGGCCGTCTTTTGGACTCTACTCCTGAATAAACTACTCTTTGATATCTCTCCATCAACCAACCACCTATCCATCTCACCAACCCTATATCCATTCCCATATGTTGTAGTTTACGGATTAGTATTCCATGTGGTATCCTGTCAAATGCCTTTGCCAGGTCCAGCAGTATCACTGTAAACCCATTTCCCTTATCCAGTTCAGCCGTCACCTTGTTATAAAACTTGAGCAAGTTACTGAAGCATGATCTACCCTTCACAAAGCCATGCTGTCCGTCGTACAGTATCTCATTATTATCAATCCATTCCTGTATTTTTCCCTTGACTACTTTCTCCAAGTCCTTGACAACGATTCCTGATATTCTGATCGGTCGGTAATTTGCAACCGTAGTCTTGGATCCTCCTTTATGCAGTGAAACTATTTTCCCCTCTTTCCACACCTTCGGGACTAAGCCAGACCTGAGACTCAGATTAAACAACATGGTCAAGGGCACTGATAATTCTTTAGCCGCTTCACGCAAGACCCGTGCCGGTATACCATCCAATCCCACAGATGTGTTCACATTAAGGTTCTGTAATAGACTAGTCACCTCCACTTCATTCATCACTATTCCCGTATAAACTAATGGTTCCTTCATTTTTTCAATGTCACCACCTGGATGATATGCTTTTGCAAAGTGCATGCTCAGTAACTCCACTATATCGACTGATTCAGTGACCTCCTTACCATCGTCATTCCTTAAAATCATTTTGCCGTGTACAGTTTTTTTCTTGCTTGCAGCATATTGAAAGAACTGTTTTGGATTCTCTTTTGCTTGCAAAGATAGTTTCCTTTCATAATCCGCTTTTGCTTTTTTTACCACACTCGTTACCTTTCTGGCCTGCACTTTATACCGTTCGTGTGCCTGCAGGTCACCCCTTTCTTTAAATTCCCTCCACAGTTGTTTCTTTTTTTGTAGCTCTAGCTTAATGGTGTTATTCATCCATTTAACCTCTACTTGTTTTACTATTCGGACCCTAGGTATACAATCAGCCATTACCTCCTGTAAATGCTCCTTGACCACTTCCCATGCTCTATCGACGTCCAGCCTTTGCAGTTGTACATGCCATGGCACTGATCCAAGCAATCTCCTAAGCTTGTCATACTTGCCAGCACGGTAATTCCAAATATACCCTGTCTTAATCGAAAATTCCACACCTTTAGCCACCTCCCAGGTCAAGACCTTATGATCACTCTCACCAATAGGTGGCAACATGGTCATATTCGTAGTCAAATTCTCAGATGCTATTACGAGGTCAAGCACTCTCACACCCCTAGTATTTTCAATTACATGCTGTCTCAGATAGTTATCCCTTAATAATTGAATAAATCCTTTTCCTTCCTCACATGTGTCCTCTCCTCCTTCCAATCAATGTTACCATAGTTGAAATCCCCCATAATAATTACCCTCCTTCCACTCATTTCATCAATTTCCCTATGCATACTATCTCCACCATCTATTCCATCACCTGGTCTATAGCAGCACCCAACTGTATATTTTATTCTGCCAGTCTCAATTTATCACCTTTTTTTCTCATTTATCACGTTTCATCAATTAATACGTTTGTTTCTGTGATGGTGTCTTTTAGAGTAATAAGTCCACTCCTGAAAGGTTAAACACCATATTAGCACTATTTATTAGTCACGAATAAAATAACTAATCCATTGTCATTATCATGAGTAAAATGGCGATTTTCAGGCAGTGAAAATCATCTACCATCTAAAGATTCAAAAAAGTTCCATATTTCATCTGAGAGTCCACATCTCACCCTTAAAGACCAAATATATTAGTACCATGGATGGAATAAAGGGTCTGTAGTTGGCCATTATTAGCCTATCCATAGTAATAGTATATTATAGATTTACCAAGTTTCATGGGTAAGACTGTCATATATATAAAAAATAAAAAAAAATCCAGGTCTGCAAAAAAGTGATGATCAAGATATGTAAAACTGATTAAAAAAAATAAGACGTGTGCAGTATATACATTCTGCCTATTTTGGCATGATTTTAAAATGTAGATTACCAGTGTAGATTACCATAAAAGCTTGCCTATAACATGTACAATTCTTCATACCTGTTTTAGCTTGTTTGAAAAGAAGCTGCATATTATGCATGTGTATAATTATAATGGTTAAACACATGTAATAAATATTGTACTGAATATCATCCATTAGAAATCCTTTATTGTGGTATAAGTATCTAGCTATACATCTTTTATGAATGAATATGCTTTATATATGTTATTTTGATAAAATGATCTCAAGATGGATGCCAATGTTATACTGCCTCAAAAAAAGTTAATAGTCTTAAAATATGCTGAAGTTCATGGCAATTAGAGAAGACCGACGTGCGTAGTTTTAGTAAAGAGCTCCAGAAAAGATAGGTGCTATTTTGCTTAATGATAGGCGATATTGCTTGAATTTTAGTATACTGTTGTTTATTTTTGATGACTTAATGTGTCTGTGTGATTTTTGGCCTTGGAGAATTGTTACTAACTTTATTAATTGGAATTTTGAATCGTGCCTTCTTTGAATATAATACAATTGCAGTACTCAAAAGTACACCCATGGGATGTCAACTAGTGTGACTAGGTGAGCATTGCAAAATTCAATTGCTGTTAACGATGTAAATTTTTCAAAAATGGTTGGTGTTGGGAGTGTAATATGTATGCATGGTGAAATGTGAGAGACGTGTTTGTGGAGAGACTGTACAGGTTTTGATGAAAACCTGAAAGATTTGATGAAACAGTTATTCAAACACTGAAATGCAGATTGATATTAGACGTTTAGTGGAAACAAATGAAAATGTGCAAAAGAATAGGATGAAAGAAGTGATGAGTTGATTCAAGAATTAATAGTGTATGGAGATTCCATTGCTAAAGAATTGGTTTATGAGAGAATCCATAAGGTCTGCTCTCCAGGAGAGAGAATGATCAAAATGATTCATGCTTTGGACATGAAGAGGAAATGGACAAGATAATTAGTGGTGGTTGTGGAGACAAATGATTTAAGTGAACATAAGGAGAATGTAAAGGCAAATATCAGGAGGTTATTGAAGATAGTGAAAGATAACAGTATAGTGGGAAAGACTATCAGTGTGCTGCCAAGGTATGACAATGATGAGTTGCAGTGGAGAGCCCATATCATTCTTGATTTTCTGTTAGCAGAGCTGTGTTAGGAGAGGGAAGTGCAATTTGTGAATGTATGGCATATATTTGAGGGAAGAATGGAATTATACAGACATGATGGATTGCATTTGAATAGCTTTGGAGTGACTGAACTGGAGAAACTGTTGCTAGATAGAAGTGCAGTGTGCGATGCAAGCAAGAGATCAGAAGTAAGAGATAAAGTGAAAGATCAGGAGAGTGGTACTGAAGAGACAGAAGTACTTGGCAATGGAAACAGTAGTAGTATGAGAAATGAAGTGAGAACAGAAATGCAAGAGGCAGGGAAACAAAGAAGGAGTCTAGGTGAACAGGGAGACACGGTATAGGGAGAGTGGATGTTGGAAGTAATAGTAGTGAATGTATGTATGGGGATGATCAGCATAGAAATAGAATAGATCAGGATGTGATTGAGGAAGTTGAGACTAAGTGAATATATGTGGTAAGCAGTGATAAAGGTGATTGAGCAAGGGAGCAATTGTAGTGGGGAAATCACAACTAACAAGTGGCTTGGGTAGGACTGGTTATAGATCCAAAAGTGAACTACTGTGTTTATTTACAAATCCCAAGAGTATCAGAAATCAGGAAGATGAAATAGTTTCACTGATTGAATTTATTCATTCCAAAATCATTGGAAGAAGTGAAACATGGCTGAATGCAGATGATATCCTAACAAGAATAGAAATGGAAGGATACAGTGTTTTTTGCAAAGATAGAAATGGCAAGAAAGGGCGGGGATGCTGATATTAGCAGGTGAATGAATTCTCATAAAGTAGACATGAAAGAGGAAAATAGTAGCAATGGTTATGAGGCAGTGTGGTAATATGGAGGTTGAGAGGAAGACATATTTTGTTAGATGTTGCTATAGGCCAGTGAATGTGGAGAATGGTGATGAAGAAATGTATAAACAACTTGGATTAGTGAACAAAGGAATGGTGATTATTATGGGCGATTTTAATTATGCTAGTATAAATTGGAATAAGGAAAATTAATTTCTTCATCATGATCATGAAGTGATCACTTGTGTTGTGGCTCATATGCAAAATATGAAAAGTCATATGCAGACTTTTCTGACGAAAGGATATATATATATATATATATATATATATATATATCCTAAAATTATAACAAGTTTAGGAGACAGTTTGGAGCTATAGCATGGAATTAGGAGTTGAGCAGTAAGGAAATAAATGGTGCTTGGCAACTGCCAAAGCAATACATATCAGTATCAATGTGAATGTATTCCAAAGATCAGAAGGCCAAATAAGGTAGGTGTGAAATGGATGAATGAAGGGATTATGCATGAAATCTGGAAGAAGGCACTTTGAAGGCAGAGATAAATAATGGTAATAATCAGTTACATGAAGCTCATAATGAACAAGCCAGGAGTGTGACTCAGTAAGAACAACAAAAGTGCAGTATGAGCAGAAATTATCAAATCAGACAAAGAAAAACCCTAAAAAGTTTTTTAGATATATGGCAAGTAGAAGTAAGAATGATTATAGTAAGATGATGTTAATGGATGAAAATGATAGAAAGGTAACTGCTGCAGAAGGCATCCTTGAAGTATTCAGTTCAGTAATCAGTTTATAAGTCTTATTCATCCTCATCAGGATGAAACCATGAGAAACTCTAGTGTAGAGGATATGGGAGAGGATGGATTAATTGTGAGTGAGCAGGAAGTATATGAGGAAATAAATAAACCTGTCAATAAGGCAATAAAATTTCATGACATATATCACCACGTGCCTTAAGGGAATGTTCCAGGGAATTGACAATAGCATTGGCATGCCTGTTTAATAAGTCTTAAAACAGCACAGGTTCCAAGAGAGTGAAAAGAAGGTAAAATCGTTTCACTGCATAAAGTTGGTGATAAGGCTGTAGCTTCAAATTATAGGCCAATCTGTATATCTGGAGTTGTGGTGAAGGTACTGGAGAGATTGGTGAAAAGTAGGATACAGAAATGGGTCGATAACAGCAGTATTGTCTGTGGTTATCAGCATTGGTTTGTTAAAGGGAGGTCATGTTTTACTAACTTATGTACTAGAACAAGGTGACAAATGTCTTGGACAATGGAGTTGAATATACAGTGGTATACTTAGATTTTGTAAAAGCTTTTGATAGACTGCCACATGACAAGCTGTTAAACAAATTAAAACTGATGGGACTGGATAACAGACTCCTGAGTTGAATCAGTGACTGACTGTCAGATAGCTATCAGAAAGTTGTATGTGGGGGTGCAGTATCCTGAAAGAGGGAGGTTGACATGGAAGAAATTTTTTATAGAATGGGAGAAGGGTGGTAAGAAAAGAGGCCATCCATGGAAAATGTATAAGAAATGTGTGAGTAGAGGAGTTAGGATAAATTTCTTTACATGTAATGGTTGGTGAGTGGAACACATTGATTGAAGAACTTTATTGATAGTATTTTTGCTATAGCCATTATTTATAAATGTATTGCTAATAATTTGTAATTCTTGTTTAAGAGCTTGTTCATTAGAGCAAATTGCTACAGCTCTGTTTTTGAGGGTTTTAATGACTTGAAGCTTTTGTGAAGGGTGGTCTGCAACTCTACACATACTGGCCAATATATATACATGCTAACTCTTATCACTTCCTTCACAAAAACTTGGAGTCATTAACACCCTCAAAAACAGAGCTATAATAATTTGCTCTAATGAGCAAGCTCTTAAACAAGAATTACAAATTATTAGCAATACATTTATAAATAATGGCTATAGCAAAAATACTATCAATAAAGTTCTTCATAAAACTTCATAAAAAAAATGCATATAATATAGATTACAGTAAAACCATAGTTATCCCATACATTAAAGGGTTATCAGATAAAATAAATAGAATTCTACACATTATAATCTTAATGCTACTTTTAAACCACCTATGAGATTAAAAAGCATATTCAGCTGCTCTAAGGATCCTCTTCCAACCTGGAATATACCATATCCAATACACTTGTAATGTACCTTTTATTTGTGAAACTGGACATACAATTCTTATCCATGTAAAAAAAAATAAATAAAATTTTTAAAAAATGACACATTAAATTTAACAATTTTTGTGAAACAGACCTCTCAGCTCATGCTCTCAACACCCTACACCAAATTGATTGGAAAAGTACCTGTTCGTTACATCATACAAAAACCTGGTATGAATGGAAATTTAAAGAAGCCTCTGAAATTTTGATCAACCCATCCTAATCCTAACAATAATGGTAGCATAAAAATAACAAGAATTTGGTTGGCACACATTCAACCCACTTAAGTTCTAGAAGTTTTCCAGCAAACCCTTACTTTAGGGCTCCTAGAATAATTTCAGCATATTAGTCACCATCCAGTACAACCCATACTGTTTTATTCTAATTTATATGTGTACTTATTTGAGTAATTATGTGAGAGCATGTTGCTCTGAAGCTTTATATATCTCTTAATGATTTGTTAACCAGATAGATAATGTTAATAACAGGACTCTAGCTTTTATGTAGTAAGGTTTTTTTTCCCCATTAGTGGTTAGGCCAGGAGTTTAACAGTTGACTAAATTAATGTATACAATGTTTAATAATGTTTGTTTGTATACAAATGCTAGAAATATAAGAAACAAGGCAGATGAAATGGTTGCATAAATTGCATCTGTTCCCAAAGATTGTCGAAATAAGTGAGACATGGAAGAGGATAACATCCTGACAGGAATAGAGATGGAAGGGTATGATATATTTCGTGAGGATAGAAGAGGTAAAAAGGGAGGGGGAGTACTATTGATGATAGAGAAAGAGTTATGTCCATACAAAGTAGAGATGCAAGACGGAAATAGTGCCAGTGGTTTTGAGGCGGTATGGTGTGAGATAGAGGTGAATGGAATCAAATACTTGGTAGGATGTTGTTATAGACCAAGTAATGTGGATGGTGGTGATAATGAAATGTATAATCAAATTAGCCAAGCAAATAAGAAAAAAGGTGATCATTATAGGTGATTTTAATTATGGCAATATAGACTGGAATGATGAGATAGCAACTGGAAGTAAAGAAAATGAGTTTTTGAGGGATAACTACCTCAGACAGTATGTAACAGATGGCACATGAGGATTGAGGGTCTTGGATTTGGTCATCTCATCAGAGGATATAATCATAAATGAGGTGTCAAATCATCCACCAATTGGTGAGAGTGAGATGATTACCTGGGTGGTTGCCAGCAGTATGAGGGCCTCTGTGAGAAGAGAGTATATGTGGAACTACAAGGGAGGGGGGGGGGAGGATTATGAAGAGCTCAGGAGACAGCTTGTGGGTGTAGCATGGAATGAGGAGTTATCTGGAAAAGAGATCAATGCAGCTTGGAGGATTTTCAAAAACTGTCTAGTAGATGCAATGTCTAAATGTATTCCAAGGGTGAGAAGTTACATAAGATAGGTGTGAAATGGATGAATAAAGAGAATAAGCATGCAATACAGAGAAAAAGGGCATTATGGAAGCAGCATAAGAGAAGTGGAAATAACCAATTCCATGAGGTCTACAAAGACCAGGCAAGAAGGGTGACTTGGTTGGTGAGGGTAGCTAACGAGAGGTATGAACAGCAGTTAGCTAATGAAGCCAAAAAGAATCCTAAGGAGTTCTTTCGATATGTAGCCAGCAAAAGAAAGAATGATTATGGAAGGATGACATTGATTGGAGAAAATGGTATAAAGACAGCTGTTGCAGAATGTGTGGTGGAGATACTTAATAAGCAGTAATAAAGGTCTTTCAATCTTGTGAATGTGAGATGAATGGAGAGATATGATAGCAGTTGATGATGGGAAAGAGAGACTGAATGTAAGTGAGCAAGAGGTGTATGGGGAGTTGAGTAAACTAGATGTTAATAAGGCTGTGGGACTTGATAAAAGATCACCACGTATACTGAAGGAATGTGCCAGGGAGTTGACACCTGCCTTGACATATTTTTTAATACGAGTCTTGCACTCAGTCAAGTTCTTAAGGAGTGGAAGGAGGGCAAGATTGTGCCACTTCATAAAAGAGGTGATCGAACTCGAGCATCAAACTATAGGCCTATCTGTGTGTGTCAGGTGTTGTGGTTAAGTTGTTTGAGAAGCTTGTGAGAACTAGGATCCAGAGTTTGGTTGACTACAATGGTATTATCTTTAATGGATAGCATGGATTTGCTAAAGGGAGATCATGTTTTAGTAATCTACTTACTTATTATAATAAAGTGAGTGCTTCCTTGGACAGAGAAGAAGGATACACAGTAATATACTTGGATTTCACAAAGGCTTTTGATAGAGTACCTCATGATTTTTAATTACGTTGATATCAATTGGAAGGAGGAAATAACACGTAGCAAAAAGGAAAATGAGTTCATACATTTTCTACGAGATAATTACTTGAAACAGCACATAACTGAAGGGACACATGGTGTGTGAGTGTTGGACCTGGTTATTGGTTCAGAGTTTATATGCATAAGTAAGGTGTCCTCGTTACCTCCAATTGGTGAAAGTGATCATGTGGTATCGACTTGGGAGGTTGCAAAATCTGTGGACTTTTCAGTTAAGAAGGGGTATATACGGAACTACAGGTTAGGCAATAATAACAAGCTTCGGAGTGAGCTTACAGCCATCCCATGGCAGAACATATTGCAAGGGAAAGATGTTAGCAGTGCATGGGATAAAATCAGTGGGAGCTGAGGAAAGCAATATCAGATTGTGTCCCGCATGGTCAGAAAGTCAAACAAGGCAGGCGTTAAATGAATGAGCAGTAGTATCAAGCTTGAGCTGCAAAAAAAGAAAAGGTTATGGAGAATTTACAAGGAGAAAGGCGACCAGTACACCCATGAGCAGTACAAGGCTCAAGCTAGGAAGGTTACCAGCATAGTAAGAAAAGCTAAATCAGATTATGAGAAGACCTTAGCCAAAGAGATCAAGGGTAATCCCAAAGAGTTCTTCCGCTATGTGGCAAGTAAGAGGAAGAATGACTTCGGAAGGATAACTTTAGTGGGTGCTGATGGTATTGAGGTGACAAAATCAGATGTAATAGTCGAGTTACTGAGTGATCAATTTTCAAAAATCTATCACCCAAGTGAGGATATCTCTATACCTGTAGCAATACCTAATGTGAGAATTGAAGCTAAAGAATCAGAAGTATTAAATATATTGCAAAATTTAAGTGCAAACACTGCTGTAGGCTTAGATGGAATATCAGCTTGGGTGTTGCATGAATGTGCAAATGAATTGTCAACCCCTCTTACTTGGATATTTAATTTAAGTTTGAACTCTGGTATGGTCCCTAGGGAGTGGAAGTTAGGCAAAGTGGTTCCTTTGCATAAGGGTGGCTCTAAAACTGTGATAGTTAATTACAGACCAATCGCCATCTCAGGAGTAGTGGTAAAAGTATTGGAAAAGTTGGTTAAAGACAAAATTCAAGAATAGGTGGATCAGGATATGATACTCTATAGAGGCCAACATGGTTTTGTTAAAGGTAGATCCTGCCTTAGCAATCTATTAACTATTCATAATAGAATAACATCTGAGTTGGACAAAGGAGCAGGCTACACAGTGGTACTTCTGGATTTTGCTAAGGCTTTTGACAGGATACCCCATAGAACACTGTTACGCAAATTGGAGCAGATGGGAATGGATATTAAATTGGTGATATGGATAGGAGAATGGCTCAGGGAGAGATACCATAAGGTGGTGTATGGAGGAGCCAAGTCCAGAATGAGGCAGGTGACCAGTGGTGTGGCGCAGGGCTCTGTGCTTGGGCCAATGTTGTTTAATTTGTATATAAATGATATAGGAAATGGCTTAAAGGGAGATAATGAGTTGTTTGCTGATGATGCAAAGTTGTGTAGTGCAATAAAAAATCAAGCTGATGTTGAAAGTTTGCAGGATGACTTAAATAAGCTGGTAAAATGGGCAAAAGATAATGGATGTCAGTTCAATGTGGAAAAGTGGAAAATCATGATTTTGGGATTAAAAGAATACCAGCTGTGTACTACAGTGATGGAAAGGTACTCCAAGAGATTGATAAGGCTAGGGACTTAGGGGTGTTGGTAGATAGGGAGATGAAGTTCAGAGGACACATTGCTAAGGCGTCCAAGATTGCACATAGGATTACTTGGTTGTTGAGGAACACACTGACATCCAGAGATAAAGAGGTTATTATTCCCCTTTATAAAGCATTGATACTTCCACATTTGGATTACTGTGCTCAGGTCTGGTCACCTGGATTCCTTGGAGATGAGGAGGCTGTGGAGAGGGTTCAGAGAAGAGTGACCAAGTTGGTGAGTGATATAAAAAATGCTCCCTACATTGATAGACTGAGAGCTTGTGGATTGCAGAGATTGGTTGATAGGCGAAGAAGAGGTGATATGATAGAAACATTTAAATTACTGAAAGGTTTTTATAGGATTGATGCAGGGGAAATGTTTCAGCTGTGTGATAGTGATGGAAGAACAAGAGATCATCTCTGGAAATTAAAGAAGAGTGTAGTTAACAAAGGTGTCAGAACAAGGTTTTTTGCCTGGAGGGTGGTGAACGAGTGGAATTCATTGCCTGACTTAGTTGTGAGCTCTTCGTCTGTAAATGAATTCAAGAAGAGATATGACAGATATTGTTTTGCTAGTATGGGTCTCCCGCGATGAGTCTACTGACTCCATGGAGATACCCGTAATAATAATAATAATGATCAGTTAACAGTCAGACTAGAGCAGATGGGGTTGGATATTATATTAGTGCATTGGATTGGAGACTGGCTATCTGATAGGTACAACAAGTTGTGTATGGGGGAGCAATATCAAGGGAAAGTGGAGTGGCTCAGAGGTCTGTTTTAGTGCCATTACTGTTTAACTTGTATATTAATGATATTGGTGAAGATTTGGATTAGAGATATTCAGTTGTTAGCAGATGATGCAAAGTTGGGACAAGCCATGAAGAGTAGTGAAGATGTAGTGGCCTTACAAGAAGGCTTGAATAAATTGAGTGATTGGGCACGGCAATGGGGATGTGAGTTCAATGTTGCAAAATGTAAGGTTTTAAAATTTGGAAAACAAAGATAGGATGCAGAATTTATGCTTGGTGAGGATATATTGTTGTAGGTGGAGGAAATAAGAGATCTGGGGGTGATAGTGGATAAGGATCTAAACAGGAGGAAGAGGGGCGATATGATAGAGACCTACAAGTTGGTAACAGGTTATTACACTTTTTCTATATAATCTTTGTCATGTAGCTTTATTTTATCCTCCTACATCAGCTACAGTCGCCCGTAAAACCGAAAACATAAACAAGAATCAAGGTCTAATTTTACCAGAAATTTGGAAAACTTTTACCAGATCATTAAACATCAAAGAAATGAACTTTCATAACAATTACATCACGAGCCATAATGAATAAATCACGTTAACAAGACACGCACATTGTCACGCACAATACCAATTTTTTGTATGAATTAGAACCATCAGTTATAACCTAGTCTGTAACCTTCATTTTAGCTTACTAGTTTGTATTCCCTGAGGATGCTAATAGAAAAAGATTGGCGAAACATGTAGGAGGATAAAATAAAGCTACTTGACAAAGATTATATAAAAAAAGTGTAATAGTCTTATGAATAATTGTCAAGAAAAAATTCAACATATTGGTAACAGGTTGTTATGGGATCAATGTTGGAGTAGTTCTACAGAAAATAGTGGTAGATTAGGGGAGAACCAGAGGTCATCCCTGGAAATTGTATAAAGAGGGTGTGAGTAGGGGAGTGAGAGGCAGGTTTTTTTCTTGTAGAGTTGTAAATTATTGAAATGCCTTGCCTGAGAGTGTGGTGTCTGCAAGGAGTTTGAGTGTGTTTAAGACACAGTATGATGAGCTGTGTGTGTATGTGTGTGTGTGATAAAGGGACCTCCAAGATGAATCTTTGACTCTATGAGGTATTGGGAGTAATAATAATAATGTAACTTTAACATACCATGTAGATTGTAATGTAGTTTGTTTCTTTGTATATATGTGTATACTCCAGATGTGGAAGTCGAAATGTTGAGTGATTATTTTTTTTTTTTATGTAAAACTGAAATTTTACTATAACACAGTAGTTGTTTACATAATTTGAATAATGAATAAAAATATGTATGTTACTGAAATGGTTTTATAGAATTGATGGAGAAGAAATTTTAATGCATGACAAGAAGGGAGGGAACAAGGGGTTACTCCATACCTTGAAATTGTCAGAATGTAAGTAAAAAGATATATTTTTTCAGCTTAGAGAGTGGTGAAGGAGTGAGTGGAATAAGTTGTACTGGCATTCATGATGATAAAGTATGATAAATATTGTATCAATAATGGTTAGTGTTCTTCTGCAGTGAATCTTTAGATTTCCTGAAGTTGTATTTATAATAATAATTATTCATTATGTGCATAATAATTTTGTTTTCCTTACTGTTTAAATGTAACACTCTTAAACTGTATAAGTAATTGTTGTCAAGAAGGATTTGTCCATTAAGTTGTGACAGAAGTTTGGTTAAAATTGCTTTTTTTTTTTTTTTTTTTTTAGCATGATGTCTTGGAAACTCGCAGACATTTTAGTCAGCTTTCACAATCCGTTATATGAGTGCAAATGCCGGCCAAAAATGGAGTGTGAGACATCCTATTCTGACTCGAACAGTAAGTAAATTCTTGTTTAAGTATTTGTATGATATATTGGCATCAGATATTCTTATTGTGATATCTTCTTTTAAATAAGAAATATTAAACTATTTTTGCTTTATGCTATACAGTATTAAATCTGTACTCTAGTGTTATGGTGAGGAATCATTTTGTCAATAAATACTTATGGAGGATTTTACAAAATTAATGCCTCCCTATTTTTTATCAGAAAATGTAATTTATCTAACAGTAGTTTTTAAGTGAATTGCTCTGCCATCTTTCATGTATGTTCTTTTCTTTTTTAACAAAATTTCCATCATTCTCTGTACAGTTTTGTCATTACTGAGTAAAACACTTGCATGCCAATCCTCTAAAAGTCTTACCCCAGTATCATAGCTCTTTACAAACAGCTTGCATTTTTGGAAATTATGGAGACAACTACCGTGTTTGAATAAAAACTTTAGTTTACTATTACTAAAATTTTACAATTCGACGTTTCGACCTTTATGTCAAGGTCATCTTCTGGAGCGTACAAATATACACACGAAACAAGCTATACTACAATCATACTGGTTCGTTAAAGACACCGACTAACCGCTACCACAATTGTTGGCCTGACCTCTGGTGAAAAAAAAAAAAAAAAATTTACATCAACGCTAGAGTCCTATTATTTGTGTTGTCTACTATATACATATATTAACATCATTCCAGCCAGTTGGAGTGGAATGGTTTCTAATAATAGCAGATTGGCTAGAGTCCTGACTTATGTTGAATCTTTCAAATTAGGTTGGCTGAATGTGTGCCATCCAGATCCTTGGAATTTTCATACCATCTTTATTGTTGATATTTGGGTGGTTTATGGCCAAGAAGTGACGGCCACCAGACACAGTTAAAAAACTCAAACCCCACTACGCCCGCCCCCCCCAGAATATATGGGGTTCTGAAAATACACAAACAAAATGTACCCCTTCAACCAATAGTGGAAGGAATAGACAGTCCCAATTACCACCTAGCCAAGAAATTAGCAGCAACACTCAAGGAGTTGGTAGGTCATTCCCCCTCCTACGTAAAAAACACACAACACTTTATAAACATAATCAAAAACATAATTTCCGCCCGACATTACGGCCCTCTTTGCCCACGTACTAAAGTCCGGTTACTTCGTGTGGCAAAACAAATTCTACCTACAAAAGGAAGGTACGGCCATGGGCTCACCATTATCCCCCCCAATCGCGAACTTCTACATGGAAACCTTTGAGCAAAGGGCTCTTGATTCCGCCATGCTTCGACCGACAATCTGGCTCAGATACGTTGACGTCGTGTTCACGATCTGGCCGCACGGTCGACAAACGCTAAACACATTCCTCAGCCACCTAAACAAACAACATGAACGCATACAATTTACCATCGAAATCGAAAACCAAAATTCGCTCCCGTTCCTAGACACACTAGTTACACGTCTTCCTTCAGGCAATCTATCCTTCACGGTCTACCGAAAACCGACACACACGGGCCAATACATACATGCGAATTCATATCACCACCCAGCACAAAAATATGGAGTCATAAACACCCTTAAAAACAGAGCCACAACTATTTGCTCTAACCAGAAAGCCCTGAAACAAGAACTAAAAATCATTAGTGACACATTCATAAACAATGGCTATAACAAAAATACTGTCAATAAAATACTCTATAAAACCACAACAAAAATGAATCTAAATTACGGTAAAACCATAGCCATCCCATACATTAAAGGGTTATCGGAAAAAATCAACAGAATCCTACAACATTATAACCTTAATGCCATCTTTAAACCACCCACTAAACTTAAAACCATATTCAGCTCCTCTAAGGATCCTCTCCTCCCATTAGCACATCCTGGAGTCTATTGCATCCGCTGCACCTGTAACTTACTGTACATTGGTGAAACAGGACGGACAATCCCTATATGCAAGAAAGAACACATTAGATACATTAAATATAACCATTATGGTGAAGCAGGCCTCTCAGACCATGCACTCAACACCTTACACCAAATCAACTGGAAAAGCACCTGCTCCTTACACCGCACAAAAACATGGTACGAAAGAAAATTTAAAGAATCCTGCGAAATCCTGATAAACCACCCAAATATCAACAATAAAGATGGTATGAAAATTCCAAGGATCTGGATGGCACACATTCAGCCAACCTAATTTGAAAGATTCAACATAAGTCAGGACTCTAGCCAATCTGCTATTATTAGAAACCATTCCACTCCAACTGGCTGGAATGATGTTAATATATGTATATAGTAGACAACACAAATAATAGGACTCTAGCGTTGATGTAATTTTTTTTTTTTTTTTTTTTTTTTTTTTTTTCACCAGAGGTCAGGCCAACAATTGTGGTAGCGGTTAGTCAGTGTCTTTAACGAACCAGTATGATTGTAGTATAGCTTGTTTCGTGTGTATATTTGTACGCTCCAGAAGATGACCTTGACATAAAGGTCGAAACGTCGAATTGTAAAATTTTAGTAATAGTAAACTAAAGTTTTTATTCAAACACGGTAGTTGTCTCCATGATTTCCAAAAATGCATTCGGATCACCGTGCAAGCCTAAAAGAAAGGTTACAAACAGCTTGTTTCAGCTCTCATTAGCTACCAAATGGCATACTTGGAGTGCATTCTTCGGATGCTTGACTAACTGATTAGGATGGGGAAGATTAGTTCAGCCAAGTACTGCAGACACGTCCCTCATTATCCAGAGAACTAATTGGTCTGCCATTGATAACTGAGCCATTAATAGTGTATCAGGCATTCTTTTTACGTTCTGTGCATTCACTTCTTGTTCTATGGTTGTTTTTTCTTTAATTCATCACACAGAAAAAGAATTCTTGAATTTCTTTTGGCCTGCTCTTTATATTTCTGTGTAGCCTGGTCATTACTCTTCTCCTGATATTAGATCTGCACCGCTTTCTTTTTATTCATCCATTTAACTCTTATGCAATTTATTATGCTAACTCCAGATATACAGCCAGATATAACCCTATGGATAGTATAATTTCCATTACTTCTAAGCCTCAATGGAGTCTGAAATCCATTGCAGGAGGTTGAACACTCACAGACCACAATAACTATCACACTGTGCTTTTAAGATATTCAGTATTGGAACACTCATTAACCACTTGGCAAGCAAAAAAAAATCTCCTTTTCACTTCCTTGCTCACATGATCTTTGTACAGTTTCCAGGAATGACCTTTCATTCTTGCATCACCCATTATCCTATACAATAATTCTCCTATATCTGTTTGATAACTCCTCTCACCAATGTATATGTCTTGATCATGTCATTCCTTATCACCGATATACCCAGATGACCAGATCTGTGCACCAAAATCTAAATGAGGCATAAACATCATCTTATATAAGCTATCGCCTCCTTATCTGTACATGTCAGCATTTGTTGCATTATTATAAGTGTCTCCATGGAGTTAGAAGACTCATTGTTAAATTCCCTCCATAGTTGTTTCTTTTTTTTGCAGCTCAAGCTTAATGGTGTTATTCATCCATTTAATCCCTACTTGATTTATTATTCGGACTCTAGGTATACAGTCAGCCATTGCCTCATGCAAACACTTCATCCATGCACTGCCTCCCATGCGCTACTAACATGTTAGTAGTGCATGGGAGGCAGTTAAGAACATGAGCAACCTCCCAAGTCAAGACCCTATGATCACTCTCACCAACTGGTGGCAACGTGGTCATATTCGTTACAGCCTAATTCTCAGATGCAATTACTAGGTCAAGCACTTTTGAACCCCTAGTGTTTTCCATTACACTCAGATAGTTATCCCTTAATAACTGCATAAAATCCAATTCATTCCTCCCATGTGTCCTCTCCTCCTTCCACTCATTGCGTCTATTTGCTTATGCATACTATCTCCACCATCTATTCCATCACCTGGTCTATAGCAGCACCCAACTGTATATTTTGTTCTGCTAGTCTCAATCTCATACCAAATAGCCTCAAATGTGCTCTTTTCTCTATCCTGCAGTTCCACTTCTATTCTCCTTGGCTGTAGCTCATCAGCTGTCATCAATAACACTCCTCCCCCCATTTTATTCTCCTGTCACTCCTGAACACACCATACCTCTCACATTCTATCCCACTAGCTATATCATCTTCTGTCAGCCATGTTTCACTAATGCCAATAACCTGTGGCCTGGAAGTGTGTCAACCAAGGCCAAAAATTCTTCTTTCTTGTTCCTAATACTTCTGGCATTAGTATACATGAATTTCAGAAGCCCATTTGTCCCATCCCTATTTTGATGCCTTATACTAACTATCCCATTCTGATTTATTGTCCTTCGTACTTGCTTGGGCATATTATACACATTCATACACTCGACTGTCTCCCTAAAGTCTACATATCTACTTCACCCCCCCCTCAACAACTCTAGTTTCCCTGATTCTGCACATCCACTTCATTCAACAACACCTTTTCAAGTCTCCATACACCAAATCCATTCAAATGTAAACCATCCATCTTATATAAATCATTTTGCCCATCGAACTCACTCCACACATCCACAAATTCCACACCATTCCTCCTGCATAATCTTCCCATAAAGTCATTAGCAATTTTGGCTCTCCTCCTATACTGTTCACTGTCATACCACGTCAACAGACTCACCATCCTAACTCTCTCACTCTTCTCTTTTGCTACCTCAAGCAATTCCTTCAAATCCTCTCTCATAGCCATTTTGTCTCCTTTCAAATCATTTGTTCTTGCTACCACTATCAATTCTTTCACCCTTTGCTTTTGCATTCTAATTGACTCACTTACATCCTTAACATTCGCAGCAGGTTGGTATGATTTTGTTAAACTCTCATCTATTATACCTCTTACTAACGAATTTCTGTACAACACTCAAATCTATCTACCCCCATCTTGCTCGATTTTAACAGTAGTTTATCATGTGGTAATTAATGAGATGATTTAAAATCACAGTATAAGCATCTCCTCTGCCCAATACACTGTAACCAAGTTACTAAAGCATAACCAACCGTTAAGAAAACAATGATGTGCTCTCAAAAGATTCCCCATTCTCATCAATCCAGATGGTGTAGTATTCTGTATTTACACCTTCACCACTACATCTGATATACATAGCAGCTAATAATTTGACACTATTGACTTGAATTCCCCCTTATCTATTGGCACTAGTTTTCCCTTTTTCTGCTCTTCTGGGATTGTTTCTTTTGCAAGACTTTTGTTGAACAACCCAAATCAAGGGTGCAAGCTCTTTTGCACATTCCTTAGTATACATGGTGATATCCCATCCAGACCCACAGCCTTATTAACATCAAAGTTATTTAATATTCTCAATACTTCCCATTCTTGAATTGTCAATCTTTTGTCCTCCCTATTGCTATTCAACACTACTTTTAATCTCTTACATGAAACACACCAACAAAATACTTATTGAACATTAACACTATATCTTCATCAGATGTGATTCATGTTCCATCTCCAACAAATAAAATCAGTCTTCCATATTGACCCTTTTGTTCCTATCTTGTCTTTCTTTATCTGTTATTTTACACCAATCCTGGTATCATACACAGTCCCACCATCTAGTTTTCATTTCCATGACTGGCTATACACTCTCCTCCTGTCATCAACAATCTACCCAGCTTCACAACCACTCTCACTCAAATGCAGACTATCTGCAGTAACCAGCTCTCTTCTGCCTTCAAATTTATCCCATACATCCACATACTCAAGTCCTCTCTTACTGCACATTATAGCTATCAAAGCATTCATAATCATTGATCTTCTCATTTCTCTACTATCATACTTTAGCAATACACTCACAAATCCCATGATATTATCTCATTCACACTTCCTCACAAATCATTTGTTCCAACCAGCACGATCAACTCCTATGCGTTTGCTGTTCTTTTCATAGTCTCAGTCACTCTTCCTATCATTGCTTCTCTCAGACATACTTTTGACACCTGCTCGTTTACACATTTTTCACCATGCAGCAATACTCTACTTTTTACTATTCTACTGTAATCATATATCTTTGAGTTGTCTACCACTGTCGCCTTGTTTCTTGCACCTCCAAATACCAATCTCCTCTCTAAATATCCTATTTCAATCTGTACATCCCTCAGTTCATTCCTCAATCTTACCTATCCTTTTCTAATATCATCACTTGTGTTCATATCTTTCATGCCAGCTTGCTAACCATTCTTCATTTGCTCTTCTACTTTTCCACCATCTTTTGAATTGTCCTATGTCAGGGGTAGAGCGATTTTTGGTCGATCTCTTGGGTATATCTCCTTACTTACAAATATAATTAAAACTGAAAACATAATATTTTATTTATCATTATTTTGTATTATTTTTAATTAACTTTAAGTGTATTGCTATTGTTTATTTATTTTTCGTTAAAATTGTCAAATCAGTAATTTTCTTATAAGTCTGGGTAAATGAACTAATTTGGATCAGTGGAAGTCAAACAGTGAGCTGAGTGAATACGATTATAAGCAAAGTGTAAAAACTTGATTGTAGCTTAAATATTAAATATTCCAAAGCACGTTACATCGATTTTTTACTTAGGTAAAGTCCGATGTGAATATTGTAAAAAAATAAACTTTGTTTGTTCTCGGTATAGTTTGTATTAGATGTTTTTATAAATAACTCTTTTGAGGCTAACTGTATATACTGCTTTAATAAGAATATGTTAGAGTGTTAAAAACAAAGACAATGTTTTTGTCGGCAAAGCTGTACATGCCGGCATTTGAAAGATTGTTATTGAAACTTGTATGTATGAGAAAGGCTTACAGGCTCTAAGTGTAAACATCTCCGAAGTCAGTCAGAAAGAGTTCAAACAACTTTCCGATGGCCGGCAACTTACAATCAAAAGAAAGCGGAGGAGAACAAAAGACGTGCCGAACTTGAAACTTAAGATGAAAGATTCATACCGATTCTTTGGGGGTTGCCAAACTTCATGCGAGGTCTCAGAGGAGGCCTAATAAAAAGGGACTGAAGCAAGTAGAAGGGGTCCAGGTTCCAGAATTGCTGTCAGAGAGGAGGCTGCCTGGTCCAGAGTCCCCGTCAGAGAGACTGCCCGGATCCGTGTTGCTTGAGAGAGGAGTTTCCCTCTTCCAAAAAAGGAACTTCTCGGTTCGAGATGTCGCTAGAGAGAGAGAGACTACTTCTAGGCCACAGACAAGGTTTCAAATTGCCGAAAGGAAGAGTTCCAATTGCTGGAGAAAAGTTTCCAGACCAGGTTAATGTCAGACATTCACCAGTGTGTTGTGTTTTCATTACAATTTGATGAATCAAACGACTTCACTGATATTGCTCAGTTAATGGTATTTATTCACATGGTATTTCAAGATTATTCAAGTAAAGAAGAACTTTTGAAAATTATACCATTATTGGGAAGGACTAGGGGAGAAGACATTTTTTCAGCATTTGATGAATTTGTGAAACAACACAAACTTCCGCTTTTTAAACTTGTGTCTATTACTACTGATGGTGCTCCTGCAATGATAGGTAATAAATCAGACTTCTTTTCATTATCTAAAAACAATGACAAATATCCAGAGTTTTTAATGTACCACTGTATTATTCACCAACAAATACTGTGTGTAGTAAAGGATTAAACACAAAAGATGTTTTGGATATTACATTTAAAATTGTAAATTCTGTTCGAGGAAAAGCCCTGCAACGGCGGTTATTTAAATTACAGGCAGATGATGATAGGGAACTTCTGTTGTACAATAATGTTTGCTGGCTCAGCAGAAGTCAATTTTTAGAAAGATTTCTTGTATTAATTAACGATATAAAAAATTTTCTTGATGAAAAAGGAGATATTTATCCACAATTGAGTGATAGCTGTTACACTTATTATTTTTAGTAGATTTCTGTATGACATTAAGCAATTTAAATTTAGAGTTCCAAGGTAGAGATAAAAATTTAATTGACATGTTAAGTTCAATAAAAACTTTCCAACAATACTTTTATTAAAGAAAAATATAAATGACCGCAAATTTAGATATCTCCCATATTTATTAAAAGTTTTTGGACAAAATCAAGAAATGCTTCACTATGATTTAAAAGAATTAGTTGAGGAAGAAATAAATTCAAGATTTAAAGATTTTAATAAAACTGAAATGATTGTATCTTTTATCAATAATCCATTTCAAGAAAACTTGAACATCACAGAAATTTCAAATACAATTAGTGGGTTGTTTGATATAAACCAAGCTGAAGTAGAACTTGAGATAATAAACATTCAGAATAGTTTACATTTAAAATCAATAAACAATGAAGTCATTTGGAAGTATGCACATGAAAAATTCCCAATATTAACTGATATTGCGCGAAAAATTCTGTCGTTTCAGATCGACATACTCGTCAGAATCTGCTTTTTCAAATATAAAAAAAAAAAAATCATAAAAAATTAATTAAGAAACCAAATTACAAATGATCATTTGGATGATTGTCTGCAATTGGCCACTTCTTCATATCAACTTGACTATGAAAATATTGCGAGGTACAAACAATGCCAAATTTCATGTGAAGTTTTTTTTTTTAATCAACCAGCATTTCCTGTAACTTGTGAGTTTGTAATCAATCTGTTGTTTTTTCTAACTTTGGTTTTCCAAAATAGAGAAATAAATATTTTATCCCAATATTTCATTACATTCTTGCTGATGTCACCAATACATCACTACCCATTGACTCTGCATTCAAATTGCACTTAGCACACATTCTCCTTCCACCTATCTTAAAAATCCATAGCTAATTGACATAATATAATGAATACGTATAGCACACCTCACATTTGATTAAATGACTAAATTCAAAATGCAACTTATTTACAGACAAAGCTACTGCCATTTTGCTTTTTATGCAAGTTAGTACACCTCACTCTAAATTTACAGATTTTATACATAAACTCAAACAAGTGCACCACAAACACTACAAGCACACAACTCTATAGCAACTTTTGCACAGAAGCACATAAAATTCATACTTAATTAGCCAAACAAACTTGAACAAACCTGCCAATGAACTGCCATCTAGTGGATTTAGATGGTGGTGGTGGTAGTTCCACATGTCTTTTTTTTTATTTAGAACAGCATGATCAGGAAGCAAAACAGCTACCTGATTCATATGCCTCTGTAGCGCAATTGGAAGAACGACGGTACATTGCGCCCTTCGATTGGAATAGGCCTAAGTTCGATTCTCGTCGCGACGGGAGGAATCTTTATCTGGTCGATTTCAATCGATGGTGAGTTAGCCGATCTCATACGGAGGTAGCAGGGTTTTTTCTCCCGGAAACTCGGGTTTTTCATCCCGCATACATACAAATCGGCCCTTCAGAACACACGCAATTTACAGACAAAAATTACTAGTTGTGGTGGTGTTGGAGGTGGGCGGTAGATGGCGTTGATTCGTAGTAGAGGTAAGGTGTAGGGACAGTTGAAGATGTCCTCCCGCGATGAGTCTTCGGACTCCTTGAAGGTATCAGGAATAATAATAATAATAATATACAGATTCTGAGATACTTTTTATACAGATTCTTTTTTTTTATTTAGACCAGCATGATCAGGAAGCAAAACAGCTACCTGATTCATATACAGATTCTGAGATGCTGTTACTAGATGTGATATTCTTGCACCATGAGCCTTTTTGCTCATGCGCTGTTTAAAGTAGTTATCCATCTATAACATTATAAATGCACTCATTTTGTATGCCTTATCCTTCCTTCAGTCTTTTATCCTCCTCATAGTCAAAAGTATCCATAATGATGTTCACTTTATAAGGTTTCTCCACCTATACTCCCCTTCTGTTCAAGATGACCCTGGTGTGTAGCAGCATGCAACTATGTATTTTGTCCTGTTAACCTCTACCTCACACTAGACAGTCTGGAATCCATTGCCTGCATTACTGATACCATCACCATTTCCGATATATGTCTAAAACAGTTAACTTTATCTGCATATTATGATCAATATCCTTTCGACTCCAATTCATCTTTTATGAAAAGACACAGTATGCATTGCATTCTATTCCTGTGAGGATATAGAATGCTATGGGCAAAGTGTATTCAAGTTAACCAAACAAGTAGTATTTACAAGGGCACCCTAATGCCAACAATTTTTGTTACATTTGCATTTACTGGTGCTAAGAACCCCTTGTCTTTATTCCTTGGATGATGAATAGAAGCAGAAAAGATTGAGGATTAATCATCCTGTAAAGCTTATGTGCTCAGGTGACTCACATGGATGACATAACAGGGATTGTTAGTAATCTCTTTGTTAGGGTGTGTTTATCCTAATGATGTAGAATGCTTAAATCCTACCTATCTTTATAGGAGATTAGGGAAGGTTATTCAGAGTATTTAGAATATTCTGTCAGCAAGCTGGTGGGGATAATGAGATTCTGCCATATATTTTAACCATGGCTATAGTGAATGAAATATATCAACTGACTTATACTTAATAGCCATGCCATTTCAGTGGTACATTAATGGTACAGTCATACCCCGCCTTATGTGAATCTGGAGTTACGTGGTTTCTTATATGTACGTATTCCCGTCCCGCTTCACGCCTAACCACTAGTCGTATCTTTCAGGTGCTGAGCCGCATTCGCCAGTGTCGCACATGCTGTGAACAAGCACTGACGTGTTTCGTGCGGTCTCCATTCATACACGATTTTTATAGTCTACAAACCTTGCGATTGTTTAATGTTATGTTCTTGATAAAAATTTTATCACATAAAAAATAATAATGTCATCCAAAAGAAGCAAGTCTGATTCTTCCACAGCTAGCAAGAAAAGAAAAACATTGACTTTGGAAACAAAACTCAACGTTATTAAGGATTTTGAAGGCGGAATGAAAATTTGTGAGCTAGCAAAGAAAGAGTCCACAGTAAGAACAATCATAAAAGAAAGGTTTACAGATTTTGGAGGACATAGATTCCAACGAGGAACGAATTGTAGCCACAAGGCAAGGAATAAAAAAAATCATTAGCTTGCTATGAAGAAATTTTGCGTGACAAGAAAAAGACATTATGCCATCAGACGAATCTATTAGATTTTATGAAACCATCAACATCAAAATAACTTTCTTTTTTTATGTACGAAAAACTACAATTATGATTATATTTCTTAAAAAATATAGGTGTTTTTGTAAACCTTTGGTCCCAGTCGTATGTTTGTATATATAAATTACATGCAAAATTATACCCCGAGTTACGCAAATTCGACTTACACACTTTTTGTTGGTCCCACCTACCGCGTAATTTCGGGGTTTTACTATATTTCAATGTATACTTGCATCCATATTTTCATCAACAGATACAGCTAAACATGCCTTGGTTAGTAAGTGGTTAAGGAAATCTAATAAGAAACTGACAGTGCTGACCTTTGCCATTTAATGAAAGTCTTGCAATCAGAAGAGTTCCTAAGGAATGGATGGAGAGCAAGATAACAGCATTCCTTAAAGGATGGTAGTAAAAAGAAAGCATCAGGACATAAGTTTATTGTGGTTTTTAAAATTCTGAAGAAAATAGTAAGTGCTCATATGCAGAGAAAGCATAGCATAAGAGATAGCATTGTTGCTTACCTATATTTAATAAAGTAAAAGCGAGAGTCATCTATGATGGACGTATACACTGTAGTTTTTCTGGATTTTGCAAAAGTATTTCACAAGTTAATATTTAATTTGCAACATAATTTGCCAGCTTGGTTGACTGTGTATTTAGATTATCTGCTATTCAACCAACAGGCTGCAGGTTGGAATTCTGTCACGGGCATGGCTGTTTGTGATTGTCTTTAAGTGCCAGTGAACTTCATTACCCAGTGTGAGACAACTGCCCTGCTTATTGGAGGCCTGAAGAGTCTTGAAAAAGTTTTAGGTTTGATCAATAGAACAGTGTTTCCATACTGCTTAAAAATAAATAAAAGAAAAAAAATTAATTTTAAAAAATACAAAAATCCTTAGCCCACCCACAATGCTAACTACTATAGGTCTACAACTTTTCTGTGAATGGAAGTTACATGCTTCTATTCACAAAATTAATGTGTGATAGATATCAGAACAGTGTATGTGGAAGCAGTATCAGGAAGAAAGAAAATTACATGTGTGTGTGGGGGGGGATTCCATGGGGCTCATTACTGAGACTATTACTCTTCAAACTTTATGCCAATAATACTGTAACTAGATTGTGGAAGGGGGGGGAAGGTGAATAATCAGTTGTTTGAAAATGATATGACAGTAAGTAGTATTATTAGTAATAATGGTATGAATGCTGTGACTTTTCAAGAGGATTTGAATAAACTGTGCAAAGCAAATAGATAAATGTAAAAAAAGTTTAATGTGGTAAGTGTAATTTTGGAAACTGCAGTTGGAAGACTGCTTGGATGACAATACAGAAATTGACATTAAGGGAACAGCAGAGGTAAAGACAGCCCAGAGAATTGCTACAGTATGAGCAGAACATTGGCTAGCAAAAATAAGGGTATGATGCTTCTATTGTCTAAGGCCATAATAAGACCACATCTAGATTATTATTATTACACAAGACCCAATGGAGTCAAAGATTCATCTAGGAGGTCCTTTTATCAAACACACAGCTCATCATACCATGCTTTAAACACTCAAATTCTCTGCAGACACCATACTCTCAGGCAAGGCATTCCAATCATTCACAACTCTGCATGAAAAAAACCTGCTTCTCTCACTCCCCTACTCACACCCTCCTTATACAGCTTCCAGGGATGACCTCTGGTTCTCCCCTGATCTCATTCTATTTTCTGTAGAACCTCTCTAGCACTGATCCTATAACAACCTCTTAATAACTTGTAGGTCTCTATCATATCTACCCTCCTCCTCCTCCTCCTGTCCATCAGACTCTGCAAGTTGCATCTTCTCAATCTTTCCTCATACTCGACATTCCAGAGGTCAGAAACTACCTTAGTCAGTCGCCTCTGAACTCTCTCCAACATCTCTTCATCCTTCTGAAAACCAGATGACCAAATCTGGGCACAATAGTCAATGTGTGGCCTAATCAAAGATTTATACAATGGAACAAGAATCTCCATACTTCTACAAGTCAGTGTCCTCTGCATCATTCCCAGAAGCTTTTATGTTGTCTTCACAATTTTGGCTATGTGTCCTCTAAATTTCAGATCCTTATCCACTATCATCCCCAGATCTCTTATTTCGTCCACTTGCCGACAATATATCCTCACCAAGCATAAATTCTTCATCCCATTTTTGTTTTCCAAATTGCCAACTCGCATCCCATTCCCAATCACTCAATTTATTCAAGTCTTCTTGTAAGGCCACAACATCCTCTCTACTCTTCATGGTTCGTCCCAACTTTGCATCATCTGCAAACAACTGAATATCTCCTTTCAAATCTTCACCAATATCATTAATATACAAGTTAAACAGCAATGACTCTAAAACAGACCCCTGAGGCACACCACTAGTGACTTTCCTTTTCCTGGATATTGCTCTCCCATACACAACTTGTTGATACCTATCAGATAGCCAGTCTCCAATCCAATGCATCAATCTAATATCCAACCCCATCCACTCCAGTTTGACTATCAACTTATCATGTAGTAATCTTCAAAAGCCTTTGCAAAATCTAAGTATATTACTGTGTATCCTTCTCCTCTATCCATGGAAGCAGTCACCTTATTGTAATAAGTAAGTAGATTACTAAAACATGACTTCTCTTTAACAAATCCATGCTGTCCATCAAAGATAATACCATTGTTTGTCAACCTAATTCTGATCCTAGTTCTCACAAGCTTCTCCAACAACTTAACTACAACACCTGACACACAGATAGGCCTATAGTTTGATGCTCAAGTTCAATCACCTCCTTTATGAAGTGGCATAATTTTGTCCTCCTTCCACACCTTGGGAACTTGACTGAGTGCAAGACTTTTATTAAAAAAAATATGTCAAGGCTGGCGTGAACTCCCTGCCATATTCCTTCACAATACATGGTGATATATTATCAAGTCCCACAGCCTTATTTACATCTAGTTTGCTCAACTCCTCATACACATCTTGCTCATTTACAGTCAGTCTCTCTTCCCCATCATCAACTGCTCATTAAATATCTCCATCACACCATCTGCAACAGCTGTCTTTATACCATTTTCTCCAATCAATATCATCCTTCCATAATCTGATCATCATCAAAACATAAAGGGAATGAATGAAAAAATTTTAGAGAGGATAGAAAGGTAAGTAACAAAAATTGTATCAGGAATGCAGAGCATTGGGTATGAGAAGAGAATGAAAACATGTAATCTGAATATCTTACAGACAAAAAATGAAATGTTCATACAGTTGTTTAAACCATTCAGGTATTTACTGATTCGTTCAGGAAATACTAAGTCAATTGTAAATAATATAACACTGAGGATTATTACTAATAGTACCAATGCTGTGACTATTCAAGAGGATTTGAATAAACTAGAAAAGTGAGTAGATGTATTGGGAAAAATAATTGTAATGTAGTAAGTGTAAGGTATGAAATCTTAATCTTGTGGCTGTATGAACAGCCATGAGACTGAGATTTCATAATGTCCTAAGCACTTCCAATTTATCTACTATCAACTTGCAGTGTATCACTGTAAGTTTAAAAGGAATTTAAATTTCTTTAGGAAATATATTATTTATTCCAGGAAATTTAATTCCTAGAAAGGAATTTCCAGGAATTTAACATTACCTTGGATTAATGAGAACCTTTCAACTGGTTTTTCAAAAGAGTAGAAGAGCGATAAAATAATATACCACTCCACAAAGGAAATGCTAAAACCAAGGCTTGAAGCTAGGAATGATTGGCTAATAGGGTAAGATTGTCTGTAGGCATTAGCATGGTTTGGTTAAGAGGAGGTCATGTTTTAGCTATTTACTTATGTATTACAACAGAGATGACCAAAGCAGTGAACAAGAGAGTTGCATATGTTTTGATATATCTATACTTTATAAAAGTCTTTGATAGCTTGCCACATGACAGGTTGGTATTTAGAATGAGCAAATAGGATAACTTGCATATGGGGGGGGGGGACTGCATCCCAAAAGAGGATGATAACTGGTGTGCCACAAGGTACAGTTTTTGGGCTACTGTTATCTAACATATATTAATGATATTGGAAGATTAAATGTGAAGTTGTTTGCAGATGATGCAAAACATTGGTAGTGCTGTCCACCCGGAAACTTGGAGGAGCAAAGATAATGTTGTGCTTTCCAGGATGATTTGAATAAATTCTCTATAGGCAGATTTATGAGGTATTTAATGATTCAATGTTGCAATGTAAAGTTTTAAAAATTGGAAAGCAAAGATTAGATGCTATGTATTCACTTTGTGAAGTTGAAAATGTGAGGACCGCACAAACAAAATGTGGCAATGGTGAAAGAGGATATAACAAGTACAGATTTTGTCACTTTCCACCCCCGATAATAATAAAGAAATTTTGGAAAAATTCAGAAAAGAAAAAAAAGCAGTTAGTATCATATGGGCACTAGAATGTTGTGTCTGAGGACCAGCCATCTACAAAGCATGATAAATAAGAGGAAAAGGTCAATATCTTACAGATATATAAGTTGGTGTGATATTATATTGGGTTGCTAAAGAGATTATTCATAGAATTGGGGGGGGGGGGGAGAAGTTGCTTCTTAAAAGTCATATAAGGAAGATGAGAACAAGAAAATGAGCAGGTTTTGCACTTGGACAGTGGCAGATGCATTCAGCGTATTGCCAAAGCATGTCACAAGTGTGGGAATAATGAATGAGCTGAAGGCATGGTATAGTAGGAGTAGTGTAATGATCTCTCATGGTAATGACTTCTTGGATATCTGATTATGAGAATAAAAGTAATATCTGTATATTCTTCATCCCTCTAGTGCTGTCCACCTAGTTATCTGCATGCTATCTATATGTCCTTCCCTAAATCCTATCCTCAAAATTATCATTCTGCTATCCTCTTTCATACTCTGTCCCAGTCTCCTAAAAATCCACGCGACCAAGTTCATGTACAGAGATGAGTGTTAACTGAAGATATCTGTGTGTGATCCTTATTTTTTTTTTATTTCTTTTTATGACCTTTGTTTTCATTACACCAACAATCCATTATATTGTCCTCCTCCACTATTTTTTATGTTGAGTCCATACACAAGAGGTTGATTAATCAACTTCCAGTACATTATTACTGTGTATAGGCAATGGGTTAGGAAAGGAGAAACTTGTTTACATTTGATTTAAAAGCCTGCTTATTGTATTCCTTGGGAAACACATAAGGGGAAAGACTGTTCACAATACAGCAGCAGTTATGAAGGAGGAGGAAAAGAAACTCGTTCTGTGGATTTCAAGGTTTACTGTGAAGGGATGTTGGGATGGCAGCTGCACATTCCAATGGACTTATTACTGAGTGGGGAAATTACAGATGCTATTTCATATAAACATTTGCCATGGAAACCAAATGTTCATGGGAACCAAATACCTAAGCAAAAGTGGGAGGAGAAAGTTGGTAAGAGATGGGTTATTAATAAGTCTAATTGCCCTTCTCTGTATTAAGTTAAGCATTTTGGGGGAGCTCTTAGAACCCCCACTCCAAATGTGAGAGCAGTATTTAATAGCTAGGTGGATTTGTGATTTGTATACGGTTAACAGTTGTTCAGAGGCGAAGTAACATCTTGAGTGAAAGAGGAATCATAGTTTTTTAGAAGTTGAGGAAGAAATGGTTGTGGTGTGTATGTCAGTAGGGGTTTTATGTCTGGGTGACTCCAAACACAGAAATCTCATCTTGTCTGGAAATTTGAGTACTGTCAAAGGTAATACTGAGAGAAAATGGTTCTTTTTTGTGAGAAATAAGGCAGAATTGGTTTTGATTGATTTGTGTTGTCCATCCCTTTAGGACAGGTAGAGTCCCCTAATGAGGGGCTTATGACAAATTTTTAATACAGTCAGTTTGTCACTCCTCTGCTGCATTCCCTAAGGGCAATATTCATAACTGTAAATCTGTGTTTTACAGGGCCAGTTTTGTCTGTTCTGGGGGACGAAAAACTTGAGTTTCTGGGTGAAAAATCCCCTACCTCCATATGAGACTGGCTAAATTACCTTTCGTCAAAAGAGACTAGATAAGTTCCTCACATAACAGATAGGAATTGAACCCAGGTCTTTCCAACCAAAGGGCTCCGTCTATAACAGACGGGACTCACTGAGTCCCGTCTGTTATAGACGGGTTTTGCTAGCATTGAAATTAATGGGGTTATCTGAACCTCATTGGAGGATGGCTTGGAGATCAAAATTGAGGGCAGTGGTGGTGGATGTTCTGTAGGTTGAGATTATTTCAATAGAGTGAGGTTTACCAAATGAAAAGGAGGAGTACAATGTGCTATCATCTGCAAGATTGTGTATTGGGTTAGAGGTCAACTGAAGTAGGTCATTGATATATAGATGGAAGATGGCTGGTGAGAGAACATAACCTGGTAGAACCCTGGCATTAGCTGAATGGTGAGAGGATAATGAACCATCCACCATCATACATAGTGTGTGTCCAGACTAAGCTGGCAATCCAGCTGCAGAAGTCCTGAGATAAATCAAATGATGGGAGTTTGCTTAGTAAGCCTTTGTGCCAGACTTGCTCAAAAGCTTTAGAGATATCAAGTGCAACCACTTGAGATTCACCAAACTTCTCCATGGCATTTGTCCAGAAAAGGGCAATATATGTAAGTAGTTCTCCCATTGATCAGTAGTGATGGAATCCATACTGGGGTCATTTATTAGCTGGGTGTC